>NC_135549.1:4795000-5142500 GCF_964340395.1 Glandiceps talaboti | reverse complement strand
GTGGCTTACCGACAAGGAATAGGTTAGACCAAGACCAACTAAACTTGGTTCCAAATTACCAAGTACACTACCAATTAGTGACGACAACCCGGAAAACAATATAAAGAAGGATCCAAATAACTCCTAAAAAATAGATAATTGACGTTTAAGATGAACGGTAAGATACTAGTTATAAACATTTAGTGACAATTCGAACAGAATGTAAAACATGGAATACTGTGATGTATGTACCACTGTATCGTTTGGCGACATGCATAAACAGCGTCATGTCAGGACCCATACTGTACAAGGGTTATCATATTATTTCGAAGTCAAAACCATGCTCACCATAAGAACACTTAGCCACCTATAACTGAATTGGACGTACACATGGACTGTGTTGTTAGCATCAATTCGACTTGTCAGATGTTTCTTGAATCGATTTTCATCCCTAGATAGTCAAATAGTAAAAGTTTACACACAGTCAGTTAATCTTCTGCCCGTACATGTACGTTTTGTAGAAGTAGTTTTGTAACGTTTGGCATTGTTTTCAAAGTGGTTGTATATTTCATCGGGCGAAATCATGCTGTTAACTTAATTTACTCAAGAATTTGTCAAGAATAAATGAATGGCAATTTCAACTTTCTTGCATCATACTACAGCTATCACATTGTCTCTTCCATGAATGGTAATACGCAAACATTTCATCTTTCAGCTCATCAATAAGTTACCTTATACATGTACATATAGTCTAAAATATGATAATATCCTTGCCCTAGGCCACTATAGAGGCCTGTGTAGTTCTAGATGTAGTATGTTGTCCCACCTGTATGCCCGTATTGTTGGCAGTCCTCCCAATGACTCTGAGAATTGTGCAAAGACTGGGGATCTTGATATGTTATCCAATCGTTGGAGTTCCCTAATGGAAGCAAAGACAGGCTGCTAGTTTTAAATAGTATCATTGGTTAAAGTCTTTCAGTAATTAACCCGAATGAGTTTTGCTATATATAGATCCAAGTCAAATGCTAATTCTAATGCGTGTACTGCAAAGGCAACTTAGAGTATACTCTGTAGTATAGTAGTTATATACCCAGTTTGGACACATCCATCATGATGGCCATCTTTCATTTTCAAATGATGACTGACTGACTGACTGAATGAATGAATGAATGAATGACTGACTGACTGACTGAATGAATGAATGAATGAACGAATGAATGAATGAATGAATGAATGAATGAATGAATGAATGAATGAATGAATGAATGAATGAATGAACAAACGAATGAATGAACGAACGAATGAATGAATGAATGAATGAATGAATGAATGAATAAATAAATGAATGAATGAATGAATGAATGAATGAATGAATGCAAGGATAGTCTCAAAGATGTGTGAAATGCAGAAATGAAGGTTAAACATCAATGTTTTCATCATAGCTGGTTTAACATCAACGATTTGCCAAACTGGGGACCCCCTATGGCAGGGATGTAGTTGGCAGCCTTTGATTTATGACTTAGGGAAAGTTTGTTTTGGAGCCTTGTTTGAAAAGTATCAACAATTAATGTCCCCGGAAACATACGTAGCTATCACAGCTAGTGTAATCACCAGGTTGTATATCGCCCTCTATACTAGATGTAATCATGCTTTTGATGGCTATAACTTGAAGTGTGGCCAATGTCTTTGAATTCTGTATACATACAGAACAAGGGAAATAAACACATTCGCCATTTTTGGTATTTACATTAGGAAGTAAATATGTACAAATCCTGCTGCACATCATATATACTTAAAAAGTATAAGCTTAACATCTCACCTCGCTGTTATAACGTAGAGTTTTAAGACGAAGTAATAAGGTATTAGGACTGGTGCCATTAGAAGTGCAAATAATGGTGACACCACAGTATTGACGACAAATGCACTAGCGAAATAACAACCAACAATGTATATAATGTTCATTGTATTGGGCATTTTCTGGAGAAAAATAGAAAAGAATAACATTATTCTTCAGTTTTTATAAATTGTAAATGGCCCTCAATATCTACCCACCTGTAAAAAAAAATGTACTTTTAGAGTCGCAACAATCAAAATTGTCAGTGTAATTGTGCTGTGATTCCATCTGTGCTGAAAATTTCTTTGCAATTACGGGTAGATTAATCAGCTTCCTCGTCGATTACACGATCCCTGTTTATTAACACTGTTCCCTCATCATCCATCCTCCTCTTGTAACCCAAGGGGAAGGGAATATATGTGTATGCATATACAAATTGTATTCATTTGAATCAACTTACCAGGTCAATAATATTTGTATCAGATGAAAACCTATTCAGAATACGACCAATTGGATTCGTCTCAAAAAATCGCAGTGGTGCATGTACAATATTACGTAATAGGGCAATGTGAATACGCTTTGCTGCAAACAGGGTAAATATAGTGTGACTGGTAAATGCCATCAAATTGCAGACTATGTATACAGTTAAAATTGCGCCATACACGCTGAGATAGTATGAATCGTCTTGTTCAACCTGGAAAATATAAATGAATGAAAAAATATATACTAAAATGAATCTTGTTAATTATTTATGAGTGTACAATATTAGAAAGTAACGAAACATACCGACATTTTAACTGCCATAATTTGTGACACAATGGTGACATGGCGTGTAAAGTATTACTTGGGTTATTGAAAAACGTTGACATAGGTTCTTTACTTTATATGTAAATCGGTTTGTAGAGAATTAGCATATAATACTACCAGATGGCTGTGGTAACATTTATGCTCTTCATGATTTTACTACATTTAATATTTGAGTTCGTGCATTGTGGATATTTTTTTATAGAATGTGTGATATCTTGAATATATTCACCACACGAAAATATGAGGGAGTGTTTTTATTGCGAAATAGGCCAAATGCTAGCAAGAGTGTGTATGAATGCATTATATCCATGGACTGAAAAGTTAAGGTCCATCGATACCTGATTGCTATTAGTAGTGGATGAGTTAATTCCAGCTTCTGACCACTCTGCTATCCAGAAATCAGTACTCATTTGTGCCGCAGTATTTAAGCCAAATAGTAAAAATGTTAATCCAACCAACGGCAACTTCACTGCTTTGGCATAAGAAAGATAGATTTTCCAGGACACGGAACCAATTTCTCTCTCTTCTTTTGCAATCAACACACCATCTGAATGTAAAATAGAAGAGATCAAGAAGTAGGGCAATCATTTGTAAATTCCATGTCGTCAAGTTCCCAATTTTCATGTTCTTTTTGTCGTCTTCTTCCGAGTCAAATACAGACGTAAGAGAATAACAGTTTACTTGGTTAAGGAGAAATTGCTTCCGATTTGAAACACTTTTAGTTTAAAGAAACCATGGTCGAACCAATTGTACTGGTATTGCATGGCCGAACTTGATGTTCTATTCATTGAGCAACTTTTAAAGGAAAAGATAAAGTAATATTAAATGATTGTAGAATACTACTGAGTAACTCTAAGCGCACTACACAGAATTATGTGCGTGTAGTCTTGATATATATGTATAACTACCAAGTAATAAAAAAACAATAATGAGGATTTATAATGCGCCCACTCTATACAAGCAAAACTGGAGACACGATGAAAGGAGAAGGGGTAGTTCTACTGTATGAAAAGAAGGAAACGCGAATACACAGACACTGGATACTCGGTAAACGGCCCGGAGAAATATGGGGCTTATGTTTAAAAAGATAGGTCTTAAGAGAGTGCCGAAGGGATCTTAGAGAACTGCAGTGACGGAAATTGAAAGGAAGACTGTTTGAAGATGTGTTCGTGATATCAGACAAGGATCTGTCAGCAAGGTCTGTGTAGATTTTCTAAGAACACAACGAAGACTAGCGTCAGAGGAGGAGCGAAGCTATCTGGTTGGAGTATATCGATGAAGAAAGTCAGAGGTATTGTGGTCCAAAGCCTACAATTGAATACGAAGCATGTGGATGAAAATTTGAGATGAATACGAGAACTAACAAATAATCAAATGATCAAATACCGACAGAGCATTCTTCGAGGGCGAAAGCAATGCAAACATAAGAACTGTCGACTTCCTTGCTAAAACATCGCAGGCAATGAGGACTGTAACATCTGCTGATACCTGTCAATCAAGATGAGCTTAGTAGGGATAAAGGTAAGGTGTATAATTGTTTATGAAAATAGTACGCTACCATGGAAAATGACATTATCAAGTTTACTAACCGTTCTTCTTAGCTGTTTCCATGTTCTGAGCTCTTGATATTTGTCGTTGAAGAATCTCTCTGTCAGCTTCAGTATCTACGGAGTCTTCCCCTGTACTTTCTACATCGGATTCACTAACAGACTCAATTAGTTTTGTCCATTCAGCAAATAATTCTGGGTTGTGTTCCTTAAGCTCATTTAAATTATTTTGCCGAGCCACTCTTCCGTTCTCCATCAAAATAACCTTAATAGTCAATATGAAAATGTGTTCAAAACTGGCACTGTACATATCCACTAATTGATGTCCATGCTAGTAACGGATTATCATTAATACACTATAAAGACACGATATTTAATTTTCAAAGTTGAAGTCACAAGTAATAAATTGAACATTTAATCCTGATCTGATCGTAATAAAGTATTGGTATTTAAGCCCCTGTCTGTCTACAATTGCCATACATGCATCTACAGTGATCCGGGTGAAAAAAAACGTACCTGGTTTGCATAACTCAAATTCTGCATTTGATGTGTAACTAGCATTACAGTTCTATTTTCACGTACAAGTAAGTCCATTATACCGTGTTCCATGACGTGTGCTCCGACGTGGACATCCAGGGCTGACAATGGATCATCCTTTCAGAAAAAACACAAAAGGCAGTTTAACATTAAGAATGCAAACCTGGATGTCAGGTATTTATGGTTTGCTCACATTGTCGTCAGCACAATACAATATATATGATGTACAAATTGAAACGTGAATCATCCAACGTTTCATAAGATTGTTTATATATGTGACGTTCGGCAAATCAACAAAATTAAGGGTAAAATTGTTGACATGGTTGGTGTGTAGTGTTACCGATGACAGAATACAGCTGTCTCATATTCGCAAACTTTTGACGTGACAGGTCATAGACTAACCGTCTTTTTGTCGAATGTAAATCTGTGACCCTTTTGACCCAACATGAACAAATTCTTGTCATCTTGCGAAGAAGTGTATATTTCAATGAACAAATAATATTAAAGTATGTGTAATTTACTATAAATTAGCATATTACAGACAGACAGACGTGTAATAGGACAATTATCTATCTATCTATTATCCTCACTGGAATCGAAATATTAATTCTTATGTTGAGGGGAGTACACAATGAAATAATTACGGGATTTGGAATGATTGTTAGGCTTTCCATGTAACAATTAAAAAATATATAATCTCACCATCAAAACTATGTCCGTATCACTGTAAATGGCTCTAGCAATACTGACTCGTTGTTTCTGTCCTCCACTGAGGTTGATTCCCCTCTCACCAATCTCCGTCATGTCACCTACTGGTAGGATATCAATATCTGGTTGAAGAGCACATGCGTGTATAACAGCTTGGTACCTAGGAGAATGAACAAAGAGATTGTTATCTAAATCATACATTAATTTTTCAGAAGCATGCACATAAAAACAAACGCAGATTATACCAAAGTGTACTAGGTGGGGTGATGCACAATAAATCCACCCTTTAATTATGCCATTCCCATTTCCAAACTTTAGCTTACTATATTGGGTGTTCTGACAAACAAACAAACACACACACACACACACACACACCCTCTCTCTCTCTCTCTCTCTCTCTCCCTCCCTCCGTCCCTCCCTCCCTCCCTCTCTCTCTCTCTCTCTCTCTCTCTCTCTCTCTCTCTCTCTCTCTCTCTCTCTCTCTCTCTCTCTCTCTCTCTCTCTCTCTCTCTCTCTCTCTCTCTCTCTCTCTCTCTCTCTCTCTCTCTCTCTCTTTCTGAAATATAAAGTTACTCGCAAGGTTATCAGCTCATATAACATTTACGTACCTATCGTTATTGAATGGCTGTCCAAATAGGATATTATCTCGTAATGTCACGTTTTGTATCCATGCTTTTTGAGACACATAGGACAAACGGTTCTTTCCGCTGAGAAAAAAAACATAGTCATAAAACTATGTCAAAATAACAGTCATTAAACATGCACAGATATACCATACTATAATACAGTTATCTACCTCTAATACAGTGACGCTTGAATGAATCGTCATGGTTACCATGATTTATGTAGTAGTAAAGCTGTTTCAACTAATTTCAAATCGAATAAAACTATATGTATATATGGAAAGGTTCGAACCTGTTAAATTTAACTGAACCTGATACTGTGGTCATTTCTCCCAGTATGGCTGATAATAAAGATGACTTTCCACTTCCTACGAGTCCAATTATCATATACAGGGAACCTGAAAGAATGTAATCAAAATGTGACAATGATAAAGTTAACACAGTAAATATCAGTTCAAAATAAGTACATTGATCATATTAATGACTGACATAAACACACATGCATGTTATATCGAAACCCATGACCCCTGAATACTAACCACAGAGTGTTCTAGTCAGCTGGTGAGATAACGTGTGTTTTCCTTGTAAACCTTTCTAATATTCAAAGGACTGTCAGTTCGACTCCTACACGTGTCACTTTTCTTTCCTCGATTTAATTTCATTGCAAACATTTAGGCGAGTTTGTTTTATTGTGTCTTATCATAAACGTAAAAAATGCATCATACAACCATGACCCTCATTGTTTTAGATCCTTTTGTTATTGCTTTAATAAACCGAACGTATGTGGACGACTCTTAGGCAGGGATTCTGTGAATCCATTGGATCTTTATATGTTGAAAGGCTTAAAGTACTGTTGATGAGTTGGCTGCTCGTCTGCCTAGGTGATACAACCTCCTCGCCAGCCTCGTACCTTTTTCCCCAACCAACATTGCAAGGAAAAGCATATACATGCACATATACAAATCTGTCTGTAGCCTGTATAGGTTGGGTTCATGGGAGGGGGGTCGATTTGCTTTGAAAGTGCAAACGATAAAAAAATAGAAAAATAATTACTTTGCCTAAACCATTTTCTCCCCAGCCCCCCCTCCCCGCCATAAAGTGTGCTTATTCCCTAACTATAAATCCAATGACAAAAAATTTACTTACCCAAAGGTATCTGAATATTTATATCCTGCAGTGTTTCGTCGTCTGTCCATGTAAAGTGTCCTTTGCGTATCTAGAAATAAATGTATGGCCAATTTCAACACCAACTGTAATTAAGACAGCTCTGCGGGATATGCATAGTTTTTCATACATGTAATTCGTTTGTACTGTGTTTGTGTGTCGGTACGATATACGCGAGAATGTGCGTATGTGCGTTGCGTGTACGTAAACCAATAACTCTAATTCACCTGAAGGACAATGTGTTCCGGCAATGTATTTTGGCCTTGGCTATCGAGCGATGTCTCGGTCTCAAAAGTTCCATATTGCGGAAAACTCGTGTCACCAAGGCTATCTGATTTGGAACAACTTTTCTTTCTGGTTGCAGGTTTTATCTGTCCCATAATATCTTGATCATCGTCGACAAGGTGACGATACCGTCCATATGTCATCTGGTAAGACAGAATGAAAGGAATAGTAAAAATTATACATTCCTAAAGTATTCAGTTACCCACGTACCTGTAAGGGGAGAACGTAATTGACGTTTTGTTAATAGGTCAAAAGATAATGTGTCAGCCTCCTTTATAGTCACAACATGGTTATGCAGAATAATGAATAGATAAAATGGAATGTTAAACATGATGAAAGAAGTAAGACAACATTTGTGACGTTACTCTGATTGTCTGTGTACGAGTTCGTTAAAGGCATTGCAAATGCTTTTTTGATTACAAAATGCACTTAGCATTTTAACTAAAGGTATCATGCCATACTTGTATTTGGAAAAAGGGGTAACCCAGTTTCAAGTTCATTCTACAAGTCACACAGATCGAGACAGGCACAAATGCAGGTGGGCAAGCACATTTTGACAAATTATGATTCTTGTCTTATTTACCAAATCATCGACGTCATCAATATCTTCCGTATCGTCTTCATTGTCCACAAACCCCCTGCTAACAGGTGGGCGACCAGTATCATGCTCCTCTATCTCCGAGAAGTTTAAGAATAGTTCCAACCGCTTGGTGCTAGCAATCGCATTAATGAGATAACGCAGGGAGAAAGTCAGTATCCCCAATGGTACACTGAGTTGAAACACCAAAGCCAAGGATGCAAAGGTTATTTCTGGTGTCAGAGGCGTTGGTGACAGCACTGAATACACGGCGAAAGACTGTAGACAAGTGAATGAATGAGAGAGTGAATGAATGAATGAATGAATGAATGATAAACAAACGGGTATGTAACCGTAAAAAGGGTACCAGTGTCTAGAAAAATATAATGTATACCATGCATTCGTTCTAATTTTGCTACATTTAACAGTCGGTCAAAAACATGCACCACATTGCGCACTTTTAAAATCGTTATTTCAGGTTCTCGTTTATCCTAGCGTATTTCTTGTCCCCTATAAAGACGACATAAATCATTAATTTATTATCCTCTTCTAGCCGGTGATGATTTCAGTACGAGAGCTAACTGTGTTTGCTGAGAAGGATTGGAAGCCAGAATAGTGTTCTGAGGATTTCATCTACCGGCAGAACGCAAAATACATACATATTTATTTTGATTTAAAATGAAATAATTATGAACAAATAACAAGTTACTAAATCGTCGACTAAAATGCATTTGCAAAGCACGCATCATTCATATTCATATTTGAACTGTTCGTGTTGGCAAACAAAAAAATACTTACAAAAAAGGCAACGATTGCAGGTGTTACTTGCATTGTGTTAGCTGAAAAGAAATATAATTTATGATAAAAATATATCAACAGGAAACGTTTCCTTATATATGTAACTATCATTTTCGACATGATTTAAGAAAGCCTACAATTGTTACAGTACATACAAGTGAAGCTGAGACGTAATTTAAAATTGAAAGATAGTCGCAATGACGTTCATTACGACCATCTTACGACCAAGTCTTTGATAATGTAAAGTAAGGCCAGCAGCATTTAAATGGCGTCAACCAAGTTTGCCTTTCCTAGCCTTGGGAAATTGCCATCAAGCTGTAGAGTTACAATTATAAAGTTATATTTATCATTCTTAGAAGGGCATCAACAACAAAAACCAACTTACTTAACAATATGAGTTGAACTCCTACTTTCAACATCGCATTCACTTCTGTACGTCGTACAACTTCTATGGCAGAAGAAAATATCTCTTCCCAGCCGTACAGCTTTAATAACTTTATACCAAGTAATAATTCGTTTGACTTCTTTAAACGTTTGTCAGATATTTTCTGTAAGTAATACACTTGGATGTCAATTACAGTTACAGTCAAATATCTAAGTTGAAATAGTGATTTTCGATAGTCTCTCTCTCTCTCTCTCTCTCTCTCTCTCTCTCTCTCTCTCTCTCTCTCTCTCTCTCTCTCTCTCTCTCTCTCTCTCTCTCTCTCTCTCAGTCTAAGGCATGACTTGTCAAGAAATGAAATGTGTGGTGAAGGATTGAGAGTAAATCGCGCATGGCTGACCATTGGAATAGGGTGGACTTTATACAAATATTATTATACTGGATTTGGCTTGCCTTTAGGATATTGGCTATGATTCAGGTAAGAAAGAGATAAGTTGCCAGTGATTGACATAATCGCTAACAAATTATATGAAAGGTGATACAACAAATAAAGGCCTGTGAGTAATAGGGATGGGTTGGTCCTCACTTTTGTGTACAGCACATTGGTGAGAGCCGAGTAGGTTTTCTGTATATAGCAATACAAAATAAATTACAAGGGAACAAGGTTAAGGCGAGATTGTTGTTGTTGGTTTTTATCTCTGATACACTTCTTTATGATAAGGGGACCTAAAAGCCCTTTTGCCAAGTCGGTATCGTGCAACCCGTAGGGACACACGCATGCAAAGGAGAAACAGAAATACTCACCAGTACTTCTTCTTGGGCCTTTGACATAAGATGACACATGTAGTACTGTAATGGTGTTATTAGTACCAAGAATAGCGATCCGATGATAGCCGATACTCCCATTTCAAGATACAACAATATCAAAGTCACTATAACCTGTGATAGAAAAATCCCATTTTGTAGTTTACAGATTCGAAGTTATTAAAATGTTTTTATCCTGCATACGATATAATACGGGTTCCTATCAGGTAACTTGCGCTCTAGTCTTGGAATTATATTTTTATAATGTATGGCTAGAGTTCCGCGAGCTTACTTTGACGACGAATGAGATAAGTCCTTGTTAATGTTATCCTATTACAAGAAATATGAATATGTAGACGTACTGGATAATAAAAGTGTGACTATTTTGCATCCGACTTACATCATGAAGTTACGAACATTTCCATCGACAAAGGACAGTTCATGGAATCCTAAATATGAAAGAAAATACTTGCACTTCCCTTTCTAAATGTCTTCATTTGCGCATTACAATTATGCTTTAATACTTACTTGATATGGTAATGTCGCCAAAAACACCACATATTCAACACATATCTGTATCGCCATCGTATCAACAGCCATGTGATTTGTGATCTTTCCAACCGTCATTTCTCCGCTAGACAGTGTTGATGACGATAGATGTAGCGACTTTTCATACAAATGGGCCTTTAAAAACAATGTGCACACAAGCGTAATGTGAATGTACAAACCATGTTAACCGGAGCAGTTGGTGACAATTCAAGTATTGGCAAGAGTGCTGTATACTGCAAAATGTATTTGGTTGAAACTACGCACATATATATGGACAGCTAGATGGTCCCGCACTTTTACCGTATTTTTACATGCAAATGCTGATTTACATTGGTGTTAATCCAATTAGATCGTTTCAAAACAAACGATTTAAATGTCGAGGAGAGGCCTGATCATTCTGGAAGGAAATCGTGACTCGACAATACTCTGGATGATATGCCATGTCCACATGTCACTTTTTGAGCAAGAATCAACAGAGAATGGTGTAACATTGATCGAGTTTCCTACCAAATTTACATGTAGAGCGCCACTGCAACCTTTTTCATGTGTGGGACATGCTTGGCAGCAAAGTCAACAGCAGGCAGCCACAATATGATAATGTCAAGAACTTTCAACATACATTGATCCATGATTGTGTCAATAACACCACTGAGAATATTCGAAATTGATTACCAGCATGTCACAGTGTCAGTGTGTGACTGAGAGATTTCACAAACTTAAAACACAAGCTTAAGGTGTGCGCACTGATGGGTACCAAGGTGTTGGAATAGGCCAATACATAGCATTATATTCACAGCCTCTATTTCCTTAGAAATGCCATGCTTCTCTTTGATGCTAATGATGATTTATTTAAAAGATAATCTTATCACATTCACCACGATATATGCATATATTTTTGTACAACATATACATGGGGGGGGGGGGTAACTTTGTTTAGTATGCATGTCAAAATCGATTACGAAAACTTACCTGTAACGCTGTTCGTAAATGAATCCCTTTCGCAGTACATTGCACACCTCCATAATGTATAAAGATTCCCCGGAATAGAATTGCTAACGTCGCCACGCCTATCAATACAAAACCATTACTGAAAAATTCATCCACTGTTACGTATGGCATACATGACCCCTGCAACAAAGGATACATTAGACATCTGATCAGGTAATTAAATTATATTGTGTCGGGTTAGTGTACTACTAGTTACGTAATTAGTTGGATGAAATGAAGTTAAACTAGACAGCTGAAGGTTTATTATAAAAAAAAGACGTTCGATTCACACTAGAGTTGTTCAATATGCTACACATTGTGTATAGTCCGGTGATATCGGGTTGCTAACATAATGGTCGAAGTTTGAAATTATTGAGAGAATGTGTGTAGACTATGATAGTCAATGATTTCTTTCGAGGCAAAAAGAAAAACAATTTTTGAGGATTTCTAGATAATTATGGAAACAATACAATCATATGAACTTATGCGTTGAAGAAATGAGCGTTTGCAAAGTAAACTCGCAGAATATGGTGTCAAAGAAAGACAAGAAAAATCCATTATTGAAACAAAGGTTGATAATCAAATGGGAAAAAAGTACTGTCTATCTTTGCGTTTAATATATGCGTGTGACAAAGTTTTCGTTTCGGGTTTTGGACTTCTAAGTTTGATGGTTCAATTATGTGACACTTTTGACCTCATCTTCATGTGTGTAAATGCATGGTGAGGATCGATGGATAGATTTATGTTTTGGATGGATGGATGGATGGATGGATTGATGGATGGATGTATTGGTTGATTGATTGGTTGGTTGGTTGGTTGGTTGGTTGGTTGGTGAGAGGGTAGATGGATGGACAGGCGGGCAGACGGACGGATAGTTAGACAGACAGACAGACAGACAGACAGACAGACAGACAGACGGGCAGACATACACACATGTATGTTGATACACTTATATCAGTGCTATATACACTTATTTTCAGCTTTCTCAAAAAAACAAAAATAAAGACACATACCGTGTCCGAAGCTGCATCCTCACCATAGTATATTGCTGTAGCATAACCCACAATACCTCCAATTGCTATGGGCGGTATAAAGGCAATGGTGTCTCCAATTCCCTTTATAAAAATGGCAATTGCAATTTCTTTGCCGTATGCATTTACATATATTCGCCACAGTGAAGGTGAGAGGCTGCGTTTGTAGGCTCTTTCCTGAAATGTACAAAGTAGAGGGCTTATAAGTACAGCACTTAGTGGTAATACTGTACAGCAAAATATCTTGCATTTTTACGATGTGACGACTTCAATAAATCAATGTTAAACTCATTATTAGAGAAAAGGAACTGGTACCATTTGAGTGAGTGAGAGAGAGACAGAGAGAAAGAAAGAGAGAGAGAGAGAGAGAGAGAGAGGGAGAGAGAGAGAGAGAGAGAGAGAGAGAGAGAGAGAGAGAGAGAGAGAGAGAGAGAGAGAGAGGGAGAAGAGAGGAGAGAGGGGGTGACAGATATGGATAGGAGTACACTGAGAGGTGGGGACAAGACACATAGAGGCAGGAACACACACAGAGTTATAGAGACAGCGAAAAGGAGACCTACGCTGAATATGAGATAGAGTGACACATGGATGGATGGATGGATGGATGGATGGATGGATGGATGGATGGATGGAGGAAAACAGATTGACATGGAGAATACTACAAATGCAGGCACATTTAACAGGTTACCTTTTCCGCTTTGAATGCCTTGTCAAATGTATCATATTGGTATTTGCTTTCGTATTCTTCTGATAAGCATCCTAAATCTGATAATTCTAAAGGTCTATTGTATCCAAGGCGGAACAACCACGTCATCCACCAAAACGTCATCCTCGACATAAGATTGCAATAGTTGTCATAGAAACGCATGTTCTTCTTCCTCAAATCTCTTGGAAATGTCTCTGGTTTGTAACAGCACCCAAAAACCTTCATCAATAAATCAAAGACATAAAATGAAGACGCAAACACAATTGGAGAGTCTCCTTTTAACTACAGCTGTCTATGCTTAAAATTACCCTTTGTTTTGCGTAAGTCGAGCATCTATGTTTCTCATATAACCTAGACAAATTTGTCAACATCATTTCTCACAATACCTGACAATATCCATCATATCTCATATCAAAGAGTGTGCTAGCTATATCGACGACTTTCACCTCGACAGTGAATATTCATAATATACAAATATAGAAATATGTCATCGATATTCACGATTTCCCAAATGAGTGTGGAATCATTGATCTGCAATAATGTAACATCTATAATGCAATTCGTACTATGCAAATATAGAACTTGACAAAAATGAAAGAAATCATGTAGTCTTACGTACCGACACGTACGGCACGTCTCGAATCGTCGTTCAACCCGAGGGGGGATGTCAGTCACATCAGAGACTGAAGCCTGCAGCCCAGATTCAAAAATATTTACCTATTTATTTAAGGACAATATTTTTTTTCACCAATCATCAGAATCAGGGACCCATGAACAAGGATTTCGGCCGTTAGGGGCGCTATACACTGACGCGTGGAGGTCGAAGAAAGTTGAATACCATGATAATCGCTCGGCGAGCTCGATTTGCATGAATTTGTGAGGGCTATTTTATATTTTACCCGAGTATTGGAGATATTTCTTAAGCATGAAATAGGTACATGTGTTTATCGATTGTATGTATTAGGGATTTTCTAGAAGGGAAAAGCGACTTGGGAAATTGTGACATTTACTAGACCGCACATCCACAATAATTTCGGAGTACATCACCCCGCCCCACCCTACACCCCGCTCCCTGGGCTTCTTTATTGACTAGATACAAATTACAGGGGAGGGGTTGGGTGTTTTATTGGGAAAGGTCACCATTTCTCATTCCAGAGCTTTGGTGAGGGTTACTTTTTTGTGCAATATTTTAGATCACAAATTGTCAAATGATAGAGGAGGGGAGGGTCAGTAATATCTGCGCAAGGTCGTTTTTGTGGGTTAACTTTTAATGCAACGGCGAGCGACGTTCGTACAGTCTATTCTACTGTTATTCATTGAAAGTCACAATAATTCACACGATGCGCTATAGGTAACCTGTTCACCTTACAAAACATGTTTGGGCATAAATTCCAACAAGATGCTCATTTATTTAAGATATGTGACAAAACATTCTGACGTACTGTCAACGAATACTATTCATTCATCAAGTTGTGGACACGATAGAACGGCGTCAGCATTTGCTGATGTCAAGAAATGGTCACAGTAACATGTTTGACTTGCCTTGACCTAACTTGTCTTAACTTGACTTATGTGTCCAAAAAATGGGTGCTAATTTCCCACACAAGGCCACTACTACATAGAAAGGAATACAAATTTACCTTGCCAGTTGACATCAAACACTTGACTCTAAATAATTTAGCACTATAAATATATTACTTTATCAATAAAGTGACGATGCTTAGACATGTAAAACAAGTGATAGTGCACCACTACACGCACACACACACACACACACACACACACACACACACACACACACACATATATATATATATATATATATATATATATATATATATATATATATATATATATATATATATATGTGTGTGTGTGTGTGTGTGTGTGTGTGTGTGCGGTATAGAGCACTGTCTTAGCAGATTGATACTCACCGAGTTATATATATATATATATATATATATATATATATATATATATTCGTTCTTTAGATATTAGTAAATATTAAAATCTTATAATCACTCACATTCTCACATTTATTTGTTATTTATCTATATGTTTATATATATATATATATATATATATATATATATATATTTGTGTGCATGTTTGTATTTTCGTAAAGATGACAATTAAGCCTTATCCCCACCCCACCCCCACCCCATCGTTTGCTTGAGTGTAAACTCGTAACAAAAACAGTAAAAACAGTCTCGTGTGTCTTATCGCTTGTATCCCTTGTTTGACAGTAAAGGGTTTATGAGACGGGGTCATGACCTTACCTTTGTCCGAAATACATTGACTTCAACGAGCAGACAGCAAATGTAGAAAAAACCACAGACTACATTTACATCAAACCTCAATATACTGATATCAAAGTCAAGTTGTGATGTCAAATACGTCATTTTGACCCCCTCTCCAACTAATGTTATCACCCAGTAAAACAGTAATAACCATGCTAAACCAGGACGATTCCAATATTCCATGTGATGGTAATACACCAAAGTCATTAGTCCGGTCAACAGAGCTACTACTTGAGGGACGTACAATCGAGGTTGAGTGACGTCGTTCCTCGACAGATCTGTTAAAATACCTTCTCCTACGGCACACAGCAGCGTTATACATAACAGTACTGAGAATGTCCATTTACAATTATGACCTGGAAATGCTTTAAGAGTTCTTGATCTAAAGTAACGCAAGTTGGTACAGCATCCAAGCACGGTGAGAACGACAGAGAACAATACGAAGAACAGTATTTGGGTGCAGGCAACTAGAAAGTCAACGAATCGTTGTGTGTCTGAACTTTCTGATGAATGATTACAAGCGAACATCGACGAATTGAAACTGACTGATGCCATTGACGGTGATAGCTCCATGCTCCAGGCCTTAAGACCCACTGTTTGTTTAACAGGTCGCAAAATGATATGCTAAACAGTTTTAGTAGTATAATGACTTGTCCAGGTCATGGGCGTATTGTATTGTTAGCCTCGTTCTTATACATTAGCTTCAGAATCAGAATCTGAAATACGACTGAGATCTGATCCGTGTTTAACCCGTCCCTAGCTTTTTGTTACTGTACACGTTTGTAGTTCTAATTAAGCAAGTCTGAATGCAGGCGGATTTTTTCCAGTGTAGTCGTCCATACATATATTGAAAACTGTACTTTCCCTTTTCCGACATTTCAACTAGGGCACATTTTTTACCATTCCCCAAATAAAAATCAAATGTGTGAAGTTTCCTGTCAAGCTATGAATTGTACTTCAAGACATGACGAACAGGTCTTTTACTCTATGTTCTAAAACATAGTTTCCAGTACTGTTGTGCTGTTAAATAGTGATTTAACCTATAATTAACTGACAGTTTCTGTAAGATCATCGGCAACAATTGACATTGACCTTCGTGTGTCAATTTAAATAATAACTTTTGAAGTTAAGGCCAAAAAAGAAAGAAAAAAAGAAGTGGTTCTGGTCAGCGCGCGCGTCACTTCAACACCAGCGCTTCTCTCCTTTTTTTCCGATCTGGCGGCAAGCTAGCATTTTGAGTTTGTTCAAAAATTGAAAATGGCCACTGGTGGCGGGCTTCATACTCCTTTCGCATAACATTCTACCCACAGTTCATCACTCATCAAGTGGAATGCACACACATCGCGCACGGGTGTTAGGGAATGTTTAATATTGCAGGGTACAAGTATCACCCAAAACGGCTGTCAGACCTAATTCATCACGTACCTATTGACATGCTAATCTCAGTTCAGATTACGTTCGGATAAAAGATCGACCTTTTGGCCTTGTCAACGTCCTTACTAAGGCTGTTCCATGACTTGAGCAGGGGTTTTCTGAATACTGGAGATAGATTTGTACTGGAGCCAGTGTATGCTGACTTTCCCGTGGAAATTAAGTAGCGTGAGTACTTCAATCACCGGCCAGTTTCAGTCGATACCATTATCAGTGACAATTTCTGCGGTCATCGAGTTTGGAAAGTTTATCACCTTTAATTTTAACTGGTGAGGTTCAGAAAGAGTCGAGACCAGTACCAGTGCAGAATGCATTTCAACTGTTGATGGGTGGTACTAGAAAAAAAACATGGCCAAAACAACGATGATACGATGGTTGAAGGGACAGAACCTTGGATGGGATTATAACATTATCAGTAAAGTCTATGTTCGACATGATCTGCAATGCACATCTCCAGTTGAGATTCCATATTTCTCATCTTCTGTGTTTCCAGCAATCTGTAATTATTGTGGCTGTAGGTGGTCATGATTTGCTGACAGGATAGAGAGCAGCTGACATCTACCCAACCTGCAGTGGTTGCTATGCAACCAAACCAAAATGACTCAGAAGAAAGAGAAAATTCTTCAGGGCCCAGGCCCATGATCACTGACTGAACACTATATGTGATATGTGAACACTGAATACTGTGTGCTGTATATACATTAACATTGAAAGGGTAAATAAAATTCGCGTCGTCGCAGCGTTTTTGGAAAAAAGACATGACCAGAACCATATTTTTTTGGCCTAAGCACAAATATACATTCAGTAAACTGATACAAAAATGACATTAGTGGTGAAAATCGTGTTCAGAAACTGACATCTGGCCTCAATTGTCGATCTTTGACGAACAATAAAAATTTGTTCATTGAATTTAGAAGTCGTAGTTACTATTAGTAGGCAAACTATAATTCAAGCCTTTACATGTACATCCACATTACCAGAGAAATGCAAAAAAGCTGTATAATAGTATAGTCAGACTGTGACCTTGTCCCAACTAACAATATATCCTATAATACTAATGCATATCTGCTTGTGTTACTTTGATCTCGATCCGCACCCAGTAGGCTAGGTACATCTCACAACTATACAAATTTAAGGATCACTATCCTATATATATATATATATATATATATATATATATATATATATATATATATATATATATATATATATATATATATATATATATATATATATATATATATATTTATATATAATCCCATGAAATCAATGTTAGTTTTACGTCATAATGCTCCGAGTATGATTCCGCGGACTAATACAAATTCGAGCCGGTAGGCGAGAATTTGTAGTCCATATATATATATATATATATATATATATATATATATATATATATATATATATATATATATATATATATATATATATATATATATATATATATATATATCCACTCGTACACGGGATCGCTTGACCTTCATGGAATAAGCTTAGTAGATATCACACAAGTTTATATCCAAAACTGAGGTAAATACATCAGCCGGGATGGCAGAGCACTTGACATGTGTGCTCTGTCCACTCGTTTCCCCTGGACGTACCAGGCTACTCTGCTCTCTTACAAGTGTCCTCCCATCTATTAAAGTCCAAACACACATAACGAATGTGAATGGCTTAATAATTAAAGCAAACCATACAAGAGTCAAGAGAGCGAGTCGGCACGTGTCATCGGTAATACTTGCACCTGTAATTGACTATTGAACACCTATCTATGTGTACTTTCTACATATATGGGTAACACACAAGTATATCTATCTATGTGTACATAGATATACTTGTGTGTTATCCATATATGTAGAAAGTCCAAACAGTTTGTAAATATTGCAATTTGACTGCATCGCCACTTTTATCTTTATTTTGTGTGTGTACTTGATTTTAATAGGGAATTAAAGAATATGTAGGTATCAATTATGTAATTTATTTCGCTTTTAAATTCAACAAAGGGGAAGTTTTTCGAATGTATGATGAAATAAATCTGATAATCGACCACTTTCTTTTTAACTTTAACATTGTTTTCATATAAAATTAATTCTTTTATTTCGAACACTCAATCACCGACTCAACTCGCTTGATCACCAAGCCAATCAACCTTGCCGTTACTTTTTTTTGTTTATTTTGACAGAACTAGTCTATGTTGTTGCAATAAAAGATACATTCAAAGATCAATTATACAAATACATTATAGCTTGTCTTCATCTGTATGTAAGCCTCTTTTTTCATGTCTGCAACAGGGAACATGTTGGTCCTTGAAAAAATGTTTATTTTGCGTTTATAACCACATAATTGATACTCCTATCTCTATGTATTGTTGTTATCAAAATGAATCAAATTTTGAAAATATATATTCATGCATACATGAAAACAGCACAATGTTTACATGTGCATGAATGGCGTACAACAAAATAAATATTCGTGCATACATTAATTAATACATAAGTGAAGTGTATCCACGGAGGAAGGTCCTTACAGTTGTAAAGAAGTTAGCAACAACTTTATTGATTGGAGCTGGGCTTGACGAAAATTGGTACTGAAAATGTCATTACAATCATATACCATAAAATCTTGTATAGAATTTAAACGACAAGTTATCTTAACATAAAATGTATTCCGTATCATGATTATTTTAAATGGCGTCTCGACACGTAGCACTTTCGCCGATATCTATACTGATTTCGAAATTTAAGTGACATATACCATATCAGGAATCTCAGCAAATAAAATTTTAGTGTGCTATTATTTGCTTTCATGGACCATAGATGCAAATACACTTTGATCATTTTTCAATAGATTCTCTGGTGTATCATACTCCATAACATGGCCATCACTGAGTACCAATACCATATCAGAATCCAATATAGTAGAGATACGATGCTGTGGTAAAAAAAGAGAAGAAAATGATGATTTTCAATAATATAAACTTTTTAAGAAATACATAACTTGAGTAATAGCATTGCTGGAATATTCAACTAGTTTCTCTTTGTTGTTGATTTTCAAGGAGTCCAAAATGGTATTTGTGTATTCCTACAATGTATATGTATATACACAATATTTATTCTAAAGTCATTCTTAAACTCAATCAACACTAAAAGACAATTAACTAAAATGTACTTGTTTATTTCTGGGTAAGTTAAACTGTGTGGTATTATTAATGTGGTATAAACTTTTCAATGTCCAAACAAACAGTTTTTTAAGGACGTCATCAGTACTTGTTTAATTTGTAAAAACGTTTAAATTCAACCCAAAATTACATACCGCTATTGTGAGTACTGTTCGGTCAGAAAATGCAGTTGATATCACGTTCTGTAGAATTGAATCCTGAATATTAAAAAGAACGAAAACAAAGAAAACGTGCGATAATGTTATTGATGTTAGAAACCACTACCACAACCACATCACGTTGTTGGCCTCGCTAAAATAAGATACACATGTATTGCATTCTTTGATATACCGTATTGGATAGAGGAGTACATGCAAATAAATGTCAAAAGGCTAGATTTTAACTAAAAAACGAGTCTTGAAAACAGTATATTTTAGATTGTATATGCAAAATTTGCAGTATTGGTGCTTGTTTTAATGAACAAGGCAAATCTAATATAAAAAAGGTATCATGATGAAGTTTCACTTACTGTTTTCATATCAATAGACGCTGTAGCTTCATCCATAATCAGAATCCTGGCATGTCTTAGAAAAGCTCTAGCCAAGCAAAATAATTGTCTTTGGCCAAGACTAAAATTCTCTCCATCCTCGGAGACTTCAGAATCTAATAAATCAAACGTATACAACTGTAATTATAGTATGCCCTGTATGGCGCACGTGCCACAGGCACGTCCTCACATGCTCATGCACGTGCGCTCACGTATGTAGTTGCACATACGAACTTGGACACACAAATATGCACATATTCATATATTTATACATACAGCCTACTCTAAACTCTAAACATTCTAAACATATATTTTCATAAGAATTGCAGACAAATATAATAAAATTATGAGATCCTATGTAGTCTACATATTATTTTTTTCGAATACATCTTTAGTAGGAATATGGACTAGCCGAGTGTATACCTACCCAGTTGCTGGGATAAGTCAGACACGGTTGTTTTCAGCTGGGCTATTTCTAGAGCCTTCCATAACTCCTTGTCAGATCTAATGCATTCGGGATCTAAATTAAATCTGTAATGCAAATGTATGTGCAAATTGTAGAGATTTGCTGACAACTTTTGAACTTCACATGACTTCAATTCGTGGCTACTCAATTCCAATGCATCGATTATTGAGACCACTACTCAGTACTTGCCAACAACCAATTGCACAGTTGATAATTCTGAGAGTATAATAGTACAGGATAGCATACGTCACTTGTGTGGTAATTTCCTCTTTTGAAATGGCAACAGTCGAATATATGCTAGACAGTTTAATCTCCTTTGAAATTTCTGATATTATATCACAGCATGCATCCTATGTCTGATTGAAATCAACAACAACGTTAAGGTGAGAGGCCGTTCTAGAAGAATCAATTTATTCAGTAAAAAGTAAATCAGCCTATTAAAAAAACATTCTACAGTATTGTTAGTTGTTGACTCTTACCTAATAGTGCCGGCAAACAGAACAGGATCTTGTGGTATGATAGCAAGTCTACTTCGGAGTGTTTGCAGTGGAATATGGGAAATGTCGACACCGTCCATGACAATCCGACCTAGACAAACAAAACATAGATGTAACATAACGTATACTTCGTGATGTCAAACTTTTCTTGGTTTGCCAAAAGCACAGGATTTCATTTATTCACATGCTCTTGGTGAAAACTAGGGATATATAACGGTTTCCGCTTTGAGCAAAATTATTCTATACTATATTGAATGGTCAGGCGACCCTTTACTCAACGATCGATCTGACATTATCTGCCGTAACGTCATAAGTACTGTAATGCAAGGATCAGGAATGAATATAATACACTTACCATTACATGTGTCAATGATTCTAAGTAAGGCCAGCATTAAAGACGACTTGCCACTCCCGGTACGTCCACAAATACCAATCTAATAGATTCAATGAAAAGAATGTTTGTAAACCAAGAAAGTTAATATTAATTAAACTTCCCTATACATAGTTTGCTCAGGAAGAACACAGTATTTGTCAAAAGAAACTACATACATACATACATACATACATACATACATACATACATACATACATACATACATACATACATACATACATACATACATACATACACACACACACACACACACACACACACACACATACATACATACATACATACATACATACATACATACATACATACATACATACATACATACATACATACACACGCATTATATAGGAATTCATTTACTATTTCATGTAAAAGTATACGAAGTCATGCAGCTAGGAAACTTACCTTTTGTCCAGGCATGAAATGCAAATTAACATTGTCCAAGACTGTCTCTAGGTCAGCAGCATATCTCACACTGAGATTCTCAATCATGACGTCACCTTTGTCTGGCCAATTAGATGGTGCCGACTGAATACCTAGTAGGAAATGTATACATGTATTCGCAATTACTATTTATATTAAAATTAAACATCATTAAGTTTGACGTCTGAAAAGTCCAGTGATAACATTTCAGATTAGTGGCAACAACGATATATGTTTGTGTGTACGTACTAAAAATAAAAAGAAATGAGATTCTGAAAATCTAAGCAAAACTAGTTTCTGCAGATTGTACACGACATATAAAGACGAGAGACTGTCAATAGTTTATGCTAAAATGGTAGCATATTGTGATGCAAACTAATTATTAGTTTCACATATGTGAAATATTATTGTATTTCATAAATGTTAAATTTGTTTTACAGATTCGAAGTGAACGTTAAGTGAATATAGTACTAAGTATCAACCTATGGTAGGCAGAAAACATGAAAAGGAAGCTTAAGAATATCGCAAGGGATACTTTGTTGCAGAATACATAATAAGGGGTAGACATTTGATTTCTGGGGGGTGGAGGATTTTGTTTACGTTGTTACAGAATATTATACATATTTTGAAAAGGTGTTCCTAGTTTGTTTGTTTTTTTACTTTTATATGTTTTGGACCCAATAATTTCTTTTTCAACCACCATGACAGCAATTCTTTTTCAAGAGCAATTAGACAGCAATTGTTTTTTCTGCTTTTGACCCGCAACAATTTTTTTCTTGCAAATCCTTCAGTCCCCACGCCCAGAACTAAAATGGTGTACCCCTAACTAACCCTCATACATCTCCGTCTTAATGTGTGTATAATGTACAACTCTTTCAACCGCGTTCATGTGTATTTCTGTGTCTGCTGTCAATCTTGAGAACATGGTTAACATTTGTGATACCTGAAATATGGAAATATTACACTGAATGTTATGTAATTTTAATGGAGATCGACTGCTTAGTAAAAACAACATGAAAAAAAATACTTTCGGTCGAAATTATCGTAAACATTATTGGCGGTAAACGCGTGTACAATACCGTAGATGATTTACAGTCAAACTTTAAAATGATCTTTATGAAAGTGTGAACATTTCATTTTCTACTCCCAGCAATTAGTTTTATCTATTTTCTTTCTTTAGATAAATGTGTAAAATACATGTACAGTCTGTCAGTGTTGTTGTTCTGGGGCAATATGGTGCTCACCATTAACGAATATGTGACGGCCAATCCGACCAAACTTGGTTCAAGTTGACCAAGAACACACGACAAAAGTGTTATCAAACCAGACAGAAACACAATACTTGCAGCAAAAAGTTCCTAAAAAGAGAAACGAATAGAAAACACATTACCAACCATTATAATACGAACGTACACACACACACACACACACACACACACAGAGCTAATGTCATGTTTTGTTGCTAAATTCGCGGAGTCAGTCATTCGCGATTGACCTAGTTTAATGTTGTGTGACGCTGCTCTATGTTGTGACACGGTCTGATGTCGCAATGACAATGTGGTCAATTACATGACCGGATTCATTTACTTTACGTTATTTCACCTACACTCTCCTATCTGCATCGCCAGACTTTGTGTACAAACTGGGTGTTGGCCTTTAATACTAATAGCATTACTGCCGCCGCCACTTTCACTGAAGTTGTTATCCTCATCATAGAGAAACCAAGACAGTTGAAGAAAATAACACGGTGTCTTGCAAACTATTAATTAGCAAAATTTAAGCCTACAGGTTCTTACCAATCTTATTGCAGCCCAGATACCCACAGTGATCAAATAAATGGAGGCTGTATTATTGCGGTCTATTCTTTTCAATATGATATTTCTGAACGTTTCTTCCCGTCTGTAAGATGTACACATTGAAACATGACTTGGTTATAGAGTACAGCAGTTATAAACCGTACAACACTGAGTTAACATATTTCAGACGAATGGTACATGATTAAAAAGAATGCCGATAATTTTTACAACGTGAGTATAATGAAAACAGTCCAAAACATTATGCTCACATTGCAAAAATTATCGGCAATTGAGTCAAGATTATTTTTAATCATGGTATCAAAGGAAATACGTTGAAGTCAGAAGAGACGTTGTTTAAAGTGGCCATATGGATGAGAATTTGGTATTTATTTTGGATTTTTATTTGATAAAACAGCTTCACAATGTTTTTCTACTTGAAAAAATAATGTGAAATAACATATACCAAGTCCATGTTCACATCTCAATAAACGGCAAAACATTAAACGATGTGTAAAATGTTTGTTATTGTACGTACAATAACAAACTTTTTACACTTTTTACATCTCTTTGCAATGTATTGAGTTATGAACATGGACTTGGTATATGTTATTTCACATTATTTTTTCAAGTAGAAAAACATGGTGAAGCTGTTTTATCAAATAAAAATCCAAAATAAATACCAAATTCTCATCCATATGGCCACTTTAACATATAATTGGACAAGAAGCAGTCTTTTGTCGATATTCTACTCAATGCCCTCAGAGGTAGGCGTCTCATGTGCTTGTACTGTGATCCAAATTTTGGCAAAAGAAAATTCGGGCAGGTTGCCAAGTGAAGCCTGATATCGTTAGTTGTATTTATTTTTGGCATACAGAAACTCCATCATCGATCAGAGTTTACATAACTAACTGTAACGTAGACTATTCCATAGTAACAATAGGGGACCTGTAACTGACGTTATGAAATACAAGCAATCTCACCTGTAAGCTCGAATTGTCGATAAACCACCAAGAGTTTCAGAGAAATGGGCGAAGACAGGTGATCGAGCAACGCTTTCCAGTCTTTGAAGTTCTCTGTCAATCAATGAATCAAATAAAGTGTCTATAGTATACTTATTATTACGATTTTGTCAATGAAAGGGTTGTTAATATACGAAAATAAACCTTATGTATACTGGATAGTATTGAAGAATACACATTCTCTACCTTTAGGTCGAAGTAAACAATTACATTTGGTACGTAATGGGTCCTTAGGTTAAACATCTATCGGTTCTTAAAAGTGAACAAGCAGCATTTATCGTTGTTTACATACAAAGTAAAGGCACATTATAACGAAGCTGTCAAAGAAAAGACATTATATATGTCAAAAATTATTTGGACGGCTAAACACACAAGTGTATCATATCGAAGAGCTTGATCTAGTAGAGTGTGCGCTCGGTATCTGTAACAGTTATAATTCGGATCAAGTGAATGGAGATCAGTTGTGTCTTGGTGGTTACTTAATCACCAGTGGGCTTCTTCTGATGACGATACATGTATTTACCTGGAAGATTTGATGAAGAATTTGACAACTAAAGCAAAGGCGATGCAGACAGGTATAACAAAGACAATAAATATTGGAACGACTACAACATTGACTACGATGGCTGACAGTAATGAAAATCCACTCATCAACAATTGAACAAGTGTCTGCCATAGTCTCTGAAACAATAAGAACAATGCAGGTATCAAACCCTGAACGTAAATTGTGAACCAAAAAAAACATGATAAAATAACTTAATGGTTGATCTAAATGATCATGGTGATATAATCTATTTAAAACCCACAGATGTTTAATACCCAGTGGATATTAATAAGACCACGATTAATCTCACAGTAATTCGTTTCATACAGTGTCATTTCTTTCCAGATATATTATGTAGGATTGGTCACATGACAAAGAAAATATATGCATTTGTAGCCTTGAATTTGACGTTCAGTTAGCAAGAGCTATAACGTGTTTTAACTTCAAGTAGATTTAACCTCAGACTACCATAGAAATAGTGATCTGAGATTTAACCAAGCTTATGTTGTAATCACGATTACATGACATACAATCAGATATATTACTGGGCACCAAAATCCAAGTAAATCAAAAACTAAATTGGAAATTTACTTCTAGTTGTTGAATAGAATAGACCCAAGTCATCTAAATTTATTGATTATATATTTTCCTCCCCAACCAACAGTTACTGCTCTATCCATTCTCGAATACCCACCTGGTCGATGGTCTGAGTGTCATTGGAGAATCTGTTGAGGACACGGCCTATTGGAGTTGTATCGAAGAATCTCATTGGTGCCTTGATGATGTTACGTAGTAAGCCGATATGGAGACGCTTAGCGGCCATAATGGAGGTTAAAATATGGGTGCCTGACGCTATGGCAGTTACGATTAGGTACGACAGAGATAACAAGGTATACCCTCTCAAATAGTAGTCTAATTGGTCATCTAATTCAGCCTGTGTAAAAAATATAAATCCAATGTTATAAGATATACATGTACTAATACATATACCATAGACGTCGACTTTACAAATTTTGAAAATGTCAAGACTATGTCATTTCATGTATAACACACCTTGACTGCAAACTTTGGCGTCATGAAATTAAATTGTAATGAATTAAATATATCCAAGATGTTTGATACTTAGCTTCGAATGTCATAATGGTAGTGAATAACTCATCTACCAAAGCAATGGTAGTGAATCACTCACCTACCAAGGCAATGGTAGTGAATCACTCACCTACCAAAGCAATGGTAGTGAATCACTCACCTACCAAAGCAATGGTAGTGAATCACTCACCTACCAAAGCAATGGTAGTGAATCACTCACCTACCAAGGCAATGGTAGTGAATCAATCATCTACCAAAGCAATGGTAGTGAATCGCTCACCTACCAAAGCAATGGTAGTGAATCACTCATCTACCAAAGCAATGGTAGTGAATCACTCACCTACCAAGGCAATAGTAGTGTATCACTCATCTATCAAGGTAATGGTAGTGAAGCGCTCATCTACCAACGGAAGTGAATCACTCATCTACCAATTGGCAAGGCAATTGTACTGAATCACTCATGTACCAAGGCAATGCTAGTGAACCACTCATCTAGCAAGGCAATGGTAATGCAGCACTCATTTACCAATGGTAGCGAATCACTCACCTACCAAGGCAATGGCAGTGAACTACTCATCTACCAAGGTAATGGTAGTGAAGCGCTCATCCACCAATGCAATGTAGTGAAGTGCTCATCTACCAAGGTAATGGTAGTGAAGTGCTCATCTACCAACATAATGGTAGTGAAGCGCTCATTTACCAATGGTAGTGAACCACTCATCTACCAAAGCAATGTAGTGAACTACTCATCTACCAATGGTAACGAATCTACCATTGCAAACCAAAACAGTTCCCTTTCCAACATAAACATGAATTATAACGCACCTGCGTAGTTCTATTATCCACTGCTGCATTAGCTTCAGACCAATCAGACAACCAGAAGTCAGTCGACATTTTCATACCGGCTCTTCCAGCAAACAGCAGAACAATTAAACCCAACAATTTCAGTCGCAGAGCTTTTGCATAGGCCAGATAGATCAGTGACGACACAGATCCGCGTTCTCGTTCTTCTCTTCGTATCAATCCACCGCCACTTTCTAATGAAACAGTGTGTAACTTGTGTTCATCTAAATTCTAGTTTAGCATGACGAACAGTTGAGGGAGTTTAGACTTTTAACTACCGGGGAGGGAGGAGCAGAAATTTCAGGGGGTCATATTTTCGCAAGGAAAAATAGAGAGGCTATCCAAAATATTAAACACTGTCACTTCTGAACAAAACCTGACCTCGAGACTAGTATGTGTAGCTAAATATTAGCCGTCACTGTCATCATAGGTTCACTTTCATAACCTGAACTGTCACCGTCATTGTCACCATCACTGTCATTACCAATTATTCCATTGGCATTTAAAATGTTTGTGATTAGCGTGAGTATATTTAATATGTTCTGTATAATCTAACATTCTGGAACTCAAGGGCGATATAAACCTTGAGGTTCGACGAGATATCGCGTTTGACAAAATGCCGAAACAATATTAACTCGAAGGGTTGAGTCGTGTAAAGAGTGGATACAGCTATGACTAACTTTAAAATGTAATTGTGTCCTTTTGGTTCACATACGTTTTATATTAATGACAGTACAGTGGTGTATGTTAATCTGTGATGAATCTGACGCTTTATCATTACGATCAGGAAACTCCCTTTGTTGATGTGGGTGTATTTAGTATGAAACGTCACTTCTAATACTTACTTTTGTCTATTTTAGAGTCAGATTTTAATGAGATATTTCTCTTCAGAGTTTCCCTCTCTGCCATAGCATTTTGTTCAGCTTCACTTGCTGCATCTGATTCACTGATTGAAGTGAAGGTTTTCTGCCATTGGACATATAAATCTGGATCGTCTTCTGAGATTTCATTGACATCGCCTTGTCTTAGTACTCTCCCATTATCCATTGCTATAACCTACAAAGAGTGGTGAGTTTATTTCGAAAATTGTCTTATCTTATATCGCAGTAGTACATTACGAAAACCAGTGACGACGTTCAAGGGTTGCAAGTCTCTAAGCCATACCCCCTCCATGTTTTTCTTTGCTGTTAGGATGAGCATTGAAAAGATTATCCTTGAGGTTTGGAAACATTGAGTGATGCACTTTCACCAATAGTGCATCACGAAGTATAGAGCTGCGCTTATCTACAGTTAAGAATACTGGATAACAGCTCAGAGGACATCCCTGTTTATAAGCGAATGCAAAAACTTTGGTAAGGCCATTATTCAGATACTTTTTTTTGTTCATCTAATTGTGGAAAACGGGACATAAATGGCCTATTACCTATAGTGGACAAAATTATCTCATTATAAATATTACACAAATACGATTTAATTAGTTCCACAAATCACTTACAACAGTTCATTTATATATGAATATAAGTTTTACGATGTACCTTGCGTGCAAGGGTCAAATACTGTACATGATGCGATACTAGGATAACCGTACGGTTGTCTTTCAGGATAAAGTTGAGTATCCCCTCTTGCATGACGTGAGCACCAACGTGGACATCTAGGGCCGATAACGGGTCATCCTAGAATGACAAAAGTGTTGATCTAAGTACGTATGCTCATATTTGGATTAACTTTGAAATCTACCATTTTGACGTTGTTACTTCTCATTATGATAATACTTTACAGATGTGTTACATTTGTAAAAGACGGCAGAGATAAAGATATTGAACCTTTCGGAAGTGTTATGGTTTTTTTTTCTAAATATATGAATAACGTGATACTATGACAATAATAAGGACATTTTGTAGCAACTACTTTTTGGAAACATTTGCACGAATATTATGAATATTGACTACAATTGCCATTACACGGGCTGGTAAATATTTAAACGGAGTACCATGAACAAGTATATCACACTATCCTTTCCTGGTGAGCCTTACATGTGTCAAATTACATACATGTGACACAGCTTTGAAAAATCGAATATCACACCGAGTGTCACAGTTCAGCTTACCAGAATCACTATGTCTGTATTACTGTACAACGTTCTTGCCATGCTAATTCGTTGTTTCTGTCCTCCACTGAGGTTGATACCCTTTTCACCGATCTCTGTCATGTCACCAGCTGGTAGAATTTCTAAATCAGGTTGTAAGGCGCAAGCCTCCAACACTGTCTGGTATCTAGAAAATCATTCGATTATCATAGAGTTTAATAGTTCAGTTAATTTACATTGTATTTCAAATGTAAAGGTAAGGTAAGTAAAGGTAAGGTAAGGTAAGGTACGGATAATCTAGTGCTTTTCTAACCCGAAATTTTGGACCCCACCCACATCGGGTTCCATTTTCCAGTAAAGCAGACGACTCAGTCTTTTTGTATACTCTGAGAACAGGTGTCTTGAACACGTACGCGTCTTACACTATATAGCCGATGAATAATGCATATCATTCAGACTACTCTCATACCACTCTAGTGACGTGGTCTATGCATTATACCAATTTCGGAGGGTGTTCCTGCCAAGTCAATTTGCCGAACACGCACGGCTAGACAGGCGCTCTCTATTTACCACAAACATTGCAATAAAATAGAATGGGATTGTATACCTTTCGGAGATGTATTCTTCGCCAAATAACACATTTTCTCGAAGTGTTGCGTTTTGAAGCCATGGTCTTTGTGCACCGTATGACACTTTACATTTCTCTCTGTTTAATTGATAAATTACACAAATATATTTAAGAGTTCACAATTTAGCTTCATTTAAAGAGCTTCTATACCGTCCTGTATTACTTTGTTATGTTGTGAAACGTATATATAGCAGTTTCAATTCTCATGACCTCGTCCTGTACTTTGATATTAGTTGTACCGCTATCTTTACAAGTTAGTCATTTCTGTTAGTCTTTATTTTGTTTTATGTCTGTAGTGGGATCATAATTAAAAAAGCAACAATCAATCTATCACACACCTAGTAAAGGTTACCATATAAAAATGTTAACTGTAGAATCGTGTTGAGGTTGTGGTAGCTGGGGTTATGCAGTAAGATGCAAATTCTATTATTACACCATAAATAACTCCGTGAATGGAAAGATAGAAAGTGTTTGTATAATAGCTAAGGAAACAGTCTTATTATTAAAATTAATTTGTATTGAATGGGAAAGTAAGACTCATACTGGCAAAGGAAAAAGTGAAGACTCTTGCGACTTACTTATTGAAGAGCACTGATCCCGAGATAGTGGTCATTTCTCCCAAGATGGCAGACAACAAAGATGACTTACCACTGCCAACTCGTCCTATTACCATAGTTAGTTTTCCTGAGTAGTACGACAAATATCATATTGTAAACTCTGTATTTCAGACGGTGGTTACGCATGCGCGCAGTACAGTTGGCAAAACACACCAATTGTCAGAGAAACAACAAATATATAATTATAATTTGAGCTTATTACTACTAATATCATGAAATTACGTTACCTGCTGGAAATTCAATGTTTATATCTGATATAATTGGTATGTCTGTATCAATGTCCCAACTGAAATTACCATTTCCTATCTGGAAGGATAGACGTCAGATGTAAGGAAATGAACTTCAAAACAAACATTACTATTAATTGCTTGGAATTAAAACTGATTTTTACGTCAAAGACATAATCCAATGTGATGTAATAGTTACTTTTGTCAACATTCATCACACAAGTGGATATAAAATGTCTAATGCCTTCTCCAAATAACGGTTGCATTATTATAACAATATTCAATGTTTTCATTATCACCGATCATAGTGTATGAAAACATAATACTACATATCATATACATTTTTCTGTATCTGTAGATCTGTCTCTTTAATCAAAGTGAAACTTGATGCTTTCAAGTCTATATGTAAGATGAATTGTGCTCGTTTATCACTAACAATTGTATTCGATTTCTCACCTTGATAGCTACGTCTTGAGGCAGATTAATTGTGTCAATAATAGGGGGACTGTCTTCCTCAAATGTACCATATGCTATTTGTTTTCCACCATCGTTTCCCAAAAGGCTGTCTGCACTAGTACTGTTTGATCGACGTCTGATAGATATTTCACTGCGTTTGGTATATTTTATGTGTGGAGTCTGTGAAAATACCATCAACACAATAAACTCACATTTGGAAATTCAAAACACATTGTGTGGTAAGACACAAATTAGAAAGAAGACAAGATGTTATTCTGCGGATAAGGATGAACAGATATAGAAGTAATGTTCTTATTGCAGCAAGAACAATCCTTAAAGAAGGCATTTCAGTTTACATATGCATAGTTTCATTTTAGTATGCCACTTCAGTGAGTAGAATCACTGCATTTTGCAGTGACAATAGAATTTTGCAAAGTAACTCTGAGAGCAGTGGTTTATTCGGCGAGGAAATTGTTTGAATAACGGCAAAATGTTTGTGGCATTGTGAGTGTCTTGTCTATAACTTTAATTAATGAATGTTGTTGGTATACACATGCAGTTACTACAGACTCAGAAATAGGCACGAAAGTTGTCAATGTGGGGTGTCTTCAAAGGAAACTTCGATGGTTGATTCAATTATATTGATATTGAGCAGTCTGTACCTAGGACACAACAGTGGTCTTGGTTGTAGCTTTTCTTACCATTCTTGACACCACCTTATCGTCATTTGTTTTCCGGTCTCTAGGTGGTCTACCATCATTTCTATCCTCGATTTCGACGGCTATGAAAAATCTATTAAGTCTCTTGATACTGACTAAGGCGTTGACAGTCAAGTTCATCAGCATTGGTAGTTGGTTTAGCGGCATTCGTAAGGTATTAAACAGTGCAAGTGATGAGAAAGCTAATTCAGGTGTAAGTAATTGGTCGGTTACCATCGAATAAACAGCAAATGACTAGTGACAAAGACATAATGACATGGTGCAATGAACCCCGAATCACAAGAACCCTTAGTTTGATACTCTTTAACTACTACTCTACTACTACTGTATTAGTAGATGTATCATTACACGTTTGATTGTTATATTCTCTTTTGTTTTGTTATCTTTTCTACTGTGTACGAAAGTTCACAAAATATATACTTAACATTTAACATTCAACATTTATTTATTTTCTGTAGCACCCTTTCTATTTTAAACAAATATTCAAAAGCGCTGAACAATTACAATTAAAAATTAAAAACATTGGGAAGTAATATAAAATTAAGTATATATAAATTAAACTCGTGAGATACACATACATAAAAGACATGATAAAACTACAAAAACACTACAATATACTTCAGTGTTTATTAACATTTGCATGGAAACTAACGTATATCAATTTGTTTACATCAATAATACTCGTCTCATATGATAGTACAGTAGAATAGTTGGCAGTCATTACACCAATTCATGTAACAATAAACATAACCAAATAATTATCGTGTAGTACTGAACCTCGGTTTATATTGATATTAAAGCATTACTACTCACGATCAATGTTATCAGAACTGGTGTCCCTTCTGAAATTAAACCTGCAGAAATGATATTAAAATACTAGTTACTTCTTTTTGATTTGACACTGGGGTGATGAGATTCAAGTGTGAAGTATCTAATTCTAAAGTACAAAGACAGTACATTGTAAGTCTGGTGTTCACATGTTACTTATAGTGATTCTTTATCAAATCAATTTATGATAAGATATGATTAATAAGACATAAGAAATTGGCGACTCAGTTTTCATAAATTATGTTCGCCTTATATTGCACAACGTCATAAAAAATCTGGGGATAAAATGTACTCCTGTGGCTAACCTTTTCCAATTATTTTTTGTATAAAACTATATGTATATAACATACCACGTGCATGTATCAGTTTCATGCAGGCCTAATGACTGCATATGATACTAGAAAATATGGTTATATTTAAAATATAGTTACTGTGGTTAGCATGAACATTTTGCTTGTAGAGATTAGGTGCATTATGAACATTCTTACTAGATACAATATGCAATATTTGCATTCTTCTTAGAATCCAATCTACAGTAAAAATTGTTGGAAACAGTCAATAAATCGACTCACGTGTCGCCATCAATACACCACCCATCTTCCACATGTGCCGTATTTCCGTCCCACGAACAGTTTCAATCCTATCACAAAATATGCTTTCCCATCCGTATAGCTTCAACAGCTTCATACTCTGGAGGAGTTCGTTTGACTTCTTCAATCTGTCGTCTGCAAATCTCTATGAAATGAAGGAGTAAAAATTGTAGCTTCAGTCATTTTTTCTTTCTATATTGTTCAAAAAATGTTATTTAAATGTGATGTTGTTATGTTGATTAGGCTTAAAGTTCCCCGCCGATCCGTGATTCACGGTACACAGTATAAATCTGATTTATGGTGGCTGTAAGGGAAGCAGATACAGAGTTGGTGAACAACGACAGTAATAGGAAATATGAAAGAAAAATTACCAGTAAGAATATGGCTGAAAATGAATTTATCTGTTTGGAAAACTACTAACACAAATTCCGAAAGAACACCCACTCAACCGTCAATCATTAATGAATTTCTGAAAAATAATATTGCTAAATTAGAACTACCTTACCATTACTTGTTTTTGAAGTTGAGACATTTTTTTAGCTATGAAAAGTTGTAATGGAACGGCTAACAGGAACATTGATGATCCAATTAAGGCAGCATAACCGAGTTCTAGGTACAAGAACACTAACGCCAGAATAAGCTAAATGCAAAGAAACAAGACAAATGAATTTAATGATTTGTTTTCAAAAAGAGTCTTACATAACATTTTCCGTTATTGATTCGAAAACCATTTCAAATTCTATCCAAAAATTAACATACGTTGTGTGGGCAAATTTACAGATTCAATGTATGATTAAATGCAAGCTGAAATGAATACATGCAATCACTCAGAGAAATACCCTCTGTTGACATTACATCATCCAGTGTATTCAAATCATAGCAAAAAATATACAAAACAAACGTAATATAGTTATGGAAAAGGACTAAAGCCAGTGAAAGAGTCGTCATGTTGTATGACGCCATCCTTGTATACTAAATTATTGTTTTCTCGACATAGTACACCACACCACAATAATTTAAATATTAAAATGAACTTGGTTACGTTGTTATCCTGGTGTTCACATGTGTAAGTCAAAAAATATATAAGAAACACACACTCCTCACGTAAATCAACATATAGTTTAAATGAAACATCTTTCTCATTCGCCCATCGCCGTAACTATGATGAGAATCGAAGACCGTAAACACCATTCAAACAACAATGGTCTGACTAAAACTGTTCATCAGTTTGGTAGATCCAATGACTTACACAATATAAAACAAGCAAGCAGTTCAAGCTTTTATCACTGAGATCAGCTGTGATTGTGGATATTGTCAATCTAATGGAGATCGCCGACCGTGAGAGATCGAAAGTTTAATGCTAAAAGCGACTAGTGCGTTATAAATCCTGTGTATGTCAAGAATAGTTTGGTATTGTATGGCCTATACATTTGTATATTGTATGGTATGGTATGGTATGGTGTGGCGTGGCATGGTATGGTATGGTATGGTATGGTATGGTATTGTATGGTAGAAACGTGAACTTTTGCAAAAGCCGAGAAATATAAACTTTTGACCTGATATGGAATCGAGGACGCTATTACTGTCATGCGCCACCACCATTGAATGGCCATAGCATCTGTAGACATATGGTTAGTGATCAAACCCATGGTCATTTCACCACTAGACACGGTCCAACTTGATAAACGTAGGGATTTCTCATATACATGGCTCTGAAATAATAATAAATTAACTTTTTTTCTTCAAATATCAAGTGTCGATATTACGTAATACTTAGTCTTAAAATATGTACAAGTAGCATTATAATTTCTCAGATTTAAATTTGATCACATGAGCTAGAGCTCAAATTGTAGATGCATGTAAGATTGTTACTTATTCTGAAATTTATCATGGCAGTAAACATTTACCAACTACATTTGGAGTTATGAAACATACCTGGAGAGCGCTACGGACGTGCACACTGTTGATAACTGTGACGTAGATGGCGGTTTGTTGAGTAATCATTCGAAGTACCATCGCAAGGAACATGATAACAACCAAAATAAAGCCATTGGCAAAAAATTCCTGGAACGTAACGTACTGTGTTTCCTGTAAATGTAATTTTACAAATAATAAGGCACAAACAAAAATAATGAATTCGGTATTGTACTGTACCGGATTGCAATATACGTTTACATACCTACTGCTATCACTCAGTACTTCAGGCCTTGGGTTGACTTACTGTGGTGCAAAGGAACGACATTCGTTGTACAATAACAGCTTGAAGAAGAGTTTTAGCCGAAATATACCAGTCTGAGGTAATTCATTTATTTCAAACTACTACAAAATATAATTCCAGAGCATGGAAACAAAGTTTTTCTTTTTCGGTTACAATTTATTTTACAATAGAATAACACCCTCAAAACTCTATTCTGTTCTACGTTATAGAGCCCTTTCAATGGATACTTACGTGGTCAGTGACCATTTCCCCGTCGTAAACGACCGTTGCGTAAGCTACCAAACCACCAATAGCTATCGGACCAATCATATAGAAAGTATCACTGACCAATTTAATGGACATTGCAAGTAACAATCGTTTACCATAACCGTGGACAAAACATCTCCATAACGACGGGTTGGTTTTCTTTGCAATGGCTCGTTTCTGGAATTAAATTGAGCAAATATTAAGCTGATGATTGTATTGCAATTTAAACATATTATACAGGATATGCAGCGTTCTATATGAATAAAAGATGACGTACAATGTCAGTCTTGTATGCCTTCTTCAACGTGTAAGGTCATGTAAGTCTCGCCTGCCCCTCCCCTCTTCAAATGTAAAATTGAAATATTCAGTATCAGCAACATTAGATGATTGCCGCTCTTACCTTCTCAGCTGTGTATACATTTTCGAAAATGTCATATTGGTGAGTTACAGTATGTTCGTCAGGTAAACATCCTAAATCTGCCATCTCTAGAGGTCGCTTGTAGCCGAGGCTCAGCAGCCAAGTCAACCAAGAGAACGTAATTCTCTGTAATAATGCTGTATACTGATAGATATAATGCATGTCCTTGAGTTGTAAATCGTCGTTCTCCTCAGGTTCAGTAGAACACCATTTGAATACCTGTGATGATAACAGCAGAGGTACAACCTTTCATATAGTGCGTAGATATATTGTATGATATGTAAATATGAATTCGGAATTTTCCGAGTGTTAGTAGTAGTCAATTCATCACACAATTTAAATACATTTTGACTGGTCACGAGTGTAACGTGTTTCCTCAGGGGAGTTTGGGTCACGTTTCTCGAGGGAATAGGGTTTGCCAAACATTGTTCGCTTTTCGCCGTATCGTATGAATTTTTTTGATTAGTTACAACTTTTTGTCATATAACCTTAGCATTTGGGTGTTTGAGACACACACAATTCTTGTTTGAGACACACACAATCCTTGTTTGAGACACACTGAATCCTGGTCATAAGACCTTAGCATTTGACGTTTTATGCTACAATTTACTCTAAAACAGAACACATCAAAAGATGCGTTAGTCGGAGGTGACTTCTTCAAAGCATCCTGCTTTACACATTGTTACAATTTCGTGTGGTGTCTAAGACACACTAACTTCATGCTTCTGGTCTGTCGAACAGAGTAAATTGTTGACATTAAGTCCCAAATGCTAAGCATTAATGACCATCAAAAGATGCCGCTTTCAACGTTGAAGAGAGCGCTCGAGCAGTCAGTAGACGTCTACTACGCGATGTCCAGTGTTTTCGGTGACCATCCCGCTTTCCACTGATGATGTTTCTCGTGTCTCCTTTTTAACCCCTCTCTCGCTGTGTCTTTTCGTAGAGTACGTACGTCCAGTGTCTACATCAAATTTTAAAAAGTGGTGTATGATACGCTCAAACTTCAATGATTCTTCATCCAAATAATATGGTACTCTGCCGTGATAGTAGTCCTGCTTGCATACGGCCGGAGTAAGTCGTCCCTTGAGCGAAACGCGTACAACGTCTGCGAGCATGCCTACCGTAAAAGTGACTCTTCAGAATCGCAATATCACAATTTACGACCTGTTTTCTTAGTCGCGGTCCAATGGATGTTTCGCATCTCGTCGGCCATCTAGGTCCGTGGAATCATAAAAAGGGGGTACCTTTTTCAGATCACCCTCCGAGAATATGGGTACGATGCCCCATTTCTTCTCTCTCTCTCTCTCTCTCTCTCTCTCTCTCTCTCTCTCTCTCTCTCTCTCTCTCTCTCTCTCTCTCTCTCTCTCTCTCTCTCTCTCTCTCTCTCTCTCTCTCTCTCTCTCTCTCTCTCTCTCTCTCTCTCTCTCTCTCTCTCTCAATGTGTTGCATGTATGTAGGGGGGTATTGCATCGCTACCGATTTTATAAGAATATCGCCAATCCCTATAATAACGTCATTGGTTCCGTATTAGGACCGTCATAGACAAGAATAAAACCATTTAGGAAAGGAATAACAGTTTACAAGCGACTGTGCGTTGAAGGTATAGCTCTGGATTTATACGCTACGGGGTTTCGACACGACGTGTCGAAACCGAACCCCGTAGTGTAGAAATCCAGAGCGAGTTGAAGGTAAAACCTCCCGGATTTCGGAAAAAAAGGGGGTTTTTGAAGTGATTTTCTCCCAGATTCAGTATACAAAAAAAAAAGGGGGGGGTCTTTTTCATTGAAATATTAACTGGAAAAGGGGTACATATGAAATTTCGCTAACAAGCCGCGGTACCCACCCACCCATCCATGATCGAGCGACTGCCACCGCTGGGGCGTCGGAGAGTCAGAATTGTTGGTCACCGAAACACCCGTCGTGTAGACTACCCGAACTGTCAATCCGTGTTGACGGCCCTTTGGTGTGTGCTGTTTTAGAGTAAATTGTTGCAGAAAATCCCCAAATGCTAAGCTCTTTTGACCAGGATTCAGTGTGTTTCGAACACCTCAATTCTGGTCATAAGACCTTAGCATTTGGTTGTTTTCGGCAACAATTTACTCTAAAACAGAAGACATCAAGGGTTCCGTCAATGAGAGTTGATGCAGACACAAGTTGGTGTGGTTTCGACTGGAGTGTTTGTTTTGTCGCCTGGAACTGACGCATCTTTTGATGTGTCCAGTTTTAGAGTAAATTGTTGCACAAAACGGCAAATGCTAAGGTCTTATGACCAGAATTGTGTGTGTTTCGAACAAGGATTGTGTGTGTTTCAAACAAGAATTGTGTGTGTCTCAAACACCCAAATGCTAAGGTTTTCTGACAAAAAGTGTATTACACCCAGTTTGTTATCCTAATATATCTAATTAATATATCTAAACCAATGTTAATTTGTGTCTGCGTTGTTTTTGAAGATCAAAGTTTAACCTTCATGTACACCCATGCACAAGAAGAAAGGGATAAATTAAGTAATCTATGGGTATTTAATCATCACCTTGTTTATGATTAAAGGATTGACGCCGTTATAACACAAGTTTTATCAAGATATAGAGTGCCGTAACTGACCCAAGTAAACTGATCGGCTTTATACATGTATTTTGTTAACCGGGGTTACCGTAATGAAATGTTTGCACATTGTGAATTTGGAATTATACGACTGGTTCGTCTAAGGTGGACCCACCTCACTAACTCATATAGCTCATTACATTTCTAAGTTTACCATAACAACGTTCTGAATGTATATGCCAACAATTAGGCTTACTGGGCTACTACTCGGAGTCGATGATAAGAAGGGGGTCACTGGCATCTATCTGTAACAGCATTGGTGTGGGGGTAACTAAAATGTTAACCGAACATTATTGGAAATGTAAATGTAACTCACACTGATGGATGGCAAATGAGACATGGGTCTTTACAGACGGCCTTACCTTAGTTCTGAGTAAGTTCAGCTCAACTAGGATGAATATAGCATACAGTACTAGTGAACATATGATTACATCAAAACGTAGAATAGATGTATCGGCATCTTGGTGAATCAAATTGACCAGTCTGATCACATCACCTACTACTGCGGATACCCAGTATGTCAGCAAGAACCAAACTAAATGAGGTCGTCTCCATCGTTCGAGATAATGGTAATATATCAGAAACATAAACCCATTTATAAACTCCAATACGACGGGTACATACAGGTGAGGCTGTGTAACCGTATTTCTCGTCACATCTGTAAGGATACCTTCTCCGAGTCCACATAATAACACAAACCACAGAATAACTGCGAGAATCCATCGTAGATTGTGACCGGGGTAGGTTTGGAGAGCTTTAGTGTTAATGGTGGTAGAACAACAACCGACGGCAGCAAGAATGATGCAAGCAACTATGAAGTAGACGATATGAATACAACCATGTATAAGATCCACATAGCAAGAGTTGTGAATGATCTCTGTTCTGTTAAGCTCTGCGTTGATGGCAACATCGCCACCGCAAAAGACATCAAGAACCATGCTCGTTACAGACTGATGTTAGTTCGTCTCATGAACACTCGGTGCATTGTGTAAAACTCCCCTTGCGTATATATCACAATGTAGACTCTCCAAAAGGCACTTTGTTGTAAATCAAAATTGGACAAGTTACCCTACTTTCGTGAAACGCCTCTCTTTAAGCAAAGGTGTTGCCAATAAATGTGTCAACTTCTGTCAAGAGTGTCAGCCTGGGACAACGTCTTTCTTTGTATAGTGGATATGGTGTTTTTTTGTAATTTGTCGTTGTATTGGACTTTGTCCCAATCTGATTAACGTCTGATATGGGGAAGGCGGCTAGATGTCTTTATTTACCTTTCCCTCTCTTTCCATCGTTTTGTGTTGTTTGGGAAGGCAGTGATCACCCGGAACTGTTACAAAACAAACAACACAAAAACGATGGAAGTAGAGGACTGAAAAAAAGACATCTATAGCCGCTTTCCCCACATCAGATTTTAATCAGATTGGACTTTGTCCATAAACTTTTACATCAAATACGTGATGGGTCTTGTCTTAACATATGTTTGTACATCCTGACCTTGAATGTATGTCAAAAGAAAACTTTAAAAAAAAAACTTTCAGAACAAAAATTATTGTAACTTTTATTTCTATTCACCCGGAACAAAACAAACAACGCAAAACGATGGAACTAGAGGACTAAAAAAGGACATCTATAGCTGCTTTCACTACATCAGATTTTAATCAGGTTGGACTTGGCCGTAAACTTTTACATCTAATACATGACGGTTCCTGTCTTAACATGTGTTTGTACATCGTGAACTTGAATGTCAAAAGAAAACTTTTAAAAAATTCAGAACAAAAATTATTGTAACTTCTCTCAACTGAACTCCAATAGAGACAGGATGACCAACATCCTATTTATTCCGTTGGTCATGTTGTTGTTTTTTGCATGTTAACACTCATTAAAATGGTCAACAGTTTAAAGACATGTGTAATTGCATTGTCATTTAAAACGACCGTTTTCACTTCATGAGATCTATCTAGTTCAACTTGATGGAACGCTCTGTAGATAATTTCGTTTTTAAGACAATCTTGGTGCCTTAAGCCTGGTGTCCGAGAAGGACTTGATGCAATGCCCTTCACAGTTGTCGCATGACACTCTTACGGAACTGTGCTGTGTGCATGTACTGTTGAATTTTTAGGTCAGACATACAACGCTGGTAATGATGTGGTGCGTTGCAAAACACATGTTGATTGATCTTACTCGTTCAACAACATCATACGTCAGTTTCCCTCGGACCTGTCACCCCAATGCAGACTGTTTTCCCTTGGGTCCTGCACTCAGGATAGACTATATTGGGGTGACGCGCAGTCCCTCGAGAAACAGACGTATGGGTTGCTTACGCGATCAGTCTACATCTGATAAATTATTATTATATTGATGAAAATTTTATAAAAATGTAATAATGTTAATTTCATATAATAGCGCTTTCCCACTTTGTGCTCAAAGCACTTTACAATTATTACCCCGGGTATGGATCTATAGCGGCACAGCGGTCCTTTATACTTCCTCAACTCCCTCGGGAGCATACAGTCCATTGCAGCCATCCTAAGCGCATAGGATTAAAGCATTCACATTGCAACCTATATCCTACCAGGTCTCCAATTATACAGCTGGGTTGTCTGAGGTACAATAGTGGTTCAAATCTTGATCAAGGACTATAGCCACTCGGAAACAAATGGTAGCGATGGGGCTCGAAACTGCAACCTGCAGATTCCAAGCCGGCCACTCTAACCCATTCACCCATCATGACTCCACTAAATATTACAGTCGCTAGCGCTTAGTCCAGGGTATAACTAAAACACATCACAAAACAATTTGAATATTACACATTCAACATCAAAAATACAAACAACATAATATTATAGTGAGTATTTTAAAACAACAAAATAATGTAAAACCTTCAACCAGTAAGCCCCACAAACATCACTATTAATCAAACAGTTTTGAATAAGACGTAACAAAAATTAACCTAAACACAGACTTCCTTCTCAAAACTTAGAGAATTAAACAAATTGAATAATGCAACGTCTTGCCTTCACATTAACTTCAATTTCAACCATTCAAGATGCTATTCTTTGGTTGTTTGAGTGTATGTCTTGATATTAAAGAACTTAGTACTGTTACATGAGCAATGATGGAGGCGAATTCTCTGCCGAGTGTCTTGTTATATTTAGTTTCTGTTTACATAAAAGTAGATACATTTCTGAGAATATTTCTAGGAGTCTTGGCTAAATATACTTTTTATTACGCACGTACCAGTTCTAATACTATCGCATAGAAAGTGGCGATCGGCCAACGTTATATTCGACATTGCATAGTCATTATTTGCTTCCATGGACGAGCGATGAAAACATGCTATCATCGTCATTCTTGAGTAGATTCTCTGGTGTATCATACTCTACAACATGGCCATCACTGAGTACCAATACCATGTCTGAATCCAAAATAGTAGAAATTCGATGCTGTGGACAAAATAAGAAAAGTCAGATATATATTAACCTGGTTTCAAACGCCCAATGGTAATACGTAAACTTTCAATCTGTCACAACTTTGTTCTGTTGAGTTCAGTTTCCCTCTCACAATTTATCAGCCATATATTGTCGTAATATTCGTAATATGAGCTATGGATTTTCGAAATTCCTTTGAGCTAATGTGGAAACTTTTAAATCAAGGTCCCAAATATAATTGCTTACCGCTATTGTGAGTACAGTTCGGTCAGAGAATGCAGTTGATATCACATTCTGTAGAATAGCATCCTAGAAATAGTAAAATAAAGAAAAGGAGACACATCAAAGTCATACATTACAAGTCTTTTTGCTATATCAATGTATTATTACGGTTTTGTTGTGCTTGATAGGGTTATCGAGTAAAGACACGCTCATTGTTCTTTTAAGAAAAGACAGCGTAACTTTATATACCATAAAATAGAGTACCTAATATTTCACTTACTGTTTTCATATCAATAGACGCTGTAGCTTCATCCATAATCAGAATCCTGGCATGTCTGAGAAAAGCTCTAGCCAAGCAAAATAATTGTCTTTGGCCAAGACTAAAATTCTCTCCATCCTCGGAGACTTCAGAATCTACGCAATGAAACAGAATGTGACCAGCATACGTTTTTTGTGTATTCTATCTCAGACCACTAAATAGACCTATTTAGTGGTCAGAGATTCTATATATTGATAAAGACAACAAATTGCGACGAAAAAAGTCAAGCTGTATTAAGTAAAGTAAATCATATTAGAAAGCTGTTTCAAATAGTGTAAAGATGAATTTTTCGTGTATACCTACCCAGTTGCAGGGATAAATCAGAAACGGTTGTTTTCAGCTGGGCTATTTCTAGAGCATTCCACAAGTCATCGTCAGATCTAATGCATTCAGGATCTAAATTGAATCTACAAAATACAAAATGTACAAGTTTTTTGTGCCATTATTTTCTTTCCAGATATGTACTTTTGAGTTCATTACACCTTTTCTCCTGTTATTTCGATTATTTCGAAAACATTACACGCTCGCGCACACGCACACACACACACACACACACACACACACACACACACACACACACACACACACAGTGATGCAGCAAAAACAATACCAGAATCATAAACCATGCCCTTAGAAACAAAAAAAGAGACATTGATATTATTTCTTTCTATTCTTGTTTTCGTTTCAGAAAGAATTACAAACATATTATTCATTTAACTGTTGGCCTAAGTTACAAATTTGCAATTCTATCTTTGCTATAGATACTGGATTCCTACCTAATAGTGCCGGCAAACAGTACAGGATCTTGTGGTATAATAGCAAGTCTACTTCGGAGTGTTTGCAGTGGAATATGGGAAATGTCGACACCGTCCATGACAATCCTACCTATACAGATAAGACACCGATGTTAGTTCTTAAAACATGCAAAATACTAAAGCAATGGTGTTACCAAATACATTTCTGCCTTACGGAATGGGACATTGCATGGTGGAGTTATACATGTAAATAAAATTGTTATTCGGAATTAAAAAGTTATATATCGCTGGAATCGATAATACAGCTAAGAAAATACGTGCATGTAAATTAATACCTCTTTTCAAAAGCGTAATGAATAAGTACACATACCATTACATGTATCGATGATTCTAAATAGAGCTAGCATTAAAGACGACTTGCCACTTCCGGTACGTCCACAAATACCAATCTAATAGATTGAAGTAGAAAGGCGTTACACTAAATGAAAGGTATGGTAATATATGTAATTTATGAGGACAAAAACTAATTGTAACACACTTTCGTCAACAATATTTAACACATAACATTTCAATAAGTAAGTAACTGCCTAAAAGGCTTGCAGACACACACGAAGTTGTATTTTCTGTTGAATTTACTTTACAGGAATAATTACCTTTTGTCCAGGCATAAAATGCAAATTGATGTTGTCCAAGACATTCTCTAGGTCAGCAGCATATCTCACACTGAGATTCTCAATCATGACCTCACCTTTGTCTGGCCAATTAGATGGGGCTGATTGAATGCCTAGTAGAGAATGCATACTACTGATTACTATCTATGTATAACTTAAATATATGTACATTGAGAATTGGTCATTTGGATGGTACCGACTAAACATAAAGAAAACTGAAGACATAACTTAAATAATTTTGAACTGTAAATTGGACGGTGACTGAATACCTATGCCAGAGTAAATTTCCTTAGTAAGAATGAGCATAAAATTTGAGGGAACTTCAGAGTAGACGATATAAGTATAATAATTGGTTTAATAGAGATGCCATACTAACTACTAAACGACTTTTTTTCCTAATGCAACAGACTTGCGTTATTCAACAACATAATACAAAAATACATAATTCACGCTTAATATTTGAATATGTAAGTGGAGAAAGTTAAAAATATAGAAGCGTTGAAGACGACATCTTAAATTACCCTCATACTGCTCAGACTCAATGTGTGTATAATGTACAACTCTCTCAACAGAATTCATGTGCATTTCAGTGTCTGCCGTCAATCTTGAAAACCAGAATAGGGTTTGTGAAATCTGAAATTTACAAGAAATATATTTCATTACTTTAAATATTCAAAGGAAAAGAAAAAGTTGAGTACTTATAGACTAATTATTTGGTATATCTGAAGATCTGTTGGCACTAAGCATTGGTGTTGTAAATCAGATACATTTGTAAACAGGTACATTTCATGTAATGATCTGTCAATAACATTCGTTGAATTCAACACTAAGTATCTCTCAGATGACCATTACTACCTATACTACTATGCCTATAACAGTGATGAATTGCCATCTGTGTCCTTACAATCCACTATTTTTTTACAGGGCAAGGCAACAAAAGATCCACTTCAAATGTTTACACCTTTTTTATCAAAAATTATCATTCTCTAATATCGTTACCTTGGTTATAATGTATGCACCTACATTTCCTACACACCATAGATCTGCACTGTGTACTTTCAGCATAACAAAATTAGCCTGCTTTACAAAGATGATATCATGGCCCATATTGCATTATATATTTTACTGGTTGCCTTTGCACTAGAACCTACTATTTGTGCTCTGGACCTAACTATTAGAAAACAATCCTACTTTACGGCTCAGATTTGAGAAATGTTGGTGTAAAAGAAAAGTACAGTACAGTATGACCACCTATAGTATTTTTAGTGTATTTAATAACAAGGTTCTTCTTACCATTAATGAGTACGTGACGGCTAATCCAACCAAACTTGGGTCGAGTTCACCAAGAACACAGGACAGAAGTGTTATCATACCAGACAGAAACACAATAATGGCGGCAATCAATTCCTGGGGTGTAGTAAAATGTAACCAGTGATGTTATATGATTGTCATTTACAAATAAATGAATAATCACCACTCACCACCCCACCCCATATGCATTCTCGTAAACCAGAGCTGTTATTTCTTCCGCTGTGCGGCTTGGTCGGTGCTGTAAAAGTGGCTGCGGTTTACGACGATGCCCGTATGTTACGACGACAATAATGTATACTCTCGTGTCTACTACCACTACAAACACCCCGATTACTTCCCCAGTTGCGAAAGGCACACGTGTGTAACTTCATCGATTATTAACATGCTTCACTTTATACTTGAAATTTCCGTTATATACACATACCTGTACATACATTTTGTGTTTTTATTGCTACAATAGGGTTTAAAAACTTCACAACAGTCATAGCCAAAACTCGGAAATTATCAACTATGAGTAAAATACCCTCACCATCCTTATCGAAACCCAAATGGCCACAGTCATTAGATACAAATACGCCACGTTGTTAAAATCCATTCTCCTCAACATCTTTTCCCTGAACTTGCCTTCCTGCCTACAAGATTGAAACATATTGACAAATTAATACTTTATTTGGCTTATATCTCGCCAACTGACTCAGTGGTTCACTACTACATCCACAATACGCAATCTAGTATTTCATTTCCCCGTTTGTAGCATAACTAAACTCATGTTCAGTCGTCCTGTAGGGATGGCCGTGTTTGTTTGTTTGTCCGTCTGTCTGTCTGTCTGTCTGTCTGTCTGTCTGTCTGTCTGTCTGTCTACCTGTGTAAACGACTCAAAGTCAACATCTGCTAAACCGATCGCTTCTGATGGGGATATTACTTTTGATGTCTGGTTGGGAAATAGCTTATAAGATACGTCATGTTGTTCAGCCCTATCAGTTTTATCAACCAGAGTGCTGGATGAATGTCCGTATCTTGCAGACTAAATTGGGAAATTGTTCATATGAAAATGACCGCACCACAGATGTGTGATTTGGGTGATACTAGTAGTAGATTTGGATTATTTTATTATAGTGACATGGGTTATTTGAAAAAATACGTCCCAGGTCATTGGGCGAAGTACGATACAACTATAAGTAATACCATTACCTGTAAGCACGTATTGTTGATAAGCCACCCAGTGTTTCAGAGAAACAAGCAAGAACTGGTGATCGGGTTACACTTTCACACCTTTGAAGTTCTCTGAAAATAACGAATTCGATACGTGCATATGTATAATAATAATAATAATAATGTTGGGTTCTTATATAGCGCTTTCCCACTCCGTGCTCAAAGCGCTTTACAATTATTACCCCTGGCTCGGATCAGAACAGCACTACGGCCCTTTAGTCTTCCTCAACTCCCCGGGGAGCATACATAGTTTACGTAATTTATGAATATATTATTTTTTAAATAACTTCCCAGCAAATCCGAAGTTCAAAGTTGACTTTCTAATTGAAGTTCGTACGAGTATTAGTAATGAATGTTACTGAAAGAAATTAATTATATTTATAAACGTTGTGTGGACAATCATTTGTTCTTATCATATACGCTTTCGCATGCATGCAATGATCAACAGACTCAAATTACAGACTTAACATTAATACTGAATGCAGTAACAAGAACTGAAAGCTGTTTAACTTAGTTAGACTTGAGATATTATGGACATACTCTTACTGTTATTACCTGAAGGACGCAATGAAGAATTTGACGATTATTACAAAGGGTACAAACATAGGAATGACAAATACAGTAAATATCGGAACGACTACTACATTTACCACTAAGGCGGAGAACAACATGAACCCAGAATTACATATTTGTTCAAGTGTCTGCCATAGTCTCTGAAATAAAACAAAATGAAAATAATAATCTGACCACAACAGATATGACCATGAAGAACATTTCTATTTATTTCAATTTCAATAGTGATGTATTCGTTTGTTGCATTGGTTAATAATTAAACTAAATCCGTTGGCCATCATTTGTAGTTTAAAATAACGATAAAAAATAAACTATTTTCATTGAAAGAATGACAATGTCATGTCATATTGCAAGTAGCCTGGCATCGATATTTAATTAGACAGAAAACGGAAATATAGATATTGAGAAGGATTCGGCGTGCTTTCTAGAGATCAAAAACTACATAGAGGACAAGTTCAGATTTAGTAACATGTAGCATGCATGTAATTGGGACAGGCTTTCATTCCTTAAAAGTTGCAATGTATACCTGGTCGATGGTCTGGGTGTCATTTGAGAATCTGTTGAGTACACGGCCGATTGGCGTTGTGTCGAAGAATCTCATTGGTGCCTTGATAATGTTGCGCAGTAAGCCGATATGGAGACGCTTGGCAGCCTGGATGGAGGTTAAAATTTGGACGCCTGCTGCAAAGCCAGTTAGGATTACATACGATATAGATAACCAGGTATAACCTCTCAAATAGTAGTCTAACTGTGCATCAGCCTGTATAAATGATAAACTCAACTTCTTTAACAACAAACTATGTGGTAATGATTTGTCAAATATTGCCATGTTTCATTCATCTCACATTTTGAACGGGAGGTCAAGTTTAAACATTGATTCCTAATACAGGAGTTGGCCTCAGCTTGCCTCATTTAGCCATGTAGAATGACTTTATTTCATTTTGAACGCTATAAATCCAATTCACACTATTGGTGGCATACGGTATACTTCCCATAAAATTTACTATGCAAGGAAGGACTTATGTTTTGTAAATGTAAAGAGTATACATGTACCTGTGCAGTCGAATTCAAAAACTCTGTATTAGCTTCAGACCAATCGGACAGCCAGAAATCTGTCCACATTTTCACAGCAGCTCTCCCGCTATACAATAGAAGAGTTAAAAACACCATTGATATTCGCATAGCTTTTCCATACGCCAAATAGACAAGCCATGACACTGAGCCTCGTTCTCGTTCTTCTTCCTGTATCAATCCGCCAGTTTCTGTTGAGGAAGAATATTCTGTCATACTTATCCTACGAAATAGTAGAACTCTACTTTCACGATGTTTTTGTATATTTGTGGAGATGGGACAAACTGATACTAATTATATACAAACTAATTGCTGAAAAGCAATTACAAGCTATTTCTTTTATGCAGTTTGTCGTGAAAAAAAAATGAGCTTTATTTTATTCAGAAAAAAATGAAAGGCTTGAGGCAGAAAAATCAGTTAATGCATGCACAGTTGTACTTACAAGTTGAGGTGTGTTTTTTCACTGTGTTGACCAAATCGGTACATAAGACATATACATTTAGAACTGAGCATTGTTTTCAAATTCCTTTAGCACTGTATAAAGTCATTTGTAATTACAATTGAGGTCCTTTGCCTTTAGAGCAAACTAACGAACAATAATAACATTGCAGTCATTCTTTGGTTATGAAATGCCTTTCTAGCTCTTCGTGTATTAAATCTTAAATGCTACATGATAGTATGTTTTACAACTTACGCTCATCAAACGTTGAGTCAGATTTTAACGAGATAGTTCTGTTTGGAATTTCGATTTCTATCGTAGAATCTTGTTCAGCTTCACTTGCTGCATCTGATTCACTGATTGAAGTGAAGGTTTTCTGCCATTGTATATATAAATCTGGATCGGCTTCTGAGATTTCATTGACATCGCCTTGTCTTAGTACTCTCCCATTATCCATTGCTATAACCTATAGGAAGTACGAGTGAACGTATGTACACTATCATACTTTCTAACTGATTCTTATCGATTACGACGGTTAAACATTAGACTCGTGCATTTACAGTATATCCTACACCTGGACTGGTCTCTTTTACTGGGCCTTTGGGCTGGGCTCTTGTAAAACGAAATGGAACTAGACATTAAAAAGCACATACCGATATGATAAGGATTGTTTTCCTTCTGATGCTTACATTTATAAAGGAAGGAGAAAGAAACGTGTTTCCATAAACTCTGAGTTATGGAGAGCCATTTCATGATTGTCTCATGGATCTCATTGATGCACACTGAACATTCATGAATATTCCATAACCATAGCCGAGTACAATGGCCTAACCAAGGATCCCAGCACAACGACATGGGCCAGCCGAGCAGTCCAGTAGCCCAGCCTAAAGGCCCATTCCAGCATCCTAGCCCTGATTTTAGGTTATGGTTGTATCGACACGCAGAGGTAATTTTGTTTAATGGATATCCTTCATAATAACATAAAGACATACCTTACTTGCGTAGGACATATACTGTAAATGGTGAGATACCAATATAACAGTTCGGTTTTCTTTTAGGAGGAAATTGATAATTCCTTCTTGCATAACATGTGCGCCAACGTGAACATCCAGAGCAGACAAGGGGTCATCCTGGAAGATATCCACAGGAGAAAGATTTCATTTCATTTCCATAGATGTCCAGGTGGAATATTTTAAAATCGAGAGGACCTACTAATATGATAGTAACTTTTAGCAGTTCATGTTAAAGCTTAGATTATACTGAAAAATGGGAAACAATTCGTGTACACAGTCAAACCTGTGATAGTTTAGCTAATATGACTTTTAGTGTTAATGTTCCGATTGGTATATTAGTAACTTTGGGATTATGCTATACACTGTATATTATGTATTTGCGGAAAAGTTAAATATTGTGGAAGAAGTGAAAACAACACCATGCTGTTTGACTTACCAAAATCACTATATCAGTTTTGCTGTACAGAGTTCTAGCTATGCTAACTCGTTGTTTCTGTCCTCCACTGAGGTTGATACCCTTTTCACCAATCTCTGTCATGTCACCAGCTGGTAGAATTTCTAAATCAGGTTGTAAGGCGCATGCCTCCAGCACATATTGGTATCTGAAATATAGTTCAGAGATATCCGTCAATTAGAGTTTACTGCCCTTTATCAGTTCAACTTGCCACTACACTACCTACAGGTAATATTGACCACTAATAAACAGATACAATCTGTTAATAAGTTATTGACCAAATTAGTGAGCATATCCTATCTGAAAAAATGTCCCAGTTGCAGCTAGTGTAGATTTAAAACATCGAAGCAATCTGTCGAGAGCTCTAGAGGAGATGGGTGTTTCCCTAAGCGACGACAAATACTTAACAAGTAGAGTTCCAATACCTTTCGACGATGTATTCTTCACCGAATAACACATTTTCTCGTAGAGTCGCATTTTGAAGCCATGGTCTTTGTGCACCATATGAAACATTACATTTTTCTCTGTTGAGTAACATGGAGAGAAACATTTGTTTGCTCATTATGCTGATTCGTTGTGCCATTTACCGGGATTACGTTGTATAAACCTATCACTGGCATCTCTTTTACATTGTTCCTGTCCGATGCCTTGTTATGTGCACTGAACGTATTTTCCTGCATACGGTAGTTTTCAATTCAGTACGAGATGTTGTCTTTTTGCATTAGAGCGTCACGCTATACTTATTATTAAATTTAATAGCTCTTTAATAAAAAAATGACGATATTCAGAATCGATAAGAAATACCATCCCGGGGTCGCTGTGTATTAAGTACCCACGAGGTACAAACATTAACACGTTACAATTACAGTGTTACACCTACAAATGTACAAGGAAAAAACATCCCGATTCTCAACGTAACTGGAATGAATAAACGCAACATGGATATGTGGCGGACGGTAAGTCGTGGTAAAGACAGAAGTGACATTTAGGCAACTTACTTATTGAAGAGCACTGATCCCGAGATAGTGGTCATTTCTCCCAAGATAGCAGACAACAAAGATGACTTACCACTGCCAACCAGACCTATCACCATAGTTAACTTTCCTGAAATGGTCCAACAATTCGATTAAAATAAATAGATAAATGATTTTTAAGAAAGTGTCTGTTGTGTTGTAATAGTACGGTTGAATTTTTCCATATTTATTTTTTAAGACGTGACATATACATTTGTAATATTAATTAATTCACACATTCAAAACAGATATTTTATTATATTTTTATAAAGTACATATTCGTGAGACATTATCATCATAAAACTGTTACATTCGATCATTTTCATATAGTGTCACGCTTCTCGTTTTCTGAGGTATTATGACAAACTTGCTCGGACCATCACGATAGTATACATTGAAAATATTTGCAAAAGGCATCATAAATTTACAGCATACTAGTTTCAGTTTAATTTCTACATATTAGTGATCTTCGTATTCGAAATGATGCACTTCAAAGAACATCAAACCATTGGCTGAAATTCATTACATAACGTTACCTGCTGGGAATTCAATATTTATGTCTGATAAAGTTGGAACGTCTCCGTCAATGTCCCAACTGAAATTTCCATTTTCTATCTAAAAAGATACACGATCGAAAAGTAAGCAAATACAGAATCTTAGTGAATTTAAGGTTTTTCACAATAGTGCGACGAATATACTGAATTGTCAGCTTTTCCTTGCAATCTTCAAATCAATAGTGGGTCTTGCTATTATATAAAAAGAACACCCCAACGTGAACGAAACATGTTTCTATCCATTTGGTCACGTACTCCGCATTTCAAAATATTTAAAATTCTTGTGTGTATTTTTTCATTATTGGGTTTTCTCACCTTAATAGCTACATCTTGAGGAAGGTTTCTTACATCAATAATAGGGAGACTTTCTTCAAAGGTACCATATGCTATATGTTTCACAGTATCCGTTTTCAAAAGACTGTCTGTGCTAGCACTTTTTGATGGATGATGTTTGTTAGAATTGTCATTATTTTTGCTATATTCCACGCGATCAACCTGAAACAATATAATCATTTGTTGAACAAGAGGTAAAAAGAATGAAACGTGAGTAGCATTTAACAATAAATAAAAAAGCCTACTGTAGAAATTTATAACAATGGGATCAACTTGCTGTATTGTGCATACTATTGAATTTACGAAATTCAATGAACCAATTGCAATTTTCAAATTTATGTTACTACATACAACAAACGTGATTGCTTTCGTCTGCCACACTCAAGTAAGGATTACATTTTAACCGTATATCCATGGCATACTTAAGTCAAATTCGTATAGTCTTGCATTGAAAAATTCAAATCCAAAGTGTGTCCACCTGAGTGTTAAAGATAACATTGTCACTATTCTGGTACTCGTCTAAAAGTACATCGTAGTAGTAGATACTCAAACTACTTAGCTTCTCAGAGTACTTACTATGCGTGCCGACATCGTACCACGATTGGTTTGATCGATACCAGTGATCCTAGGTGGCCTACCATCGTTGCGATCCTCGATTTCAACGGCTATGAAGAACTGGTTAAGTCTTTGGATACTGACATACGCGTTGACCGTCACATTCATAATCAGAGGTATTTGTATTAGTGGAATTCGTAATGAATTGAACAATGCAAGTGATGAAAAGGCTATCTCAGGTGTAAACAACTGACCAGTCATCAAGGAATATAAAGCAAACGACTGGAAAAGAAGAAAAATAGAATAAATAATAATGACAATAATCTAATAATAATGGCGATGGTGGTGGTGGTGGTGGTGGTGGTGGTGGTGGTGGTGGTGGTGTTGATGGTGATGGCGATGGTGATGGTGGTGGTGGCGATGGTGGTGTGGTAGTGGTGATGGTGATGGGGGTGGTGCTGGTGTGGTGGTGGTCATGGTGGCGAAGAGGAGGGGGTAAGACGATAACAAGGGTGGTGGTGATGGTGGTGGTGCTGGTGGTGGTAATTTTATTATAATACTCACGACCAGTGTCATCAGAATAGGTGTTCCTTCCGAAACTACGCCTACAACAAAAGAAAAACGAACTAAAATCGGTGATTTAAATAATTATTATTAATACTTTAAATTTGCTAAACGTGAGTGCCAGAAGATAACAATTGGTAGATTGCAGTTTTCTTTTGCCTTGAATAAAGGTGTGCACAAAAATATGGAACTCATCCCATAACATGTTTAATACTTTGAATACGCCTGGAAATAAACACTCTAAAGTTATGCTGTTACTTTGTTCAAGAAAACTCCAACCTATTCTCATTTACAACTTGATGAAGACAAAAACACAAGGGTCACCGTACTAATTTTTCTAAAGTTCTGATCAAAATATTTTCAAAATTAAACCATTTACAATCCAATATGGCCACCGAATACTAGGCTAACTCTGGCAAAATAAATTATTGCCGATTTCCTTGAAAACAAGGTGATGAAACCCAAATTTCTTAAGGTTTAAAAGTAAGCTTCCAAATGGCAAAGTTTGGAGAGATTGAACAGTTTAATTTTCAGTGAAATTCGTCCCTTTACCTTAAGTAAGAATACTTGCATATACAATATACACCCAAAATATTATATTTTGCGACTTTTGGGAAAAGAAATGAAGGGTGGAATAAGTATGCTAATTACTGGCAATTTGACATATTTGTGTGTTTTGTATTCTTGTCATTTTCTGGAATTTTTCATTTTTAGGAGCCTGTAAATGGGTCTTCCATTAAAATAACTAACTAAATAAATAAATAAGTATAAGGCCCAGTACCTGTTAAAAGCATCTGTCTGTCGGAGCTATAGAAAGAGCTAGTCGTGGACTGAGTCTTTACTTACGTGTCACTATTGATATGATGCCAATTTTCATCATTTGATTTATTTCCTTTACTCGAACACTTTCAATTCTACCACAAAATATATATTCCCATCCATAGAGCTTCAGCAATTTTATTCCTTGGAGAACTTCATTTGACTTCTTCAATCTGTCGTCTGCAAATCTCTATGAAATAAAGGGGTAACGTCGTATAGTTAGAAGTACCGAGTTCTCCAAATTTGTGTTTTCACATCCTGACTTGAGTTGACTAGCAAATAGTGGATACTTAAAATTTCTAACTCATTCGATTATTTCTAATTCTGTATTATTGCTTATTTGTGACATGCCCGGTGCATTTCCATTTCCATTTCCATTTGCTTTCCAGCTCTTGTGTTGATTGCACGATCAAATTGTATGACATTTTGCCAACTGAACACCTAATAAGGCAATTATTGTAATGTTATAATTGTAGAAATGATCGGACCGCTCATTGCAGAATTGCAACCTGTCTTTTAGAAACAAAATTTAAGATAATAAATGGCATAATATCTGTAAACTCAGATCAATTATCCTTTCATCTTTGTTGATTGATCCTTCACTTGTCAATGATTATGACATGCTAAGTCAATGCTACACAATTTCCATTGATGTTCATATATACGCTATACTATAAGGATGAAAACATTCCTTAATACCATTAAACAACAAGTAATACTGAACCAGATAGAAGTATTATCTCCATTGAGTTTCAGTCCGGGTAAGGCATTCCCAATGCCGGTGCACCATACCTAAAAACGCAATATCTATATTACTTAATCAACAGAGACGGATATTTACCATAGTTTGTTTTTGGAGTTCGGACATTTTTGTAGCACAATAAAACTGTATCGGCACTGATATGAGAAATATTGATGCTCCAATCAATACGGCAAACCCCATTTCTAGGTATAACAACACCATTGTAAACACAAGCTGGTGAAAGAAATTAGCAAACAATTACAGTTATTAACACATACGAGTGGATGTCATGCTCTTCAAATTCGTCCAAAAATGAGTAATATTTAGCCTCAATGACTTAACTATCATAAACAACCTTTTATTGATATCGGGGTGCGCGATTTGATTTTCATTTACAAGTGGTCATATTACCTGTTTAAAATGATATTGTTGAATTTATTTCAATTGCTGTCAAGTATATGCACAATATTGAACGATCAGTGCATATTAATTTCACGCGTCAGGATATTGTACGCAGATAGACATCATTTAGGTAGACTGGTTCAAAATATTTCATCATAGAATTATCACTATTACAACAAGAAGGAATGGGGGCAAGAAGAGGAATATTGTCATAGACCAATATTCAATATTTACAATTTTGGCAGTTTCGTTCTCTTGTCTAAAAATATATTAAATTCACTTCTAAAATTAAGCTACTAGACAAATATTGGTTGACTGACGAGAAAGCTATGCGTTAGTATATTGTGATCAGTTGGGTGTAAAAGCGATCCCGTTGACTTGTCACAGACTAGACTTAAAAAAGTATAAAGTAATTATTTCACCAGATATGGAGCTGAGGCCGCAAGCACTAGAAACTGCCACCACCATTGTACGGCTATAGCATCTGTAGACATATGGTTAGTGATCAAACCAATGGTCATTTCACCACTAGACATTGTCCAACATGATAAACGTAGAGCCTTCTCATATACATGTTTCTGTAATAAGAAAGTATACCAATTAAACTGTGAGATCATGTCTTGCTCAATTAACATGTCTTCTTTGTGATGTCATAGTGCTGACATGCAATATTCGATAGCACAGTGTTGAATTCAAGATGGAATTAATGAGCGTCAGTTCCAGAAAAAAAGAAGTACCGAAGGAAAACCTTTTACGTTTATTAGCTAAATGTATAACGTTCTTTTATTTAAAGTTTGCCATTCATGATCAGTGTACTGTATTTTGAGTTCAAAACTCTTTACATAATAGCCTGTAGAACGACTACATTGATGAAACGTCAATCTTAATTATGAAAAAGCCATTTCCAGAAACATATATGAATGAATGAATGAATGAATGAATGAATGAATGAATGAATGAATGAATGAATGAATGAATGAATGAATGAATGAATGAACGAACGAACGGACGGACGGACGGATGGATGGATGAACGAATGTATGGCTGGATGGATGGATGGATGGATGGATGGAAGGAAGGATGGAAGGAATGTACATTTGTTACTTCAAGTGATGAAACTTAATAGTACTAAACATTTTCCGAGTGAGGTCTTGAAATGCTTTGTTGTTTTACCTTATATGGAACGGATAAGGAAACATGATACTGGAGTACAGTCAAGAGTGGTCATTTCCCCCACTATCTTTAAAGGTGCACAATTATAGTACATTACAGCATTGGTCTTAAACAGATTAGGTTTTATAGAATACATTTAATTGGAGTTTAACTTACCTGGAGTGCAGTGCGGACGTGCATCCCAATCACAACAGCATAGTACAATGCTATTTGTAAGGTAATTAAACGAAATACCATCGCAATGAACATAACAACAACCAAAACAAAGCCATTGCTGAAAAATTCCTGAAATGTGACATACTGTCTGTCCTGGAAAAAAATTGTTACCAAGGTTACCATACATGTATCTTACCGTAAATAACATTAGATATTGGTAATACACTTAACGACCACTGTTTTGTATTAATTAAAATTAGTATTCTTACATTGTGAGCACACGCCTTCCAACCCAACACTAGAGTCGTTACTTGTAATCATTTTTCATTCCTTCGTAGGCAACTAGGAGGAGACACACTATACTAATCATAACATGTATATACGAAAGCCGACAGGGGACTTCCAACTTCCAATGTATACTAGTTAGTATTTCTTCGAATGTTATGAGGGATGGATATACATGTACTTACGTGATTTGTAACTGTTTCTCCATTGGAAATTTCAGAGGCATAGGCTACTAAACCACCAAGAGCTATAGGACCAATCATATAGAAGGTGTCACTGAGCGTTCTAAGACCAATGGTAATAAGTGACTGATTACCATAACAATGCAAAATACATCTCAATAACGACGGGGTGATTTTCTTCTCCTTGGCACGTTTCTACAAATGGACAATAGAAAAAAAACATGTAGTGCGCACAGCAGTCCATATGAAATGTAGTTTAAAGCGTATTTACTAGTCTAAGAGCAGGTACATATATTTTGATGGAAACAATGGCTGATTAGACAGGTAGTGTCATTGGACATAGTGTGTGGATTTTGGAGCAAGCAAGACAATTAAATAAAAAACAGAACTGGGGATGTGCAGCCATTTTCACCAGAATTGTTGCCTCATGCCCCTGGTCAGACACAATAGCAGTATCAAGGGCATAATACATTGGGGCAAACACTACCTGGACCTCTACTCCAGAGAAAACTTTATCACCCAAGAAGCACTTGAGGTTATCGAGGACCTGCCTGTCCCGGAAGAGCTGGACTATGAACCCTGCATGGAAGAGCTCAGTAGAGCCATTGATGCCCTAACATGTAGGAAAGCGCTGGTTGATGATGGCATACAGCTTGAGATCATCAAATGCGGAAAGCCAGCTTTACTGGAACCACTTCAAGAGCTCCTTTGTCTCAGCTGGAGAGAGGGCAAGGTACCTCGGGACATGCACAATGCCAAAATCATCACTCTGTACAAAAACGAAGGTGCAAACTTCGACTTTAACAGCTAGCCGGGGTATCTCCCTGTTGAACATTGTTGGCATAGTCTTCGCCCGAGTGATCCTAACTCGACTTCAAGTCCTTGCCGATCGCATCTACCCAGAATTCCAGTGCGGATTTAGGGCTCAGAGATCCACAGTTGACATGACTTTTAATGTCAGATCCAAGAAAAATGTTGTGAACAACAGATGCCATTATACATTTATCGATCTCACAAAGGCATTCGATCTTGTGAGAAGAAGAGGTCTGTTTCAGCTGCTGAAGAAGATTGGTTGCCCACCATGGTAGCTCAGCATTATCACCTCTTTTCATGAGGACATATGCAGGGTGCAGTCAGCTATGATGAGGAAATCTCAAAACCTTTCACAATGCGGAGTGGTGTAAAGCAAGGATGTGTCCTCGCACCTACTTTGTTTGGCATTTTCTTCTCCTTGCTGTTGAACTTTGCATTCAGATACCCTGCACAAGGCATCCACCTACACACCAGAAGTGACGGAAAAGTTGTTTAAATTGGCTCGCCTGAGGGCCAAGACCAAGGTTCGCACAGTCCTCATCAGAGAAATGATGATGCTGCCCTGACCTCGCATACCGAGGAGGACCTCCAGCAACAGATCAACCAATTTACCCATGCCTGTAGAGAGTTTGGTTTGACTATCAGCATCAAGAAAATGAAGGCCATGGGTCAGGTCGTCTCTGCACATTATCAATCAGCATCGACAACGAAGTCCTTGAAATCACTGACCACTTCACCTATCTGGGCTCTACCATCACCAGCCACCTATTGCTCGACAGGGAAACCGACCAGCGCATTATCACAATGGTCTAATTGAGCAAGTGTGGGACAACGACCAACTGACCGTGAACCAAACTCAAGGTTTATCATGCGTGTGTCCTCAGCACCCTGATGTATGGCAGTGGACCATGGATGACTTATGCCAGGCAAGAGAACCATCTGGAGGGCTTTCACCTTCACTGCCTACGACGAATCATTGGCATTACATCACCAATGCCACCATGCTGGAGCAAGCTGGCTCCCTGAGTATGCAGCTCCTCCTGATCCTGTGTCAGCATAGACTGGGACATTTGCACTGAATGAATGACAGTCACATACCAAAGGACATTTTGTACGGCAGCTGACCACAGGACATCGCCCACTAGGCCACTCAACAGTGCGCTTCCCCTTTTGTATTTCATCCCGTACATAAGACTTTAATAAAAGATCCAAATGATAGTTGTAAGGAAACTGAAACTACTGAGAAAAGGTAGTCTGCAAAATATTAAATATTGGTCCTTTAATAGAACTAGAAATCGTCACATCAAACTGTACCTTCTCAGCCATATATGCTCTTTGAAATAGTACATGTTGTTGCGCCACAGTATGTTCGTCTGGTAAACTTCCCAAATCTTCCATCTCTAGAGGTCGTTTGTAGCCGAGGGTCAGCAACCAAGTCAACCAGGAGAATGTAATTCGACGCAGTAATACAGTATATTGATAAATGTAGTAGATGTTCTTGAGTTGTAAATCATCACTGTTTGCTGAAGGATACGCATAACACCATTTAAATATCTACGAAAAATGAAGAATTTACACTGTTTATAGCCTGATGCATATTCTCATTGTTATCGAAATTATTGGGAGAAAATGAAACAATGATTTTCTTTCCTTGATCTTGCCCTATCTTGTGAGTCATTGTCACAGTGATAGCTAAGATCGTCCATTTTGATTTTACGTGTACATGTAAACCCCTAAAGTTTCTTTTTGGAGTAGATGAACAATTTTTTTTAAAAAGCTGAAGTTTGCCTTCTTGGCTCATTAGAGTATCCAAAAGGGTACCTTATGTTTTTGTGGACGGACGGTGGGAACAATCTGAGAGTATTGTATGGAGTATAATACTACTTGCACACAGGAACACTGGGCTAAAACATGATGTCAATTAATTGTGTTACTATAAACTCTCTATAGCATGGCTTTAATTGCAACTTTATGTAGAAAAAAACTGTCAGTGTAGTAGTCAATTAACCTTTTCATGAATTTCACCAAAGGCGATCGGTCAAACTGATACCGCTTTGAATAATTCAAAGTAAATATGGAGCATGTCAACCAATAGTGCTTACTCGTCAAGCCTGCTATTCAAACAGTCAGAAAGGCCTTTGCTTTTTGAAAAATGAGTACCAGGTTGTGAAAATTTTGTCATTGTGTCAATAGTGTGTCACATTTATCAGCAGTCATTTCAGTTTCTTTGTTCTGGTTGTCGTGAATAGTGACGTCAGCTGACACCACATCGATACAAGAATGCTTAGCCATTGTCACCTACACCCAGGAGGTCACCAAGAATGCTCTATTGCTGATAATATTCCATACTTTTAAATATTTGCTGCATGTTCTATCCCAATGATAAAATAGGATATAAGTTTTCTTACCTTAGTTCTGAGTAAGTTCAGCTCAACTAGGATGAATATAGCATACAGTACTAATGAACATATGATTACATCAAAACGTAGAATAGATGTATCGGCATCTTGGTGAATTAAATTGACCAGTCTGATCATATCCCCTACCACTGCGGATACCCAGTATGTCAGCAAGAACCAAACTAAATGAGGTCGTCTCCATCGTTCGAGATAATGGTAATATATCAGAAACACAAATCCATTTATAAACTCCAATACGACGGGTACATACAGGTGAGGCTGTGTAACCGTATTTCTCGTCACATCTGTAAGGATACCTTCTCCGAGTCCACATAATAACACAAACCACAGAATAACTGCGAGAATCCATCGTAGATTGTGACCGGGGTAGGTTTGGATAGTTTTAGTGTGTATGGTGGTAGAACAACAACCGACGACAGCGAGAATGATGCAAGCAACTATGAAGTAGACGATATGAATACAACCATGTATAAGATCCACATAGCAAGAGTTGTGAATGATCTCTGTTTCAAGCTCCGTGTTAATGCCTTCCAACTCAACATCGCCACCGCAAAACAAGTCCAAAGCCATGGTGCTTTCAGCCAACAACTTTATTTTGTCTCAGACTTAAGACGATATGAGTAAAGCCTCGTTGTGATTTCAACACACTGCCAGCTACTTGTACAAGCAAAGCCTGGCAATGTGACTTTATGTCAGTGACGCTAACCCAAGTTTTTGCTTTTTAATTTGGACAGAGTGACATAAGTAATGGTGTGTTTGCTTACAGGTGAACCTTGTACACCAAAGCAACCATGAATAGTTTGTAGTAATGATTAATTCCTTCTAGTATTTCAACCTGTTCATATCATCTTGTTAGAATTCATTCTTAAACATATTTCCAGTGTGACCATCTCAAGGCTTTATATTTAGACTGTTTGTGGAAAGAGGGACAGACAGACAGACAGACAGACAGACAGACAGACAGACAGACAGACAGACAGACAGACAGACAGACAGACAGACAGACAGACAGACAGACAGACAGACAGACAGACAGACAGACAGACGATGACATCATATGTTTAATCTTAAATGTCGAGTTTTGCGGCCAGAAGCAAATAGTTTGTAAATATAAGATATTGTAAATACATGGTACATTCCTACCCTGGACGTGATCGGTGGGGTTGTTCGCAATTACCGTCGTGTAGGTGGTGTCTAGATCCTTTTTACCCAAAACAATTCTGAATGACTCATTATACACAAGTTTTGTACCGGCTAACTAAAATAATCGTTGATCCCCGGGCTTCTTAGCTCTTTGATTCAGAAAACCATTTGTGTCCAACGTCAATCAGAGTTTTTCTAATATCAACTTGATCTTATCATTTACGTCAAAGCCCATACAGTGAGTTTTGGCTGCCAACCAATAGTTGTACACGTTGTCTCCAATAATTACTTTAAAGGGTAACCTTAAAATGTGGTTATAGCGTTGAGAACTCTCATACAAGTCGTAACAGTGACAATTTTCTATTTCGATATAAGGAACACAACTAACGTGTATTAAAGGCCTAGTTAGCCATTTTTGCGATTTTTCACTTTGCAAAATTATATCAATTTCATTTTGTTCGGGTGTGATTTCTGATTTCACAGAAGGAAAAAAAACTTTATTAAAGTCAGTTCAGAGTCAGAAGCACCTAGTGAAAAAAATATATTTGTTTTTGTCTCACAAATGATACATTTGCCAAGAGCCCCATGATATTTTCAGTTTCCTGTCTCTTCAAGTTCTCTAATGTCACAAAATTGCGCCCTCAGGGGTGAAAACATGTAATGGGGTAAAAATCATCATTTAAATTTGACTTTGTGTCATAAAGGACTAGTGCCGAAATACGTCCTTGGACTTTATTCTCGAAATGGCATTTTCGTCGTTAGGCCCTTTGGTACTAAACACAATCTTCAAAAGAAAACAATCAAACCAATTAATCAATCAGTCAATCAATCAATCATTCAATCAATCAATCAATCAACATCCTTCAACAGCTGACCATTTGTTTTATATTTTTCACAAACATATATTTATCATATATGAAAATACTTAGATCTATTAATTTTATTACAAATCTAAATATCGGTCTTTAAACGATCCGATGCATGTTGCGTAATTACATGTAACTCCTCTTCAGCTCTAAATCTTGTCAATTCACTTAGAACGTTTACGTTTAGTGTTTACCTACATCAGACTTTCACAGCCATTTTTATGAAAACATAATGAGTATGACACAAAATGTCTGTTTACATTATGATGAAAATATTTGTGTTGTCAAAATGGACGTCAAAAGACAGTCTTGAAAACAATTTTATTTCTAATTTACTAATAACACTGAGTATATGACTCCGACTGTATATATTATGAAGAGTTTGACTTGACTATAAAGTATTGTGGTATATTCAGGTAAAAGGTAAGCCACAATGAAGAAGAGTCCTTCTAGACACATTGGAAAGGTTGACTTTATCATTCATACAAATTGTCGATTCATGGGGTGGCCATCTTTTGCTGATACCTGCATCTGATGCTAGTTGGGTGACACGTCAGAATGTACGTTGTGTGTTTAAGTATAGTTAGATGCTACCATGTACCAAAGATGTAAACATGCTATCATCGTTTTTCAGTAGATTCTCCGGTGTATCATACTCCATAACATGGCCATCACTGAGTACCAATACCATGTCAGAATCCAATATAGTAGAGATACGATGCTGTGGTAAACAATTAAGGGTCAAATATTGATTATTCTACACATCAGCCTCCAAACTTATTTATGATAAATTCACCTTCCCCTTCTTCACTTTGTCACATAACCCGGCATAGAAAACCAAGTTAAACTTTTTTCTATATACTTGAATTGTGTTTACTTTTCGAAATGAAAAAATAAAACAAATTGAATTGGACTGGGTGATTGCTTACCGCTATTGTGAGTACAGTTCGATCAGAGAAGGCAGTTGCGATAACATTCTGAAGAATTGCATCCTAGGGATGAAAAAAGAATATATTATTACATCAAAGTTTCATATTATGGTCCATAACAAACTGTTTTCAACATTCCTGCAAGGAATCGTACGCAACTTGTCAGGGATTAGTATAATTAATGATCAGTACAAATAATATCAATATATTCTAATTTGAAATATGTTATGTAGTGTTAATATATATAATGGCTTCTTCTTGAAAAAAATGCAATCTAGGTTGAGGCTCAGGAAAAAAAACTGACCTAATTAAGATATTCAAATCATGTGTCAATATTTCAGACAAAATATCGCGTAAAGTTTCACTTACTGTTTTCATATCAATAGACGCTGTAGCTTCATCCATAATCAGAATCCTGGCATGTCTGAGAAAAGCTCTAGCCAAGCAAAATAATTGTCTTTGGCCAAGACTAAAATTCTCTCCATCCTCGGAGACTTCAGAATCTATTCATTAAGAAAGTATACATTATTTGTATGTCAATGACTTAATACAATATCAATAAATTGCTCATCCAGTTGAAATAGTCTTTTAAAATCTATTTCTCATTTTGTACTACGTCCTAGGTGGGGAAATGACATAACAAACGACGTGGTATTTGACTTCGTGTGAGTAACTGTAATGGAAAGAGATGTAATTTGTTTGAAAAATAACACTTTTCACTCTGTACAATTGAAAATGCGAATGTATATTTACCTAGTTGTAGGGGTAATTCAGACACAGTTGTTTTCAGCTGGGCTATTTCTAGAGCCTTCCACAAGTCGTCGTCCAGGCTGGTGCATTCAGGATCAAGATTGAATCTGTAACAATGCGTACTGTGTTATATTTGTTATATTTGTTTCCAATGATCATGTCGTCCCTTAAAAACAATTTTGCAATCATGGCTCATAGCGATTGCAATACGTCAACGGTTCAATACATGCAGCTACATCAGTTATCATGAAACCAACAAGAGTAAACTTCTAAACACAAATTAAAGTCAACAAAGCCATGTTTTGGTATCTCAAAGAGAAAGCTTAGCGTAATACACAGATCCAGGCCGTCAACGCCCTCAATGGGCCAATTTAGGCCAATTTTTCAGAAACTCTCTACAATAAATTACCGATGTAATTATAAATCAATATCCACGTTCCGTGACCACAAAACTCTCACCTAATAGTGCCGGCAAACAGTACAGGATCTTGTGGTATAATAGCAAGTCTACTTCGGAGTGTTTGCAGTGGAATATGGGAAATGTCGATACCATCCATGATAATCCGACCTAGACAAACAAACATAGTATTCATTATGTAAAATGTGCAAATATGTAACTTGATTCAGGATAATACGGACATGGAAATGCTCCAAAAACCCTGCATTTCTTCTGGGATTTCTTGTTATGATTGCTTTACATTTCACATGTTTAAAATCAGTTATTAACTAGTATAACATTATAGAATGAGAATGGCAAGAGGAAAAAGAACCATTGCTTATTTAAATTACAGTGCATGGAAATAGGATACACTTACCATTACATGTGTCAATGATTCTAAATAAGGCCAGCATTAAAGACGACTTGCCACTTCCGGTACGTCCACAAATACCAATCTAATAGATTGAAGTAGAAATGACGTACACTTATTTAAAGGTATATTAGCAATACTTAGTGCAAACTTATAAGAACCAAGCTAAAATTGTACACGTTTTCTTACTTATCAAGCGAGTTGTAAATTAGTGTTTATTTTAACGAGAATAACAACGAATGGCGTCTTTCTGTTAAATTTACCTTTTGTCCAGGCATGAAATGCAAAGTAACATTGTCCAAGACTGTCTCTAGTTCAGCAGCATATCTCACACTGAGATTCTCAATCATGACGTCACCTTTGTCTGGCCAATTGGATGGTGCCGACTGAATGCCTAGAAGGAGATGTATACTAACAATTCACTGTATGTGTATCACTTAAAATTGTACTTTGAATTGGCCAATTGAGAAAAGAAACTATAGATTTAAGTTGAAAATACCGAGGAAATATGTCAGAACGCCATATATAAGGATACACACTTTCACCTTTCTTATGAAACTAATCTTAAATGTTGTGTTAAACGTTTTATTGTCGTCACTTTTAAACGAGTCAGACAGAACCAGTCGTTGGTCCGCTTATTATATATAACCACTCGATACCGTACAGAATGTGAGTGACAACATTGCCTTGACAAGAGTAGTAATCTAATATGCATCATGCATAGTTAGATTAGATCACAAACTTGTTTACATATATTTTGACATCACTGAGCAAAACCCTTTTTCCTTTGTTGTCGCAGCTCATTACGACAGACGTCATCCAGGTGGGTTGGAGCACAACGATGGCTCTTTCAGACTACTTCTAGATCTGTCCAGCTCATTTGAATAAACTGTGGGGTTGTAAGAGGAAAGATGAATGGGGAGAAGTGTGTGTGAGGGGGAGGGGCATGGAAAATTACCTTCATACTGCTCCGTTTCAATGTGTGTGTAGTACGCAACTCTTTCAACTGCATTCATGTGCATTTCAGTGTCGGCAACGACCTTTGAGAACCACGCTAACATATGCGATACCTGAAATGTCGAAATGAAAAAAAAGTTAAAGGTTGTCCACCCGTCTAAATGTGAAATTTTACAATTCAATAAAATACTTTTGTTTAGACTTCTATATTTACCAGTCGTCGGTTTGCCATGTTTACAAACGTTGTCAAACGTTTTTATGATCGAAGTTTTTGATAGCTTTGTCATAAGCAACACTTAATAAAGATATATTGGTTAATAAATATACACTGAGAGAGGTTACTCAAGTCATTGCATTCCCTATTCATAGTGTAATCTTTGTATTACGTATTGTGATATGGCACTTACCAATAAAGAGTACGTGACGGCTAATCCAACCAAACTTGGTTCAAGTTGACCCAGAACACAGGACAGCAGTGTTATCATACCAGACAGAAACACAATGATTGCAGAGAAAAGTTCCTGAAAATAAATTCAAAAGAAATACTTGTAAATATCAACACATACATACATACATACATACATACATACATACATACATACATACATACATACATACATGTACATACATACATACATACATACATACATACACACATACACATATACATACATACATACATACATACATACATACATACATACATACATACATACATACATACATACATACATACATACATACATACATACATACATACATACATACATACATACAAACATGCATGCATCCGCACATACATACGCACACACATACATACTAATGAAGGTGAAATATGTCAAATAAACGGTTGAGACTTAACCCCACCCACCTGTCAGTAATATTGTGTGAATATGTGATAATATATGACTTTTCATATGTTTTCTCTAAACAGTTCAATATAATCGATTGCCACATTCAGTTTGAGTATAGTTCATCAAAATGACACCTATATAATTATATAATTATATAAACTTTTCATTTCATTCATTACAGTATTTAGTGTCAGCAAATGTTGGTGGTTCTTCGTGAAGAACTGTTTCTATCTCTATAGACACTTGTTGACATGTTGATGCTATACATTGAAAAGTTGCATTGCCAAGCTTAGCACTGCTACTACTGTTAAAAACTAATTGGTATTCTCAAGACCTACAATATGAAGAGTATAAGTGAAATATTCTTACCAATCTTACTGAAGCCCATACACCGACAGTTAGTAAGTATATATAAGCTACATTATTATGATCTATATTTTTGGTTATGGTTTCCCTGAAACTTCTTTCTCGTCTATTCAAATAAATCACATTAAGATGGGAGATTAGTACAAATACGTCATTTACAAAGGCAAATTGATGACGTGCTACATATCCACGCGGGGCAATGTAAGGTTATTGTGAAATGCGTACTCATATCATTTCTTGCACATGCTTCGCTTGTTTGCGTTTTATTATATATCATACTCTTTGAATTAGTGACGAAATGTTACAGGGTGTTTTTAGTTCATTTTGTTGATCCGATTACGAGAAGACTCAAGTAGTTTCCCTTTTGCTAGACTTCCCATGTATCAGTTCATTCTCAGTCCGCACTAAGGTCATTCTGCAGATGTGATAGCGCCCTCTGCGGCTCAAGGGTTCATCATTTGCCTAATTGGCCAGAAATGCATTTTACAAATCGTTATCCAGTAAAAGTAAGACAGCTACCTGTAGGCACGTATTGTTGATAAACCACCCAGTGTTTCAGAGAAACGAGCAAGAACTGGTGATCGGGAAACACTTTCGAGTCTTTGAAGTTCTCTGGAAATAAAAAATGTGAGAGCTGAGAACATCGGTATCTATTGTATTGATATCGCATGGGGGTGTATATGAAGGGTACACTACTGGAAAGGGTCTCAGTATATTTTAATATGAAATGTGCAACATGATCATGAAGTAAAAAGTTATGGCAGTCATGTAATTCCCTAGCCAATTTCAAACTCGAACATTATATACTATCATACATGATTGGTTTGATTTCCATTATTATTTAAGACCAGATAGATTGAATACAAAGTACATTGTACAATGTTCTTCTTTTTTGTGTGACAAAGTGATTGCAAATTCTAACACGACCGTTTTGGCTCTTATTCGCCGATTTTGTTATCCTTGGGACGTTGTATCCGACATCTTACTCGCGAAATAGCAACGAAAGTCCAAAAGAGAATCAGATAAAAAGAACACAGTGTGATGTTTTAATTGAAATTCCGTGACCCTGGACTGTATGTATGATACGTCGTATCGTCCAGTCCTCACTGGCCGGGCCTTCTTTAAAGGGATTTATCAATGTATGAGGGCGCACTGTCATAGCGTAATTTGCAGACTACAATGACCAAAGATTAATAATAACTGTAATTACCTGAATGAAGTAATGAAGAATTTGACGACTACGGCAAAGGCAATAAAGATAGGTATGAAAAACACAGCAAATATTGGAACGACTACAACATTGACAACGATGGCTGACAGCAAGTGGAATCCACTGATACACATTTGACTAATTGTCTGCCACAGCCTCTGATGATAGAAAGAGATGGTAACAAAGAAATATGTATCAGAACTTCAATTTTAGAACCAATATATGAAGTACATTTGAAGTAAAATATTGAATATGGTTGTATCATTCGAGGTATACCGTAATGCGTAGAATTCATATTATAAAAGGAACGTATTATTCGTGAAAAGGGGTGACTTCCTCAGAAGTAAGTATCGACGATTTATCATTGACTTTGGAAATAAAGATATTCATAAACTGTGTACAGCATAATTACTTTGATTACTATGTTTTCTGGTGATAGAAAAATAGAGCTCCAAAAAAATTTACATTGTAGTGGTTTTCAGTTCATTCGAGTTTGTTGAAGACTACGTGATGCCCAGTTTAACATAACGCCTGTATTCCCGGGCTTCTGGCCTTTCACGAATACCCACCTGGTCGATGGTCTGAGTGTCATTGGAGAACCTGTTGAGGACACGGCCTACTGGAGTAGTATCAAAGAATCTCATTGGTGCCTTGATGATGTTACGTATTAAGCCGATATGGAGACGCTTGGCAGCCAGGATGGAGGCCAGTGTTTGGGCGATTGATGCAAAGCCAGTTAGGACTATATACGATATAGATAACCAGGCATAACCTTTCAGATAGTAGTCTAACTGCTCATCTAAATCAGCCTGTGTAGAAATGGTAAACTCAAATTTATATCCTCGATAAAAAACAATAAACCACTTCTAGACCCTGGAGAAGGTATATTCCAAGGTTTTGACAAAACAAGTTGATAACATTCTTCAGACCACGTGATGATCGCATCTCAACATATACGCACGCAAAGTTAAGAATCTTTTTCCAAATTTAACGGGGTCAGTGTTTTAGAACATTCTAAAAGGGTCTCAAATATTCCAAAAAGATTGCATACAATTACATGTATTGAAAACAATATGACAATAAATGCAACAATGACAATAGAGTTGAATCTTACAGCGAAACGTTTCACTTTGAATTATTGAATTAAACGTTCTTTTTTCCAATAGACAAGCAAAAACCAATGTCATTACATAGTTACCTGTGTAGTCTCATTATCTATCGCTGCAGCAGATTCTGACCAATCAGACAACCAGAAATCAGTCCAAATCTTTGAAGCGGTTCGTGTTGAGAAAAGAAAAAGAATTAAAACCACAAGGGAAATTCGCATAGCTTTCCCATATGCCAAATAGACCATCGATGACACAGAACCTCGTTCTCGTTCTTCTGTCTGTATCAGCTCACCACCGCCTATAAAGAAATAGGTTTTTTTTCATTTGCATATTATATTTAACAGATAAAAGATTGATGGAATTAAATACCTCTGAAACATTTTAAGTACTTTTCTAGCGACGAGTGTCCTCAGACTACCAAACAGTTTATTCTTGGTGTTATAAATCATCGGTCGGTACCGTGATGTTGACAGCAATATAGAAATGAAGTTAGATCTTGCAGTGTCAATATTGTGAATCTATGCAAATGTAAGCCAACTGATTACTCAAATTTCCCAACAGTTGTTCAAATTACCTAAGTAAGTTCGAGCAATGTGATTTTTTATTGTAAGCTTTACTAGTACCGTAGTACGACGATGCAAAATGAAGTGATAAGTGTAATTACTAAATGTTCTTAAACTTCGCCTGACATCTTCTATGTGGTATTCTGCACGGAGGCGAATGGGAATTTGAATTGTGCAAAAACAGTTGCCTTTAAGAATGTCTGTAATTAAATTGTATTATAGACCACGCCATCGTTTGAGGTATTTTCAGGATTATGGAGATACTATGTTTACTTTGTTAACTTACGGTTATCCACCTTCGTGTCAGATTTTATCGAGATATTTCTCTTTAGAGTTTCCCTCTCTGCCAAAGCATCTTGTTCAGCTTCACTTGCTGCATCTGATTCACTGATTGAAGTGAAGGTTTTCTGCCATTGGACATATAAATCTGGATCGTCTTCTGAGATTTCATTGACATCGCCTTGTCTTAGTACTCTCCCATTATCCATTGCTATAACCTATATGAAGTACAAGTGAATGTATGTACACTATCATACTTTCTAAATTCTTATCGATTACGGTGGTAAAACATTTTAAAATATATAAAACTATATAGTAACATAAAGACATACCTTACTTGCGTAGGACATATACTGTAAATGATGAGATACCAATATAACAGTTCGGTTGTCTTTCAGGAGGAAATTGATAATTCCTTCTTGCATGACATGTGCGCCAACGTGAACATCCAGAGCAGACAAGGGGTCATCCTAAATATTAAAGACAATACATCTTAGAATGTTGTCAAATAAAATGGAGAGATACAATGACATTTACAAATTAAATTTGATGGATATCCAAAACAGGCAGATATCGGAAAGTACTGTAACAAATGTATCCATATGCGTACGTGTCTGTGTCTTTTTCTGTGTCTGTGTCTGTGTCTGTGTCTGTGTCTGTGTCTGTGTCTGTGAATTTTGATAATTATCGACTTTTTGAACATTCGCTTAAAATGAGAGAATGTCATAATGGTAGATTCTATAGTTTCCCTTCACATTGTTATGAATTAGAGTATCTCTAAATCGTTCCACGATGACAAGGACAAGATGGATCAAATATCACCGAGTTTGTACAGTTCAACTCACCAGAATCACAGTATCTGTATTACTGTACAACGTTCTAGCAATGCTAACTCGTTGTTTCTGTCCTCCACTGAGGTTAATACCCTTTTCACCGATCTCTGTCATATCACCAGCTGGTAGAATTTCTAGATCGGGCTGTAAGGCGCAAGCCTCCAACACAATCTGGTATCTGAAATATAATGTTTCACGGAGCACAAGAAATATAGTTATCAGTTATCATCTTTGACACCCATCTATCCATTTCACAACGTGTAGTGAAACTTATGTGCTGTACCATTTGTGCTCAATTACCACTAACAATGAAAGGTAACATGGTGTTTGCAAAGTTACGGGGGGGGGGGCAAATCATTGCATTGAAACCAGGGGCTGACAGAACATCAACAAATGTGTCCCTTCTACAGGCTCGAAGTGAAGAATGCTATAATTGCTTAATACAATGTGATGATACATTTTAGAGTGGAATATCTGTACCTTTCTGAGACATATTCTTCGCCAAATAACACATTTTCTCGTAGAGTCGCGTTCTGAAGCCACGCTCTTTGTCCACCATATGAGACTTTACATTTTTCTCTGTCGAGTGAGTAACAAAGAGACATGCATGTATAAAGTAAGTGTCAGATTGTGCTTTGCTGAGCAAAGGCTATACTGATTTCGTTATTAGCTGCTTTAGTTGTAGCTCTGGATTTATACGCTACGGGGTTCTTCCAGAGAAGACGTGTCGAAACCCCGTAGCGTATAAATCCAGAGCTACTTTAGTTGGTGTCAAGAAAGTCACAAAGAGTCACTTTCACCATCTCCAAAAATGAGTGACATAAAATTATGCAAATTAGCTTGACGGTGACAGCAGGTAAACAGTAAGTTCAGCCTTGGGCTAGACGACTTACTTATTGAAGAGCACTGATCCCGAGATAGTTGTCATTTCTCCCAAGATGGCAGACAGCAGAGATGATTTACCACTGCCAACCAGACCTATCACCATAGTTAACTTTCCTGAATCGAAATTGAACAAGTGTGATTTTAATTAGACCGGGTTCGCTTTCAAAGTTTTGTGACATACAAAAACTAATGACAGTTGCTGATAGCTATAGTGAGATGGGTTTTTGGATGTACACCTGTCATCAACAATTTGACAAAAATGATTTTTTTTAAATAGAAGACGTTTATTCAATACCAATGTATCATATAATACGTGGCAAAGACTAAAGGACTCAGTAAATTTACTAAATTTGTAAATATACAATAAAAGTACATTACCTGCTGGAAATTCAATGTTTATATCTGATAAAATTGGTATGTCTGTATCAATGTCCCAACTAAAATTACCATTTTCAATCTGAAAAGATAAGTTTAAATCAACACGGGTGACAGCATGACATGAAATTCCAGGTAGGTTCCAGTCTATACAGCCTGACGTTGCAAATACTGATATCATATTTCACAAGTAATTTCTTTCTTTTTTCGCAAATGTAAATGCCTCACCAAGTCACCAAATAGGTGTATTGTGATGAATTCTAGCTCTCCTCTCAAATATATATCAGAATGTTCATTTTATCAAATAATACCTCTGTAACAATCTCACCTTGATGGCTACATGTTTAGGCAGGTTGATTGTATCAATTATAGACGGGCTGCCTTCCTCAAATGTACCATATGCAATATGTTTAACTCCATCATTTTCCAAAAGACTATCTCCACTGTCACGATTTGATCGACGTACGTGAGAATTGCCGTTACTTTTACGATATTCCACCCGGTCAATCTGAAAAATTTAATAATTTATTGACTAATTAAGACAAACGGTACGACTTTAGAATACTTGGGTCTAATTCGACATAATCTCAGTGTCGACAAGAGGAAAAGTGACAAATGTCAGCACAAAGGGTTAACTTTCTCCCGAGGAAAATGTCAGTAGACGGGTGGAAAATGCGTGTTTACTATGTAATGGTTTCCAAAATAAGTCATTGTGGTCACCGACTTGTATTTACACTTACTATTTGGTACTGTGTACATTAAGGATTGATGCCCAATGTACTCGGATACTGTCATTAACGGTAATTAAGACACATAATCATTACATTACAAATATGCATTGTATTGCCACAGACACTGACTATGGTATTACCCACAAATCCTGGCATTTGACCCTAAGGTCAACGTTAGAGTCAGATCCTTCTAGTCCGCATAAATGCATTACATCAGACCAGAGAGATTGGCTTGCAGTACGTATATGTAGCTAAATAAAATGGGTAAAATTTGCCCCTTTGCGCCATCCAAACATGATGACAGTCAGCTTGATAGTGAGGTCATCATTTGTGATATACAAGTTATATATATTATATATATATATGCGTGTGTGTGTGTGTGTGTGTGTGTGTGTGTGTGTGTGTGTGTATGTATGTATGTATGTATGTATGTATGTATGTATGTATGTATGTAAGTGTATGTATGTATGTATGTATGTATGTATGTATGTATGTATGTATGTATGTATGTATGTAAGTGTATGTATGTATGTATGTATGTATGTATGTATGTGCATATAATTGTTTTAAGATATACCACTTACAGCAACTTTTCTTGGCTCCAATTCATCACGATTCGTTTTAGCGAAAAAACGCTCTTTAGGTGGCCTACCATCGTTTCGATCTTCGATTTCAACGGCTATGAAGAAATGATTTAGTCTTTTTATACTGACTAAGGCGTTGACAGTCACATTCATTAGCAATGGTAATTGTACCAGAGGTGCTCGCAAAGTATTAAACAACGCAAGTGATGAGAAAGCTATCTCAGGGGCGAGTACTTGACCGGATACCAGAGAATAAGCAGCAAAAGACTGAAAACGAAGAACAGGTTGTACCGTTAATTACCACTGTCTCCTACAATATTTCACTTATGACGAAATATTGACTTTACACAGAACAAAGTATCTAAATTTATGATTTGTTAAACAACATTAAACTTTTTTTCTTGAATTTCTTATCATGTCTGTTTTACTACGATGCCAATTCGTTGTTTGCTAGGCTAGAAATTATGTTAGTGTCAACATGAACAACAAGAACAACAATTATTTCTAGCTTAGCAAATAATGATTTTTTTTGTCATTTACATTTGTCATGTAAACCTAAAATTAAAGTTTCTAGAAAATACTTTCGATTCAGGTGAGGAGGCAAAAGGCCGGGGGTCAAAATGACCAGGGGCAAAAGGCCGGGGCAACAGGCCGGGGGGGGGGGGGCAGAAGGTCAGGAGGGCAAAATGACGGGGGCAACGGGTCGGGGAATGATGGGGGCAACGGGCCTGCTTCCAGAGACAGTTGTATCACTTACAATCAATGATATCATCACAGGTGTTCCTTCTGCAAGTACGCCTGTAATAAAGCAGACAATGTTTTAAATCATAAAATAGATAAATAAGCTTATATTTCTTAAAGTATATTAACGGGTTTTTAATACTTAATACTTAATGCTTATTACTGGCAGTATTTTAGATTTGCAAATAAAACAACTTTTTTATACTTGTAAAACGGTGTGAAACAAGATAAAACAAGTTCGTATTTGTTACTCGACACATTACACACAAAATTGAATTGTGTAAACGTGTGTTATAATGTACATACAGAAAGTGAGACACGGTGACATATTTGGTAAGATAGTCATGATGACGTCAGTATGATAGTGACTGGTCACTTACGCATCGCAGCATACAGAGCCCCAATTTTCATCATTTGATTTATTTCCTTTACTCGAACACTTTCAATTCTACCACAAAATATATATTCCCATCCATAGAGCTTCAGCAATTTTATTCCTTGGAGAACTTCATTGGACTTCTTCAATCTGTCGTCTGCAAATCTCTATGAAATAAAGGAACGCGTTGTGTTTGTTATCAGGTGAAGACGGGTCTCAAAACTTAGGTTTCCTATATCGTGATTTCGTTCGATATCAAAATGAAATTCGTTACTGGTAATAGTAAAATTGAGTCGATATGTGCACTAACATACACCTCCGTCGTACATTCGCATTTACTAGTATCACTGTATGTGTGAGTTGCTCTCGTCACGTCGCCATGTATGTATGTATACGTACCTCCACCAACTGCAGTTACACAGGTTATGTTTTCATACTAATTCGTATGTCTGTCTGTCTGTCTGTATGTCTGTCTGTCTGTCTCTCTGTCTGTCTGTCTGCCTGTCTGTCTGTCTGTCTGTATGTATGTATGTATGTATGTATGTTCGTTTGTGTTCGTTTGTGTTTGTTTGTTTGTTTGTTTGTTTGTTTGTTTGTTTGTTTGTTTTTGTATGTTTACGACTAAAATAACTAATGGGTATAAGTTTGTAACTATATTCAGTAACAGTAACGAAAAATTGTTGGATGCATATGGCATTATAGTTGTCGTATTTAATGTAAAAGGGCACAGAAACAACCATCTTACCATAACTTGTTTCTGAAGTTTGGACATTGATGTAGCGATTAAGACTTGTAATGGCACTACTATCACGAAAAGTGAAAGTCCAATTAATGCGGCATTACCCAGTTCTATGTATAATAGCACCAACGTCAGTAAAAACTGCATTAAAAACACAAAAATGGTTAATAATAAAACTAAGTACTGGTGGATATCAAATCACTTTATTCCAATCTAGTCAAAACCAATTAGAACCCATAACACATAGACACGTTACAAATTATTATTTTACAATGTCTAAATGTTGTATAGATCACTTAATGCTGATAACGAGACGTAAAAATGACGCAATCTTACGAAACACTTTCTTATAAATCTCTCAAGTATCGAGTATTTTGACGATTGACTCGAATATGAATTGTCCTGGACTCCATTGGAAATACAGTTTACGCTAAAGACTTCTGAGTAATCGATTCGAACGAAAGCGACAGTCACTTTCAAACTAGATTTCAATAGGTAAATTTATCTTCTTGCTATTTTGATGTAAATAATTACATGTACAATGGCAACTATACCTGCATGAATTATGATAGTCTATACAATTATTATACCATGTCCGAACCTGGTCGAACATAAAATATGGAATATACTCTGGTAGTTCAACGCGTCTATGTCACGACAACAAGTGTCTACGTCATTGGTTCTGCTGTGTTTGAAATGTCAAAACACTCAAAATTGCAATTACTTTTAACGATTTCTTTTTATATTACTGGCGATGGTATAATTATGTTGTTCTCCAATATTTTTTCTTCTTTCAACCGGAAAATAATCGAGACATAAGGGTTGCCACTACTCGTCTATCGACTCGTAGTGACAAATCCCCCAATAGGTCACTCGTATTTTCCTTATATATTATCTTGTTGTGACAAATAATAATTAGAGAAATAATAGAGTTATACCAATTACATGTATTATACATAAGAGTACATTTACTTCCAAAACAGAGTGATCATAGAGTTTCAACTTATTTTTACGTCTCTTTTGTTACAAACTACATAAAACAGAACACAGACACTGATAGGCGCAAGTATATAAAATGATACATTTTATCTCAATTTACATACAAGTCAACATCACTGTCGGATGAAACAAGGAATATTCAAACACAAATTGTGTTCATAGAGAGATAAAATGTAACATTTCATATACGCTACCAGTGCCTGTAGTTTATTTGTATAATTGAAACAAAAAACGTTGTCAGAAGATATACAAAAAAACAACCATGCCACCTTATTAAAAGTATTAGGTCGCAGAGTAAAGTATGCGTGTCTACGTATAGCTTTATTCGTACAAATAATATACCACAAATATTGTCATCATCACTAAAACATTTCCCCTAGTGATATTTTTAAATCCTATCTCGTAACTTTTCACAACTTTTCTAATTCACGTTGTCACTACCCGCTTTCACCCCCACCCCCAACCTATTTATAGATGAGAGCGCCCTCAGTATCAACAGTGCGAAAAAGCAAGTGAGAATAAATACATACCGTTTGAAAAAAATGTATACACCGCAAAAGTAAAATATTGTTCCTAAGCTTGTTATGCCGCCAAGTCATTATATTGCAAAAGCGAACAATGTAGCACGATTTTATCGAATTGATTATAACGAGTATATAACCTGATATGGAATCGAGGCCGCTATCACAGTATACTGCCACCACCATTGAATGGCCAAAGCATCTGTAGACATATGGTTAGTGATCAAACCAATGGTCATTTCACCACTAGACACGGTCCAACTTGATAAACGTAGGGATTTCTCATATACATGGCTCTGAAATGAACAAATATATTAGTATTAAACAACTTACCTTTTGGCATCATGAATTTTGATAAGTTACATGAAATGACAAGAACGTGTTAAATTGATGTGTTTGACTATACTTTCTGTGTGTGTGTGTGTGTCTCTCTCTCTCTCTCTCTCTCTTTCTCTCTCTCTCTTTCTCTTTCTCTCTCTTTCATACCCTATTAGCCACATCATAAACTAAAACCGGTAAACAGATCGCCTAACTGATAGTTATACAATGTAATACTGTTTCGTGCCTGTGTAATCGTTTCAACAGGACACTTGCGTCTCTTATTTCGCCTCGGACGATAAGACACAATTCAATCATTCCCAATACAGTATCCGATGTTTGTATTAACAAAAATTCTATAAGTTCTTCCGATTATTATACATTATAGTACATACCTGTAGTGCTGTACGAGCATGCATACCATTCACAAATGTATAGTAAATGGCAGTTTGCTGGGTAATCAGTCGACATAACAGTGCAATGAATATAACAACAACCAAAACAAAGCCATTGCCGAAGAATTCCTGGAATGTTACGTACTGTGTGTCCTGAAAAAAAGATTGAGTAATTTCGTACCAGGTTATCCGATTTATGTTTATATTTATGTTGGAGTTCTATGCCATATATAGACATAGACAGAATCTTGCCACATTAGGTATAGAAAACAAACCACAATAGACAAGGGGACAGGGGGAATATGTGCAAAGGCTTTAATCTACTTTCTATGTTCAATAAGGTGCTCGTACATGTTTCATTTTTTGTGTGGAAGAGACACGCATAATCACTTCACGTTCATCAAATACTACAGCAAGTTCATTTTACAGAGAAATTTATTAAACGACATAAAGATTAAAGTGGTCACAAAGCGACGAGACTTCGGATCGGATCGGATGGGGGGGGGGGGGTAAATAACCCTAATCCTACCCTAACAAAAAAATGTGAAGCAACATAGACCAAATTTGTGTTTGTAACTCAATTGTAAATAAATTAAATGTATAAAAAATATGTATGTACTGGAAGTGATTGTGAAAGAGTAAAATTGCCAAATACCCTTTGTGACACGATTGTCGCAAAATAGAAAATCAAACTAAAAAGAAACGAAACGAAAATTAAACTACATAAATAGTTCTTACAAACCTAAATTGTATGACTGTGTTAAATTAGCGTCCATTCGAGGAAACCCATGACAATTCACAAAGCTCTAGATAAGTTGCTGAACTTTTCATTACAATGTAGCTACTTACGTAGTCAGTGACCATTTCCCCATTGTAAACGACCGTTGCGTAAGCTACCAAACCACCAATAGCTATCGGACCAATCATATAGAAAGTATCACTGACCAGTTTAATAGACATTGCAAGTAACAATCGTTTACCATAACCGTAGACAAAGCATCTCCATAGCGAAGGTATAGTTTTCTTCTCTTTGGCGCGTTTCTAGAAATGAAAACATGAGCTATTCAAAATATAGGAAATATTGACAAATATATTCACTTTTTAAGCTGAGAAAAAGCATTTTATTATGTTTCATCCACTGAAATCACACTAAGATTGATGTAACTACTAATTTAGGCATGCGATGCCTAAATTATTGTGCTGTATTATGGTGGTAATAATACTGGTTTATTTAATAATATGGGCCTCCGGCCCCAGATATATACACAGTATAATAAATAAATTCAGTTACACAACTAGTTCACAGTGCCAGTGTTATACATACAGTGATAAACAAGGATGTCTTTGTAAAGCTCCAAAGCACACATTCGCTGAATTATAAAATTTAATGGTAAATTTTATGGAGAGTTTACAGTTTGTCTTTTACTTTAAATGCATGAAACAAAAATAAAGCTAGATTTCTAGTGGTATTGTCATCCTTAGATGCCATCAACTGATTAAAATGGTAAAGTGAAGGTGATCTGTATGATGCAGGTTGTAAATATCTTTTTCTTAGATTATCCCACGCTGGACACTCAAAGAGGAAATGATATTCATCTTCTACTTCGATACAACATAATTTACATATCCTGAATTCTCTGTCTGTGCTGTATTATGTATGATATTAAAAAGTCGTATAATTTCCAAACGTTACTCATTTAGAATGTCCACCAAGCATTTTTGATATTAGAATAGCATTATACATCACTGGTGAAAATATCGTTTGGTACCACTTTTTGGTACCAATAACCTGTCTGGCTCATGGACTATAAGTAATTTATCAAATGCCTCAATGCAAATAGCGTTTTTCAAATGCAATTCTATAGCCTTTGTTTTAGATACATTCGGAGTATTAGTACAGTCATGTACATCTATATTCTCATTCCCTTCTCTTGCGCCCAAAGATTATTGCAACAGAGACATAGTGCTTTATAAAGGAAAGACCAGTCTTACCATCTCAGCTGTGTATACTTTTTCGAAAATGTGATATTGGTGAGCCACAGTATGTTCGTGTGGTAAACATCCTAAATCTTCCATCTCTAGAGGTCGTTTGTAGCCGAGAGTCAGCAGCCAAGTCAACCAAGAGTACGTCATTCGACGCAGTAAAGCTGTATATTGGTAAATGTAGTACATGTTCTTAAGATGTAAATCATCGTTCTCGGCAGCATCGGTATAACACCACTTGAATACCTTTTAGAAAAATATATTGGTTTGCCGATTATATGAATCGAATTGACGTCTAAAATTGAGATGTGGTGTATGCTATGTTTAAAACCAACAATGTACGGTGGGTACGAGGTCAAAGATCATACACACTCTAAATGAGGTGTTGGCAGATGTTAGCCTACCTATTCTCTTGAAGGACCGCTGACGTTACAACTATTTCAGTGATAGTAACTACCATTCTTGACTTAATAAACTACGGAAGGGGAGCGACATTTAAAACATCAAAATGACAGTCAGGGTCGCTGAAATAGTAGGAACGTCAGCTGTCATTAAAGAGCATAGGTATGCTTTGAAGATATGGCATCTTGACCCTTAACCCCATAAGATAAATAATCCTCTGTTTGGTATCTATACTCCGTCCGAAGCAAGGGTTATTTTCTAGTCATATAATATCTTTGAAAGAGAAAATATAAATCTTGCCAAACCTTGACATTTATTCTTCGAGTGAGTTTCATTGACAGATATGTAGGTGACAGACATTTAGGTTAAATTCAGATGTATAAGTTATACATCATAGACGTTGACGTTTCTCTCCAACGTCTATGGTTATAGATGCAATACATTTAATGTGTATCTCACAGTATATGTAGCACTTACATGTGCATGTATTCACTTACGATAGGTCGCATACATATATCATGTGTCGCTCATGCTCACAGAATATACACACCATTTAATACATACATTGACTTCAATAGCAGATATACAGTGCCTACGTTAGCATGGCCTTTGTTAGTCTGTACAACGTAAGAATTGCTTTGACCTATTGACATACCCTGGTATCTCATAGATAAAACTCAGTAAGCCTGTTCCTAACAGGTTACCGATATACAATATAGATGGGAAGCATTGACCGGATAAAAATGAATTACCATTATGTCAATACATTACATACAACCCTATGCTAAGCTAGCTTGTATACGACTTGCTACAAAAAATCGTGAATTTCTTTTTGTTGATAGTGGAGCTGGTATGAAAGTCCATCTTTCAAAAAGGCAACATGTAATTTGTTGTACAGTAAATTTTTTTCAATGGTGTAAATCAATTTGATTTATTAGCTTTCATGTAGTCGAAAATTCCATCCTCTTTTACATGTATATTGTAACTTTAAAAAAAAAGCCTGTGTCGTGATAGTCTCTACTTTTTATTTTTAGAATTATTAAGTTGAAATAGGGAACACAAGTAGAAGTATTGAGATACAGAATATGATGACATGTACTGGATTATTGTGTGCATTAAGTATCAACCCATAATGCAAATGACAAAACAGGCGTAGAAAAATTTATGAAGACAGTAGTTATTTAGATGTTCTCAGTGTTCTGCTCTCAAACTGTCAGATTCATCAAAACAGGATAGTGACAATCATACTTGTGAATGTCCTGTATTTTCGCTGAAGATATGATCATTTTAATCTAAGGAATAATAAGGTTGGGGAGCCTTCAGTTATTACGACGTGAACTCTTCAAAATGTGGACTAACAAAGCAAGATGCATTGCAAAGGTGTGATGGATTGACTGTGGTGTTGCATCTGTTCCACATGTTCTTTTTTTCTGTGTGTGTATATATATATATATATATATATATATATATATATATATATATATATATATATATATATATATATATATATATATATATATATATATGAAACTGGGTCTCTTTGTCAGGTAACTGATTGCTAGGGACGTTGCCATTGGTTACACATTCCTCTTTTGTTCATGTATCCAGAATCTGTGTTTTGGCCTTCTCTCTTTTTGGATGTAAACACTATAAAAATCATGACCGGCCTTCAACTCTACCAAATGGGATCCAAAAAACAGGAGTTGTTTCGGACAGTAGATTTGCTCTAATCTACTGGTTAACGACTGTGGTATGTGGTGGTAGTAGGGGGCAACAACAAATGGAATTATTTTACTAGTAATGCGGTTGTAGCCATCGGATAGAATCTTTTTCATTAAAGGGAATAGTTAGGCTTGCTCAATTATCAATGTGTGCAATATGAACCAATATCATTGAAGTTAGCGTCTATACAACTCAGGTTATATCAAAATATTAAAGTGTGGACACGAAGTTTCTTCATGATAAGTATAGTAAGTCTATGACTCTAGCTTCTTAACCATGTTGTTGAAATAAATGGAGTGGGTGGTAACGTTTCAGAAAAAGGAAACTGAGGGAAGGTCACATGTTACAAAATGGAATCGGAGGATGGTCACATTGTAAGTTACAGACCCACTTGATTTCTTTGGGCTCACCCCCTCAAAAAATAAACCTGCTCAGTGCAGTGATGACCTTCAGTGGTAATACCACAAACAATCTCAACAATACAGGCGAACTCTATCTAGCATTCTCTCTCCACAGTCACGTCACAACATTTTGTGATCATAATTAACCGCACCGTCTATCATACAGTGTAGAACAGTTTGAAGTAGAAAGCTCTCAGTTTTAATGTTCACGTGGAGAGTAAATATATTGCCATCTCATCATGCATTGCGCAATATCAAATTACCCGGATGTCTTTTGCAATTATCCGCCATTACTTTCATTGATATTTTTGCACTGTACTGTACTGTGTGGTAATAACATAATACATGTATGCTAAAGGAAAATTTGCAACAGATTTTACCTGGTGAGATAATGTGAGTTATGGGCCCTTACCTTAGTTCTGAGTAAGTTCAGCTCAACTAGGATGAATATAGCATACAGTACTAGTGAACATATGATTACATCAAAACGTAGAATAGATGTATCGGCATCTTGGTGAATTAAATTGCCCAGTCTGATCACATCCCCTACTACTGCGGATACCCAGTATGTCAGCAAGAACCAAACTAAATGAGGTCGTCTCCATCGTTCAAGATAATGGTAATATATCAGAAACATAAACCCATTTATAAACTCCAATACGACGGGTACATACAGGTGAGGCTGTGTAACCGTATTTCTCGTCACATCTGTAAGGATACCTTCTCCGAGTCCACATAATAACACAAACCACAGAATAACTGCGAGAATCCATCGTAGATTGTGACCGGGGTAGGTTTGGATAGTTTTAGTGTTAATGGTGGCAGAACAACAACCGACGGCAGCGAGAATGATGCAAGCAACTATGAAGTAGACGATATGAATACAACCATGTATAAGATCCACATAGCATGAGTTGTGAATGATCTCTGTTCTGTTAATAAGTTCTGAGTGTACGCCTTCCAACTCAACATCGCCACCGCAAAACAAGTCCAAGGTCATGGTAGTTAATAACAACTACCTGTACCTTACTTGTTAAAATTATCAACTCTCGCCAGTTCCTTAGCTGCAAATCTTTACACGACAGCACTGTGACGTACAACACGGCCTCAAGTCCGGGTGAATTTACGCTGCGCTTATAACAAATATCCCAGTGTGTTGCGAAACGCCTCTACTTGAAACAAAGACTGCTGCTATAAATGTGTCAATTTGGGTCGAAAGTTCTGAACCCCTTTTCATAATGACAGAGTCTGACGTATCTGTCAATTCCTCGGGGTTAAATGTTCTTCTCTGTAACAAAGTGTCTGACCCCAGTACAGTTGGACTTTGTATGTCAAGGACTTTAAGGGAGCCTTCAGTAACTACAAGGGGGAGGGTCGGGGGAATTAGGGGTCACTTTTTACAAATCGGTTCTCGAGGACGGCCACACTTTAGAAAATGGAATAAGGGGAGCCTAACATTTTACTTTGACTCGTTATATCGTCTAAATGTGTTTTGTGTGACTTTGGCATTTAATCACGGCCACATCGGTTATACGGTTAGGGTTAGGTACTTTAATATCAGACCATATCAGTCAATCGCTACTGACAACTTAACCAGGTAAGTGTCAGTCAATTGTAATATAAGGAGAGAAGTGGGTCTCAGGAGTAAAACGGGGACAGCTGGGTAAGATGTTAGGGATAATGCTGTGGAAATGTTGACCTTAATCCCACCAATGTCGGGCATGTTCTCATTTAGGGTTTGGGAGGTCTATGGCGTTCATCAGCTCAGCAATTGAAATCTAAACATTAAGTCCTTTAAACCATTGATTCTAGGATTAGTGTCTTTTTCCATGTCTGGAAGCATTGGAACCACGTTTCTGAACTATTGTAACGGGGGGGGGGGGGTCATTTTTTGGAGAAAGGAAATTGAAGATGGGTCACCTTTTAGCACGCCGGAGTTAGGGGAGGGTCATTTTTACGCAATTTAGTCCGGGCCTGATTCCCCCCCCCCCCTTTGTAATTCCTGAATACTCCCGAAATAGACACACGTACTAAGTGTAGACCAAGTAATAGCGTACATAGGACGAGACGTCCTTCAAGCATGCTCTGAATGACAAGAATGTACAAATCATACCCAATCATTTGTACAACTTAGACCGAGTCGCGGGAAAAGTCTCTCTCTCTCTCTCTCTTTGTAAAACTGACAAATGGACACCATTACATTCAAATACAAATGAGTTATTTGTTCAATTCTAGCATTAGTGTCTTTTTGTATTACATGACGTGAATCAAGTCATTTTTATATCTAAGGCTCTTGATAACAAAATAAATGCAAATAATAGTATTCAATTTAACTTTTGTTCCAAACACAACTTGAAAATTTGACCTAATTTACCAACTATGGTTTACCAACACATTTGAAAAGGCAAATATTAATTTCACTATACGAAACTTTAACAATGAAACTCATACCATATTACAAACATTGCCTTTATCGAAGTGAAACTTGCAAATTGACACCAAAATAGATTAGCGCACATTCCAAAGGAATTATTGACTTTAATTACATGCACAAGCATGTAGTTTCGATCGGTTGGATTTCAATTCCCATAGTTATAAGTTGGTCTGTCATCGATGATACGACATTTGGTTTCAACGTTTATCGCTAAAGTTTTAGCGTCTTTGAAGAAGTATGTTTTAAATTGTACTGAGGGATTTATGACGAATTCATTTTTGTAATATTATAATTTATAAGACATAAATGCTTGTGAATCTAACGGGTTTGTTCGAACAAACAAACAAACAAACACACACACACACACACACACACACACACACAGACACGCGAGCGCGTCTCCAAATTAAGGCAATTAACTCACAATAATAGTACAGTTGACATCGCGTGATTGCTCAAATATTGAAAACGTTGACTACGCTTATTATTACATTTTGCTATGGGGACTTAAAGCTTACAATTCGAGGCTATAAAAACATGACATCATCAATTTAGCCCAATATTTAGTATTCATGGACGAATTTATATCACCAGATAATATGACTTAATTTACATTCGTAGAGAACATGCAATTTTTTGGCAAATAAAATATCAATTTACAAATTCAAAGGAATTCAAAGAGCCTGACAAAAAATGACTGGAGTGGACCGTCACAGTGACTGTGGAAATAATTTTTACCAGAAAAAAAGACGCAAACGTAATATTTTGTGGTAGTGGTTCCCTTCATACCTGAATTCTGTGTCCTAGAAGTTCAAGTCTATAATTTTTCACAACCAAGATAATTTCACCCGCTTCCTATTTCCCAAGCTCACAACATGCTCTAAGTTTGGCCGTTTTCATGAAACTCTAGATCTTGGTCTCACCTTTATATCATACGGACTCGAACTCTATTCATTGATATGAAAGCCACTGTATAGCTTAGATAACGGAGTGGTGTTTAGTCTGTTACCATATGGTAATGGTATCTGATGATTTACTGGGACGGCGCAGGAGTTACGTACTGCAGGAATCTGCAATTCTATTACAATGCGAGGAGAAAACCCCCGCCTTGCACCTTCATCGTCCAGAAAAAGAACACAGAGGCTAAAAAGGACATATTTTTATCTATATTGATGTAAAATATCAGGAAACCTGTGACCGTGGTATTGTGACTTGTACTGGGGGAGAATTTCGGACCTCATTCACATAAATCAGCGTAAAATAAAACAACACAAAAATAATGTTTAGAGTGGGATGGTGTAAGTAAAAAAATATACAACGAGGGGCATGATCGTCGAGTTGTATAATCACTAATACCATAGAACTTTTTAGATGATGACTTGATGATGTATATACAACTGCCTCCCCATCTCTTATCATATATATATATATATATATATATATATATATATATATATATATATATATATATATATATATATATATATGTGTGTGTGTGTGTGTGTGTGTGTGTGTGTGTGTGTGTCTATGTCTGTGTGTCTGTGTCTGTGTCTGTGTCTGTGTCTGTGTGTGTGTGTGTATATATGTTGTTTTTTTTGTTTTTGGGGGGTTGTTTGTTTTTTCACTCGCTCTCTTTCTCTCTCAACTTCTTTGCCATGTGGTATCATATTGCTTTGAAATAATACATTACTGTTATATTCCCTTGACATGGTTATCAATTTTGGAAGGGTTGTTCATAAATCAGATTTAAATCTGGCTTGTTGGAATATTCAAGGTCTTAATGAGAATAAATTATCCGACTTTGGTTAAAAATTTGATATTTTTGGTATTGTTGAATCTTGGTCTTCACCTAGTAATCAGAGCTTTGCAATCGAAGATTATTATTGTTATAATTCAAGTAGAGCCACAAGTGTTGTAGGAAGGAGAAATTATGGAGGTATTTGTGTTTTTGTGAAAAATTCTCTCAGGGCAGATGTAAAAATACTGCCGAGAAAACATTATTTTGCTGTTTGGTTAAAATTGGAAAAAAAACTTTTTTTCAATTCAGATCATGATCTATTTGTGTGTGTTTTATACTTTCCACCAGAGAATGCTAGTTATATGAAGAGAGTAGCTCCTGATGTTGACCCTTTTGAATTTTTAGAGAATGATCTTCACTCCTATCTTTCTGCTGGGATAATTTTGATTCTTGGTGATTTTAACGCACGAATTGGCTTGTTAGAAGATTGTATAACTGACATGCCTCCCCATAAATGTTCAAAATGACTGTGATGATATTGTTAAGAGGAATAATAAGGATAATTTATGTTAGATAAATATCTCAGTGATATACTTAATATTTTCAAGACATTTTAAACATCAGTGTTTCATTTGGTATATTTCCTTGCCAATGTCACTTCTTGTATGAATGCACATATATATATGATTTATATATATATATAAAGGTTATTTATACTCTTTACATACATATGTATTGAGCACTCCAGTTTTTTACAATTTTACACTACGGTCCGTTTCACCAATAGGATCATCAGGTGTTTGCGTGGGCGAGTAGATTCGCTGACTGTGCATATACACAGTCAGCCACTGTATACAGTACATGTATGCGGTGTACGTGTATTGGCTTCGGGTAATATTTGCCACTGTATACACAGTACATGTATGCGGTGTACGTGTATTGGCTTCGGGTAATATTTGCCACTGTATACACAGTCGGCGAATCTACTCACCCACGCATACACCTGATGATCCTTTTGGTTAAACAAACCGTAGTGTAAATACATATTATAATAACACGAGTGTGAAGCTACCATCATATTCATATTCATATTCACTTTCAAAAGTTGACCTCTACGATCAATATGAATATGATGGTAGCTTCACACTCGTTATAATAACACTCTCGTCTTCTTTCATTTTTATGTATATATTGCTCTCCAAGCTGATTGTGTATTGTGATTTCTGAGATGCCAAAAGGCAATTTTTAATCAGTCGGAAGGACGGACAGACAAGCAGTGTTCCATTGTTCGTCAGTTAATGTACATGTTAGCAAATTAAAGATTACGACTGATGTCATGTCAATGATACATGCGCAGTATCACTTATCGACCACGGTGTGCATAGGCTTCGGGTAAAGGAGTACGATTATGCGACCTAAATACAAACCGTCATGTATACAACTGTGATTCGATAATCATGGAATCAGAAGCGGAAAGTTCAAATCTTCAGTGGTTCTGTGGTGCCAATACAACAGGCTTTCAGGATTACGACAATAAGCTTTACGACTCGTGTTTCGTTGACTTCGTCCATGCATGTGTACAAACGCTGTTCCTCGTGGGTGCTGCTCTCATTCTCATAATCAGTGGGTGTTGTTGTACAAATCTACGTCGTTATTCATCCAAGACACTTATTCCATACCCAGGACACAATGCTCGATATATTATCACCATAGTTACGTGGTTCATTCTGCTATGCAGCGTCGCTGAAGGCATTCTTACAGATGTGACCAGAAATGACATCACACAACCTCACCTTTATATAGCTCCATCGTTAGCCCTAATCAATGGAATTGTATTCATTGTCTATTACCACTATGCCGAGTATTGGAATCGACCAAGTTTTGCGTGGTTCTTATTAGTCTATTGGGTACTGGCCATAGCTTCCCAAGCTATAATACTGATCAACCTTTCGAACGATGGAGTCGGGATAGATATTTTGAGATTTGACTTGACTATCGTCCTATGTATTATCTACTGCCTATTTCTACTCATTGAATTGAACTTACTGAGGACAAAGGTAGGTGCAAAGATATGTTAGTACTTTGAACAAATATACCATTTTGTCATTGCTTGACCTCTCTCATGGTTTGATATTAACTATAGCTATCATATGTGCCATCTCTCAGTATATTTATTTGATAAGTGTTACTGTACTGAACTGGCCCTCTACTTCGCAACGAATAATACCCGAGGATACAGACTAGAGTGCACCACGTGACAAGACACGCATGTTTTAGATTAGGGGTTTCCTATATCGCAGAGGCTAGCCAAATATTGTTGAAGAAGTAGGCCTTGACCCGTGTTATGAAGTCTTTGTCTGAGCTATGACTCAGAATGAGCAATATACCGTGTTCAGGCACTACCACGAAACCAGAAGTACTACAGAGTTTCAATTACACTCTTTGTCATAAAAGCTTAGCATTTGGGTGTTTGAGACACACACAATTCTTGTTTGAAACACACAATCCTTGTTCGAAATACATACAATCCTGGTTGTTTACCAAAACCTAATCAGTTTTTGCCATTACCATATGGAAGATATGTAGCCACCTTAATTAGAATTGATAGGGTAGTTCTTGAGATATATTGTCAATAGACACAGACGGACGGACGGACGGACGGACGGACAGACAGACAGACAGACAGACAGACAGACAGACAGACAGACAGACAGACAGACAGACAGACAGACAGACAGACAGACATGATAGGGTAGTTCTTGAGATATATTGTCAATAGACACAGACGGACGGACAGACAAACAGACAGACAGACAGACAGACAGAAAGACAGACAGACAGACAGACAGAAAGACAGACAGACAGACAGACAGACAGACAAAAGCATACATAACCTTCCCTTTTCGGAAGGTAAATAAGGTATAAAGTGGGAGAAAATAATCACAAGTCTAATTTCAACAAACTCGTGACTCCTTAGTTTTCTCTGGGCTCCTTCTCCTTCCTTTGCTCTATTCCCTTGTACATTCCACTACCCCTATCTCTTACTTTTTGCAATAAATTAAGGTCTTCGGATGGTGTTATACCAAGGATGAATATCCACGGGATCTACGAAGACAGGATATGACATACATCCACGACTATACTAGTCTTTTATCCAGAATAACCTTTCAATGGTTAAACTGGTTACTTGTACTGGGTTATAAACGACCAGTAGAAATGGATGACTTGGGCGGAATGGCAGAACAACATGATGTCAAACACCAATATAGCAGATTTCTAGAAGCTTATGAGAAAGAAAAGGTGAGTCCGGATTCCAACTTGATCACAACTTGATACAATATGTATGTATTTTCATATTTTAAATCAGAATACAAACTTCTGAGCTACCATGAAATATACACTTTTAATGTAACTGCTACATGCAGTAATTAGTCAATCTTGTTAAATATTCACATCACTCATTAAGACCGTACACTACATCAACACACTTTTATAGGACACATGCTCTTTGTTACCACTGATGTTTATACAAAGTTTTAAGATATTGTCTAATTACAAATATTATCATATAAATACGTACAAATCTTCAGCTGTGTGACATCAAACAGGACAGACAGATCAAAAACTCGAATCATCCCAGTTTATATCGAACTACTTTCTCTCAAATGTTCAGAATATAGAATCTAACGAAATCAATGCTAGTTTTACGTCATAGTACTCCCTGTATGATTCCATCGACTAGTACTTACCTGCGGCTTGTATTTGTATTGTTCCTCGGAATCACACTCTAAGCATTATGACATAAAACTCACATTGATTATATAAAATAATCAACTATCCAAATGATAAGAAATCAAAAGCGACATCAGCAAGTATTGTAAGGTGGTTGTGATTTGCTATCATCAACGTATATACCAAATCATATGAAAGTTTGAACTTGTATTTTCAACTAAATACTGAAAATTGTTAATTATACAAATTACTCATTATTAAACTTTACACTGCGTCCAAAAGCATTATATGATAAATGCGTTTACTATCATCAAATGTAAACACCAAAATATATGAGATTTGATGAATGAATGTATATCAGAAATTATCTAATTATGGGAAATCATAAATTATGCAAATTACTAATTAAAATCCAAAACTACAAAATACCTGGTCTTTGGTATAATCAAACTATGTACATCAAATTATTTGAAACGTATATGAAGTAAACCATAGAGTAATGGTAAGAATCCATCGTAACTCATGGCCAGGGTAGCGTTGGATATTGCTTTAACGTGTACAGTTAAGTTATAGTAGAACTTTACAGCAACCGACGACAGCGACTGTAGTATAACTATGGATTAAGTAGTTGATATGAATACAACCACTTGCACATGTATAAAATCCGCAATAGTCTCTTTCAAGCTCCGTATTAATACTTTCCAGCTCAACATCGCCACGGCAAAAACAAGTCCAAAGCAATGGAGGTTTCAGGCAACAGCTTTATATTGTGATCTATGAGTAAAAGCCTCGTTGTGATTTCGATATGGTTGACTGCTTCTGAAAAGGAGTACCTGAAAGGTTTTTGACAATATATATCGTTTTAAGTCAGTAACGCTGACCCGAGCTTTTGAAATGTTTTCATGACAGTGACATACGCTGACATCTTTTTTGAAAAGGCTTTGTTCTTCATAGGTAAGATACACTAGACGTCTCGTCGACATACGTCATGGTGTGTTTGCTTACAGTTGGACCTCGTTCGCCAACGCTTAAAACAAGCACATAATATAGACCAAGTTGAGTTTGTAACATAAATTTGTTCATGATTAATTACCTCTAGCTAGTTTTTCAACCTCTTTAAATTTTTTGTTAGATTTTGTGATAATAATACTTCAGATGTGACAGAAAATAAGTTTAATTCAATATCGTATTGTACATTTATTGATGATAACAAAATTCACATTTCTTGTTCTTGTACTTTTCTTATCGTAATTACTCATTTGCATTATCCTTTATTTTTAACGATTGAAAAGTATTTCATGTATGGTTGCACAGAATTTTGAATATATGTACAGGCAATAAATTGCCTTTTTGCTCTTACGTATTCTAGGCTACACCGTGCCTATATGTGTTTCTTGATGATACAAAGAAAACGTGACAGTATGTTTTATTACCCAAAGTTCACGACATTTCTACTGCATTATCCAATTGTCTGGATGTTCAATAGTGTGTTGACACGGATCTATGTGTTTCGTGACGCAAATACCAGCATCGTCATGTTATTATCACGGGGTTATTATCCGTGCCTTTCATGGCAACTCCCACCCCGAAGGCTCATTTTAGATACCTATCAACATTTATCAACTTTTTATTGTTCATTGACACGAAATATCTTGTTTTGATCAACGTTGAACATTTTGAGATTGCATATACCATCATGTGTGTTAGTCGAGTATGTTGATTCTGGAACAGTAATTGCAATAATTTGACCTAAATTACAGGTATCAAGAGCAAATAGAACATCAGTGTTGCATTCATGTGGATACATGAAAAGTAGTATTTTATACAACAACTTATAAGTTTTGGAAATTTCCACTCACACCAGCCATGGTTCTTTATCAGCACACAACATAAGAGTGACTTAGCGATTTTTTTAGTAAACTAAACGCCCCTCGTGTCAGACCATCTGATGACAGTCCATACAATGCCAGTCAAAAGTGTATTGACACTGTGATACATGTATGCTGATGAACCTTAATAGATAAACAACATTTAAGGACACACCGTTGATATTTCTTTTTTGGAATAAATTTGTTTGTCGGTCCATCTGATTATTTGAAGGCTCGCATATTAACATAAACCTATCGAGGTCATCACACTCTTATGTCTGCTCGTTTTATACATACGTGCATACATACATACATACATACATACATGCATACATACATACATACATACATACATACATACATACATACATACATACATACATACATTCATATGATGATCGTTAATCATCAGAACCTTGTCCATTTTAAGTTATTATTAATTCACATATAAATTTCTTGATCATTCTTCAGCATTCCTTTATCACATATGTTACCCACAACTGATTGAGAAAGATTAATATCAGACTTACTTCATTAAAGATTAATATCAGACTTACTTCATTAAACATTAATATCAGACTTACCTCATTAAAGATTAATATCAGACTTACCACATTAAAGATTAATACCAGACTTACTTCATTAAACATTAATATCAGACTTACCTCATTAAAGATTAATACCAGACTTACCTCATTAAAGATTAATATCAGACTTACCTAAATTAAAGATTAATATCAGACTTACCTCATTAAACATTAATATCAGACTTACCTCATTAAAGATTAATATCAGACTTACCTCATTAAAGATTAATATCAGACTTACCACATTAAACATTAATATCAGACTTACCTAAATTAAAGATTAATATCAGACTTACCTCATTAAAGATTAATATCAGACTTACCTCATTAAAGATTAATATCAGACTTACCTCATTAAAGATTAATATCAGACTTACCTCATTAAAGATTAATATCAGACTTACCACATTAAAGATTAATATCAGACTTACCTCATTAAAGATTAATATCAGACTTACCTAAATTAAAGATTAATATCAGACTTACCTCATTAAAGATTAATATCAGACTTACCTCATTAAAGATTAATATCAGACTTACCTCATTAAAGATTAATATCAGACTTACCTCATTAAAGATTAATATCAGACTTACCTCATTAAAGATTAATATCAGACTTACCTCATTAAAGATTAATATCAGACTTACCTCATTAAAGATTAATATCAGACTTACCTAAATTAAAGATTAATATCAGACTTACCTCATTAAAGATTAATATCAGACTTACCTCATTAAAGATTAATATCAGACTTACCTCATTAAAGATTAATATCAGACTTACCTCATTAAAGATTAATATCAGACTTACCTCATTAAAGATTAATATCAGACTTACCTAAATTAAAGATTAATATCAGACTTACCTCATTAAAGATTAATACCAGACTTACCTCATTAAAGATTAATACCAGACTTACCTCATTAAAGATTAATATCAGACTTACCTCATTAAAGATTAATATCAGACTTACCTCATTAAACATTAATATCAGACTTACCTAAATTAAAGATTAATATCAGACTTACCTCATTAAAGATTAATATCAGACTTACCTAAATTAAAGATTAATATCAGACTTACCTCATTAAAGATTAATATCAGACTTACCTCATTAAACATTAATATCAGACTTACTTCATTAAACATTAATATCAGACTTACCACATTAAAGATTAATATCAGACTTACCTCATTAAAGATTAATATCAGACTTACCTAAATTAAAGATTAATATCAGACTTACCTCATTAAACATTAATATCAGACTTACCTCATTAAAGATTAATATCAGACTTACCTCATTAAAGATTAATATCAGACTTACCTCATTAAAGATTAATATCAGACTTACCTAAATTAAAGATTAATATCAGACTTACCTCATTAAACATTAATACCAGACTTACCTCATTAAAGATTAATACCAGACTTACCCCATTAAAGATTAATATCAGACTTACCTCATTAAACATTAATATCAGACTTACCTCATTAAAGATTAATACCAGACTTACCTCATTAAAGATTAATACCAGACTTACCTCATTAAAGATTAATATCAGACTTACCACATTAAAGATTAATATCAGACTTACCTCATTAAACATTAATATCAGACTTACCACATTAAAGATTAATATCAGACTTACCTCATTAAAGATTAATATCAGACTTACCTCATTAAAGATTAATATCAGACTTACCTCATTAAACATTAATATCAGACTTACCTAAATTAAAGATTAATATCAGACTTACCTCATTAAAGATTAATACCAGACTTACCACATTAAACATTAATATCAGACTTACCTCATTAAAGATTAATACCAGACTTACCTCATTAAAGATTAATATCAGACTTACCTCATTAAACATTAATATCAGACTTACCTCATTAAAGATTAATATCAGACTTACCTCATTAAACATTAATATCAGACTTACCACATTAAAGATTAATACCAGACTTACCTCATTAAAGATTAATACCAGACTTACCTCATTAAAGATTAATATCAGACTTACCACATTAAAGATTAATATCAGACTTACCTCATTAAAGATTAATATCAGACTTACCTCATTAAAGATTAATATCAGACTTACCTCATTAAAGATTAATATCAGACTTACCTCATTAAAGATTAATATCAGACTTACCTCATTAAACATTAATATCAGACTTACCTCATTAAACATTAATATCAGACTTACCTAATTAAAGATTAATACCAGACTTACCTCATTAAAGATTAATATCAGACTTACCTAAATTAAAGATTAATATCAGACTTACCTCATTAAAGATTAATATCAGACTTACCTCATTAAACATTAATATCAGACTTACCTCATTAAAGATTAATATCAGACTTACCTCATTAAAGATTAATATCAGACTTACCTAAATTAAAGATTAATATCAGACTTACCTCATTAAAGATTAATATCAGACTTACCTCATTAAAGATTAATATCAGACTTACCTCATTAAAGATTAATACCAGACTTACCTCATTAAAGATTAATATCAGACTTACCTCATTAAAGATTAATATCAGACTTACCTCATTAAACATTAATATCAGACTTACCTCATTAAAGATTAATATCAGACTTACCTCATTAAAGATTAATATCAGACTTACCACATTAAAGATTAATATCAGACTTACCTCATTAAACATTAATATCAGACTTACCACATTAAAGATTAATATCAGACTTACCTCATTAAACATTAATATCAGACTTACCTCATTAAAGATTAATATCAGACTTACCTCATTAAACATTAATATCAGACTTACTTCATTAAACATTAATATCAGACTTACCTCATTAAACATTAATATCAGACTTACCTCATTAAAGATTAATATCAGACTTACCACATTAAAGATTAATATCAGACTTACCTCATTAAAGATTAATATCAGACTTACCTAAATTAAAGATTAATATCAGACTTACCTCATTAAAGTTTAATATCAGACTTACTTCATTAAAGATTAATTCATAAATACGCTCAGACATTCGTTGAGCAAGGGACACGTTGCCTAAAATATCAAACACTTTTTATTGAATTTTGACAACCTCACTTTTTTATGTTCTATTTTGCACACGTTTTACTTCATAATGTTTTCTATTTCAGAAACGAGCGGAAACCAAAAACGTAACTCCGTCTTTGTGGAGAACTCAGGGCACTGCTTACCGCTGGACATTGCTGACATCTGGTATATTATATTTTCTGAGTGCCTGCTGTGGGTTCGTTGGTCCAGTTGCCATTGGTGTTGTAGTCTCCTATGCGACTAAAGTGTATTATGGATCAGATGATGACGAGATCGTAAGTTGATATAATTCCAATTGTACATGATAAAAGTGTCATGACATAAGGTTAGATGCCATGAGTGAAATTAAAATATCTTGAATCAAAGCGATATTTTAGAAAGGTAATCTTTATACAGTAGCTATGACTTCGACATGAGGAAAAGATACGTTATTCTTGATGTGTTAGTCTACAAAAAAATTACAATGTACGTATACTTGTCCATTAACCAATTACTAGTGAAAATGCAATGCGATCGCGAGATGTTGAAAAATTCACTGTTTGTCCAAGTGATACGCGATGACACATTCTTGTGTTTTATCGTGTTCAATTCAGTTTGACGCCAATCCTCTAGTCCTACAACATCAAGGAGTTCTCAACGATCAACAATTAAAGACTAGAGAAATGTCTACACTATAATTGCTTCTAATTTTGAGACACGGGAGATATCTTAGCAATCCCCAATGACTCTGATTCTCATTTTTGACAGGATACATCGTACGTGACTGTAAGTGAGTTCTTCAGCAATGGATTTGTGATGGTAGTAATAATGTTCACTGCTCTTATCTATCGGTCATTCACCTTTCAGTACGGTAACTATATCATTGTAATGGAGAGTATCCATTTTCGTGCATCATTACAGGTACGTCAGGTACATCAGTGGTAATACATGTAATTAATTGTGTAGATTTCAACTACCTTCATAGATATTGTTTGTTCAACAAGAAATGGATAATGAATTTCTGTATGGTTTGATAACTTAGTACGTTTTGATAATTATGGTAAAGGTTTTCCTAGGAGACGATCTAAATGTTTTATTTAGCCTATAAGAAAGAAGAAGGCGGTATTCAACCACTTGTAATAATATATCGATTTGTGTATCTAAATGAACCAGATAAAGAATGGCAGACGATTACATTACCACATTTTTAGGTAAAGATTATTTTATTGTCTAATACCTTTGTCCCTAACACTGATCACCCATTCTCTCCTCGTCCTCCCGCCCTTTATCGTGACCACTGTTATAAAACAGACGCACGTTTATGAGAAGACATTACGTTTATCAACATGGACGATGACAAGTGGAGAAAGGTCAATGGGTCAAATCACAAACTACATGTCGGTTGATGCATATTCTGTATTTTGGCTTTACGTCTTTATGCATTTCCTGTGGCAAATCCCATTCCAGGTAATGGACCGCATGGTGTTCATTTATTATTATGATAATGTTAAAATTCCTACCTAGTTTAGATTCATATGTGTCAGAGACTGGAGTGTGATCAAGACTGTACTACACCTGTATTACACCTGACTAATATTCATGACCTTCAGTAAATGTAGGTATATATCCTAACGAACATCCACAGTCTATAGCTAACTAATGTTCTGTAAACTAAAATGAATGAAAAATTGTAATTGTCCACCCGTCAAACAAAGTTATAAGTATCTGACTTTTCGGGAGTCAAACTTTTAAGTGTCGGAAATCTATGATGCAATAGTGAAGGGTATGGATAATCTAAGACTTTGGTAATTTGCTTACAACTTCTACAGTTTGGTGTTTTTCTTTAATCTAAGTTTTAATAGCTATATACTTAAACGCAACTTCAAATTTTCAAAGGTATAATGTACAGTGGAAATAAGCTCGGGAAATAAATCCTTACAACATAGCGTCTTTCCCTTGCAGCTTATTGTTATCCTCGTTCTCCTGTACGTACAACTTGGTTACTCTGCTTTGATTGGTGCATCACTGTTTCTCATTACGACGCCAATTCAGCTTAGGATTGGAGGAGCTATGTCAGCCGTTCAAAAGAGCATATTGGTAAGAATATTCAAAATTCATCCAACTAAACTGTTTAAAACTGTTCATCAAAGCGATGCACTCTTTATTTACACACGTAATAATGCATTGTATATTTCATATTTATATTCCAACAATACGAACGTGTATTCGTCAGAAGTTTCTAAATTGTTTTGTATTTGGATTAATATATTATTTGCCGCTGGTGTACGTTTACAGTCTACATTTATATTAGACTTATACATATTACATTTTTGTAAATACACAGGGTTGTATCATCATTATTCTTGCAGAAATATGCCGACGAACGTTTGAAAAAATCCAATGAGATGTTACAAGGCATTAAACTGCTCAAGCTGTATGGATGGGAGGATATGTTTTGCAAAGCGACAGAAGCTGTGAGAAACAGAGAAATAAAGGCCCTTCTGAAGTATGGATACTGCATGATGGCAACACGTAAGTATATAATCTGTGCATTGAGTGTTTCGCTAGAAAGGTCTTTATGATATTTTAAAATCAAAAGGTTCATATAAGCATTGCGTCATCATGTAACTTGAAAAACTCCTGTCTCTGTCCTGTAACTATCAGGGAATGATTTGGTTTGAGTAAATGCTAACAATATTTGATGTGGAATCAATGGATTTACCTGATATCAAACGTTGCAGTTTGTTGCCATTTGTTTGTCACAGTTTCACATCTACGGGTACATGCTACCGATTAATAAGCATTATTTTATATTACATGTCTGTGTTTTCTTTTTTCACCAGTATTTCTTACACAAGCCACACCAGCTATTGTGACATTAATAGTAAGTAAATTCAATTTCACTCAACTTATGCATCACAGTGAAATACTAAGTTGCAATAGGATGGCGAAGTTCAGTGAAATATTTAGAGATCTGTAAGCATTTTTGTCACCTTTTTTGCTTGACGTTTATATTTTGAGTCCCTGTTACATTGATTCATTTTGTTTATCTACTCCAACGGGACTCGTCGTTAGACTAGACTTAAGTTTATGAATGTCTGTCTGTCTGTCTGTCTGTCTGTCTGTCTGTCTGTCTGTCTGTCTGTCTGCATGTCTGTCTGTCTGTCTGTGTGTGTGTGTGTATTTGTTTGTTCATCAGCAGGATATCTATTTAAAGTCGTTGATAGATTTGAATGAAACTATGGATAGATCGCCTTTGATTCTGAATCTCGATTTTGGTAATTCAGATATTTGTAATGTAGCCATGTGGTACAACAAAATGTCTGAAATTTGATAACGGGTACATGATTTCATACAAACAATTTTCAGGTAGGGGTCGTAATCTAACGAAGTCGCATTGATAACACATTATAACAAGGGGACATTTGGTACATACCTCCACCAACTCTCTACTGTTTCAATACTTCTTTTAGCAAGACTGCAATTTATACCAGATTTCAACACAAAAGAAGGACGCCCTCAATGGTTAGAGGTCGTTGACAGATACATGCATGTGTTAATTGCACTGTCAAGTCATGATTCCACATTTGACAATAAAAATAAAGTCTTTGTCATTTGCAATAGGAATCTCCACCATCCCCCAATCCCCAAAACGTTGGACTCGGTGTTAGTTGAGATATACGCTCTACCGAAAGCACTCTAATGTCTCTTGCGCAATCCAAAACGTAGCTTCACTGACTGAGCTCACCGAGAAAGGGATTTAGTTTGTTTTCTTTTTGTTTTGTCCTTGTTTTCTTTTTGTTTTGTCCTTTGCGATTTTTTCGATTTCATGTCACTTCTATAAACCAATACGGAATACTGTACATATAGTCACATTTACTCTTAGTCTTTTGCAGTATATTCTTTTGTTAGTGAAACACCCTTACGACCCGACATCGCATTCTCGTCCCTTGCCCTCTTTCAACAACTTATACTGCCTCTAATGTTATTACCAATGACCATTGGTGCAACCGTCAACGCCATCGTCAGCTTATCGAGATTACAGACATTTTTTGTCGCAAGTGAAATTGAAGAAAACAAAGATGGAAGAGCTCCTCTCTCGACTGCACAGTGTCAGATGAAAGAGGACGGGGATGAAGATGATTTGATTGATACAAATCAGGTATACCAATAAAATGTTATCATTTCAAACTTCTTATTCCGAATGGGTAACTTTTGGAGCTTTTAGAAAATAGTAAAATTTCATCACAAGTTTATCTGCATAAATTTTATCATCACGTTTGATTTGTTTTATCATCTTGTCAAACTCTTGTCAAATTATTTAATTTTCAAAATTATGGGTGGGGGGAGAAAAGACGACATTGTCATTATCACTTGTTCCCATCCCCAGGAAAATGCAACAAATGTGAAGACAAAGACTGTACATGGCAACGTCTATACTACACTTTCTCAAGAAGACGACCATAAAGATGGAACGAAGTTACTGTCGGGAAATGTGGTACCATATGGTACATTCAATGAAGAGACATCACTTACTGAGTCACATCCACTTACAAAAGAAGTTCCCGGAGATGTAGCCATTATGGTAAGGTGTTTTAATTGCATTGCAGTAAGGAACATATCTTTGTACTAAACCGCCATCTTCAATAGTGTGTCATGGAAAATGCAGTATTATTCAATTGATAAACATATATAAATCATTGCTGGTACGTGCAAAACAACCTGTCACATTGTTTGTAACCCCAAATAAATTCGTCCTGTGCACCAAGACCCTTGCGGGTGGGGGGGGGGTGAATTATTGTTCCGATTAGTATACAAATAATCCCATGATCCAATGCATCTGGTCATTCCCAGTTTGAGTTGCAAATTGGGTATGTTATGAAGGGGTATTTGCATTGCCATCAACATTTATAGCTACATATATATGTTAAAAATATCATAACTATGCTGTGACCGCAGACTTGAATTTCACCCCCTCCAAAAAATGTCAGTCATGAATCATGGTTTTTTCCACTACTTGTTTTCACATTTTTCCTGTCATGCTCGCCAAGTGAATGACGTCATTGACAAGCACAATCTTGTTATCGGACGATATACAAAGTACTGACGTGTAGTCGAAGTAAAACACTTGCGTTATTGATAATTCACATACAAAAAACGTTATGACAACAAACTACGAAAGGTCAGAATGCAAGTTAGTATATCTATATCTGCCATCGTGTTTGACAAATATTCACTTGTTACAGATAAGGGACGCCACATATTCATGGGAACTAGGTACCCCAGTACCAATACTAAAGGACGTTGACCTGGATATACCAAGAGGTAAAAACTGCATCGTATTTATTGTGTTATGTTAATTTCCAAACTTTTATTTCAAGTATTGAAATAAAGTAATTATTGTTTACATGAACGATAGTGCTGATCACAGACAAGTACTTGTCTGTGTGCTGATAAACCAACTTTTTTTTCGATTTGATGGAATATTGTTTGTTTCCGACGAAACATGTTCATTTCCAAGATAAATTGTTACATTGAGTATTTATTTGTATACGATTTGAAAACCTATTATTTTTTGGTTATTGAGACTCGTACATCCTACTCTATTTGCAGGCAAACTTACACTTGTTGTCGGCCTGGTTGGCAGTGGAAAATCGTCTCTTTTATCCGCCATGTTAGGTGAAATGACCACCCTGTCTGGGAATGTACAGTTCAACCGGTGAGTAATTCGTATTAATGATATAAATTGCAAAAATCATGAACATTTATTGAAATGTTTCTCTAAGGGAGCCTTCGTATTTACAAGGGGCGGGCCGGGGGAATTAGGGGATCGTTTTTTTACAAATTGGCTCTCGGGGGAGGGCCATATTTTAGAAAATGGGATTGGGGAGGGTCACAATTTAGAATGACTCATTGTATTGCCTAACAGTGCATTAGTGTGGTTTTTTGTCACCCTGTCGCTGCCTCCAGTTCCAAATCCCATTGCTGCCATTCGGATTAGGGTTAGTGCCCATGATATCAGCCTAATATCAATCAAATTGCTGCTGGCAACCAATGAAATGAATTACGTACTTGTCAGTTGTGGTGTGAGGAGAGGAGTGGGTCTCACAGGTGTAAAACGGGAATGTTGTGGAGATCATGACCTCGGTCAGGACAATGTCGGACGTGTAATCGTTGGGAGTTGTTGCCTTCAGCGAGATCCAAACACAGGTATTTATTAAATGCAGTGTCTTCACACACATCAACATGGTAGTAGTAGAGGAAAATGGCCAATGCCTTTAAAACTTTTCACATTTGTGACAGCGGTGGGATTAAATCCTTACCAATAATTGTGGGATTTGTGTCCTTTTACATCTCTGACAGATTTTAACCAACAGTTTGAAATACTTTAACAGGAAGGCATGTTTTAGAGAACAAAAGTTGAGGAAGGGCCGCTTTTTAGCATGGCGGAATCGGGGGATGGTCACATTTTGCTCAACAGCTCGAGTCTGATTTCCCCCGGCCTGACCCCTTGTAATTACTGAAAGCTTCCCAATGATAGCTCTAAGGTCTCCCTCAGCCATTGGACAAACCTTTTAGGCCGGTTAGGGTGGAGAGACACGACGTATCTCACAGCCTAGATCTTTCTCTAGTCATGTTGAATATCAAATTATAATTGTGATCAACAAACCGTTTTACTATGTTTACAATATTGTAACTCATGGTCATGTTGATCGTTACACGAACAAACGTTTCTCAATGTGAAGAGATCATACAATTCCAGGACATAAACTTCTCTCCAAAAGAGCTGTTTGCAGGAGAGTTTCACAAAATGAACTTGAGTAGATCTATCATCTGCAATTTATTACCATAGAATAACATAAATAATTTTTTTTTATAGCAATGGGTCAAAAATTGCTTATGGAGCACAAAGAGCCTGGCTGCAAAATGCTACTTTGAGAGACAACGTTCTGTTTGGAGAACCTTACGATCCTAATAGGTAAGATATACCATATAGTATTTCTTCCCTTTTACATTTATAAACTCTTCTGAAATGTCGGATTTCTCTTACATGTGATGTTGTTATATGAACTTGCAAACACACGCGCAAGTGCACATAAACACACTCGGACTTTATCGCTCTCATTGTCGCTGTGTGTCTCTCCCCCGTTTTTCCCTTGTCCGCCTCTGTGTGTGTGTGTCTGTCTGTCTGTCTGTCTGTCTGTCTGTCTGTCTGTATATATATCATAATATGTGCCGTTGTCTCAGTCACTCCATCTCTTTATGTTTATGCATCTTTCTCTTTCCCTTTCTATGTCCACTCTCATATTTCGTATAATTCAATTATATAACAACGAACCTCTCCATCATATAAGTGAGATAGTATATTTTTACATTGGCAGCTCTGAACGTGATCCGTTCGCCCACTGAATCATTGGCCCGTCAATCCACAAATTATACTTTACATTAATTTTGTTCAACTTTGTAATTTTGATAGATACCAGGAGGTGATCTCAGCATGTGCTTTGCAACCTGACATTGATATTCTCCCTGGAGGTGATAAAACAGAGATTGGTGAAAAGGGCATCAATCTCAGTGGAGGACAGAAACAACGAGTCAGCATCGCCAGGGCTATGTACGGTAAAGCAGATATCGTTCTCTTAGTAAGTCGTCAAATTACACCAGTTTTCAGTTCTTCTACCACCGAATAAATAAAGCTTTCACCTATATTGAGATACTTGCGATTGAAACAACGAAGGTGAAGAAATGTCAAATCTGAAGAATTATTATTATTTAAAAGACAGACGTCTTAGATTTGGCATATTTTTAAACTTGTGGTGTCCTCGTAGTTCTAAAAATAATTCATTCGGTTAAATAACTATTACGAATTTAACATTGCACTCAGATACCAAATATACATGGCAATGTGTTATTTTCTCTGGTGCAACCGTGAAAAGGGACAAAGTAGTTTTATTTTCCTATGTGTGCTTATCGCATTTCAATTATTTTGCAGTTTGAAATATTTTCTAAAATGACATAACTAAAATATTTCAATACAATCAAAGTGATGTCGATAGCTGCATACACTACTGTGATCAGTTCTAACATTTACTGTACATGACGGTAATATTTCGATTATTATTAATGTTCTGTAACAAATTACAGGACGACCCACTTTCTGCTCTCGACGTACACGTTGGTAGGCACCTCATGACTGAAGGAATTCTTGGACTTTTGTTGAAAGAAAACAGAACCGTCGTACTGGTAACTCACCAACTACAATTTGTCCAGAATGCCGAAAAGGTAAGATTTTATTCCGAATGATAAATAAATAAGATGCTATGATTATGACAGTTTTGTGCCGCTATATGAGTCGCTGCGTATTTTCATTATCCCCTATCCGCTCAATATGAAGGTAGTCGAGTTTATTCCCAAAGATGCAAAGAGGGTATTTCGATTTTAAGGAGTGTAGCACATTATTTCCAATATTTCATTCAATCCGATAGATTGTTGTACTCGAAGACGGGAAAGTAGCACTACAGGGAAATTTAAATCAGATTGCCAATGAGGATCCTGAATTATATGCATCGTGGAAGAGAACGTTGACAGTGCTGAGTGAATCAGAAGAGAGTGAATCTGAAGCTGAAAAAGTAGAGGTTGAGAGACAGAAACTACTCAGACAAGTTTCAAAGAAGAAAGAAGAGGACGAGATAAAAGAGAAAGGTAGATTCCAATTCTTCACTATGAAATGTTATCACATGTCTACAAATTCACCACAAACTTTTTCACTGGACACTATTCACAACCTTCTATCGATTAGAAAAAAACTGTTCGTTTATTTTGATTCGAATTACACTTAGAATAACACTGTTTTTTTGAAGCTGGAACAACACTAATGGCTGAAGAGGAACGTGAACGGGGTTCAGTGTCTTGGAGAGTGTACCTAGCCTATGGTAAAGCAGTAAAACTACCCTTGGTGTGTCTCACTTTGGGATTGTTAGCTACGCAAGTTACAATGTTAACATTGAATAGTTTTTGGTTATCTGCGTGGTCTGAAACTGGAGCCAATTACACAAATGCCTCAATGGTAAGGATAAGTTAATTAAGGATAAGTTAATTAATTCGTATGCCTGTTAAAATAAAGGTACATGTACTAGGTATCTGTTTCAATCAACAGGAGCTCCATACATGTGATTAAGATTTTCTCTTCCTTACTACCAAACCAGGGTGACTATAGAGTTTCAATTAGGCCTAATAATGTTATGTCACATGATATGTCACATTTATTTCTCACGGTGAACATAAATAAAGTTTTGTGTTTGAATCTTCCTTGTTTCATCCGACAGTGATTTGTGTTCACAGTGAAACAAAATGTATCATTTTATATGCTTTCGCGCTAGATCAGTGTCTGTTTGTAATTTCTAACAACTATAGAGTTACAATTAGGCAGCACGATGTTTTTGTATGTCACACGCAACGTTTGTCACGCTGGTTTGGTAGTATTTCGTGTATGAAGTCTGACACTTTAAACATTGTCCACAACGTTCACTCATCATAAGTACAGTACTCTTCTGTCACTGATTTTCGCAAAAGGTAGAAATGGTTTAGTTGATAGTTAGGCAAACAGGAGTGTGTACATTGTGACGTCAGATTTGTCATTAATATTTGAGAATGCCGAGCGATGATTTAGTAACCAAGAACAAATGGCTCTCAAATGTATTGAAAGTGAATACACCGATACAAACCCTGAGTGTCTTAATACTGAACACACATAAATAACTAGGACAAAAATTGATGTTCTAATAATGTCACCACACAGTAAGTTAGCTTTTGGGCTCAATGCAGTACTCAAGTTACTCAACCTGTGTGAATGCGAGTGTCAGGGTCATCCAACTACTAAAGACTGCCATGTTTCTGCCATTCTTGTTCCCTTGAAAGGTTGATATTGTACTTTTAACACTACCTGTTACAGGATCAAGTTGAAGCAGACTTAGGTTACTGGGTCGGAGGTTACGCTGGTTTCTCACTCGGCTACGTCGTATGTGCACTTGCTGCCTCCCTCTGCTTCGTCGTCACAAATATACTGGCCGCCAAAAGAATACATATTGCGCTTTTACGTAATATAATTCATGCACCAATGAGATTCTTCGATACAACCCCAATGGGTCGTGCACTCAATCGACTTTCAAGTGACACTCAAATAATAGACATGGTAAGATTTGTACTTTTCAGTCATGAGCAGTGCAACAAGTTTATCCTTAGTAAACAATCGTAGGGAAGCTGTCTTCATTGCTGTTCCCAAAGTTTGAATTGATAGGCAATACAAAATGTGCTCGTTATGTCATTGTGATCCAGTATTTGACAAAGATAAATGAATTATAAACAAATGCATGTCTAGATAAAACAACTCAAAGATTTTAAGGCGTGTTCTGTGTTTGTGTATGTATATTAATTTTTTGCTGGTTTTTTTCACATGCTTGCTCCTTTGGTTCACACACTTTTTAATCCGATATTTTTGTATACTTAGAAATGAGAGAGCCTGCTTCAAAGTATCCCTCTGAACAAAAATGTTAATCTTCTAAAGAACTCAACTTCTTTCTTTTCCACAGAGGTTATGGCAGACATTGCAGGCGCTATGCAACACTACACTGTCATCTTTTGCTGCCATTGTGGTAAACGCCGTCGTCACTCCACTCTTCTTGGCTTTTATTCTTCCAGTTTTTATTGTATACTTCATCGTACAAAATTACTTCATTACTACTTCAAGGTAAGCCATGTAATAAAGACATCAATGGACTTCCATCACCAGCATCGGGATATCACAGAACTGGCTATTAAGTTAACGTTTAATGTAACATAACGTCGAAGTCGAAGTCCACTAAAGAAAATGTCTACAATGGTCAGTATTGTAAAAGACGATCTCCGATCTCCTGATACCGACCCACATTATTTGATATATATGTGAACAATAGTGTACAAATATCGTATACTATTCGGAATTCTGTGTTCCCATGTTATACTTGTGAATATGATATCTTAACGATGTAATTGATTTTTCATATTTTATTCCAAAATTAAAACAGAGAGCTTCAACGTCTGGATAGTATCACCAAGTCTCCTGTCTTTGCACATTTCTCAGAAACTTTGGGTGGTTTATCAACTGTGAGGGCCTACAGGTAAGTCGTAAAAATGTATAGTTCTGTACCATCACGTTCAGTTTGTTACAAAGAGGGGTAGAGTGAGAAAGCTAGGCCTCCTGTGATAGTCAAGTGTATACTGAACATATTGTTACAGTATTGTTAGATTAGAGATATTGAGAAAAAATGTGGCCTTCATCGTTGTACTAGTAGCTTACAAATCTGACTTCGATAACTACATCATAATATAATACTGACGTCACGAACAAATATTTTCACCAAAGTTTCTGATTCATCTTTCGTGACTGAAATTCTCTCATATCATGTCATTTTGATTCCAGAGACGAAAGAAGATTTCGGAAACGTATAGTCCGAAGAATTGATTTCAATAACCTTGCATTTATATTTTTACAAACTACAAACCGTTGGTTGGCTATTCGCTTGGTAAGTATATTTATTCTGAGTATACATGAAGAATTTGTGTTAATACAAGATGAAAATTTCCATGGCTTTCATTTCTTTTTAACAAATAATATAATTGATATATTCGTGTACCATATCAGCATTGGCAATGACATTTTACACGCATTATTTTGTTTACAGATTGCCATTTTCTGTGAAATATTCACAGCGCGCGGAAAAATTCCAAGATTGCATATAAAGTACATGTATATGGGCCTATTGTTGATGAATATGCCAAAAAAATTATTTTAATATTTCGACGATAAACATTTCATGGCATTACCGTATTTTGATATTCACTTTTTGCAATATTTCTTAATACGTTGTACATTCTTGACATTTCTTCCTCCAAGGATTTAGTTGGTTCATTGATTGTTTTAACATCTGGATTGGCAACACTTGTCACCTCCGCATTTGGTAGTTTGGAACCAAGCTTGGTTGGACTGGCCCTCTCCTATGCACTACAGGTACGGTTCATCAAATTCATTGTCAAAAGAGGTATACTACTAACCATACTCAGTTTCATGAATTTATCATCAGTTGTTTGAATATATCAGCCAATTAACATATTGAATATTAATTGAACTTTATTTCCTCAGAAAATGAGAACATAATATGGAGAACATCGATGGTGACATATGTCTACTAGAGATATATAAAATATCAATTTGATCAAAATCACTCTTTTTTCTATATAGATATCTGGTTTCTTGAATTTCATGATACGTCAAATCGCAGACTGTGAAATGCAGATGAATGCAGTTGAACGAGTACTCCACTACACTCACATCGATACAGAAAAATATGAAGGTAGATGACACTTCATATTCGTTCTTTAATTAATTTAAATTCATTGCAGTTTCAACATCAAAATGTTCAAACAAATCAGTCTTAGCAAAATAAAGACAGCATGATTGTTATTTAGGGACGTTTAGAAAGCTGTAATTATGTAAACAAAACTGTACATGTCAATGTATATAAATTCCTTTATTTTCTGTCTTTCACTTTGCACCATAATCCACTTTTTATTTGGATATCTTTTGTAAGAAAGGACCTCACCATCTCGATACCAATACATCTTCATCGAAAATGTTGAGACAGTTTCTAGTGGTGTTGAAGTCGTCTATAAAATACAATACTTTCTATTTTCAACCCAACAAAACAGGTAGTGACCAACCTTCAATTGAGTGGCCTTCTGCTGGGAACGTTAGCTATGAAGATGTTTCAGTGCGTTATGCAATAGACCTTGAACCTGTGTTGACTAAAGTTACATTGAACTTCAGGGCTGGAGAAAAGGTCAGATTACCCATGAGGACAAGACAGTCTCTCTTACTTTCGATTCAAATTATAAGTTTAACCCGTATAAAGGCACGGGATCTTTTTTAAAAATAATACTTCGAACCATTGTGCAGTAGAGTTTTGGTAACACACAAATAGTTATATCAACTATGAATGACGTAATTATCCGGATTTTGACGACAAGCTTTTATTTGGAACTTTCAATTTTACTGGTATTAACACTGAGGACTTTACGCTCTACGATACCGACTAAAACAAGCTGGTACAAGCTGTCCGTTATGATATTTGACAATTTTTTACAGTTTAATACAAGGTTCTAACAGTAATCTAGAAGTTTAGAAATTTGGCGCTGAAACTTCATTTATTCCAACAATCAATTCAATAATGAGTACGTGTATGTACTTTGTTTTTACTCTTTCAGATTGGCATATGTGGTCGAACTGGCAGTGGTAAATCCTCTCTCGCCCTCTCACTCTTCAGACTTATTGATAACTTTGAAGGTGAGTAAACAACACCGAACAACTATTATTCTACTATATTTAATGAAACAATAATTGTTTGCCCCTGTATTAACAACATTGCTTACTCGTAATGTGTACCATTACTTGCAAGTCACCATACCATTATAATCAACCGAAAATTCGAAAATAATGACCAGCGATATAGCATAAATGAAGTTCTCCACTACACTATACAATACATGAAAATCTAGAATAGTGGATGAAGAAAGCTCAATTCTCTATTTTGCCATGTTTTGACGATTTACAGAGTGTAGAGAGGCCTTGCTAACAAAGAGTATTGTGTGTTCAATCTACAGGTCGTATTTTTATCGACGGCATTGATATATCACAAGTGCCTCTACTGACTCTACGTAACAGGTTGGCAATCATCCCTCAGGATCCTGTACTTTTTACAGGAACTATAAGGTAAAGGTAATTCAAAGTTGTTTTTAAAAGTCCTTTTATTGTAGCATTACACTTTTCGAAAAAGGTTACTGTTACATTTTGACAATTTGTATAAATATCTGGGAATAGAAAACAAAAATTTATGAATGTAGGAAATCATGATTATTGAAGATAATTATATAAAACGTGTTTTTGTTTCTACATCTGCGTTTTTAAATACATCGTCCAAGTGCATCAAAAACTATGTAGATATCGAATCCACTTCTAGTCTGTACGTCTCATTAAATTTTGTAAGAACCCAGTAGAGTTCCAGCTGTTTCTCAACTTTTTACAAAGCAACTACTGAATCGTTTTTTGAACAAGTCAACACACCTAAATGTATATATTAACCTTTTATGTACACATTTATGTGTAGATTTAATTTAGACCCAGAATGTAACAGAGATGACGAGGAGTTGTGGGAAGCTCTGGAAATTGCCCAGTTGAAGACGACGGTCACGGAATTAGAAAAACAACTTGGTGAGATTTATAGTTACAATTTGTGATGATATGAACTTGGTCAATGTTGGAGTACACTACTACAAACATGTTTTGATATATGTGTGCTGTCAAGTTAAAGCAAAGCTGTGGATATCAATTTTAGTCTATGTTACACAGTCTTCTACTTTGTTGTGTGATATTTGGGGTTTTGTGACTAGACGAGTAATAACAAACCTTTGGGTCGTATTTTCCGGTTGAATGAAGAAAAAATATACCTTCTGTACCATATTTCTGAAAAATCAGGAAGAATATTGGGAATTTGGAACGTTTTTGACTCATATTTTGAGCACCGCGGAAGCAGTGGCGTAGTCTAGACAAAGGTTGTCGTGATGTAGAACGAGCAGGGTATATGATTCATATTTTCTGTTCAAAAACAACTTGCTTTGTGCATAGTATAATACTTTGTATTTCTTCCTATAGAATCTGATATATCTGAGGGTGGAGAGAATTTCAGCGTTGGCCAAAGACAACTGTTTTGTCTAGCAAGGGCTTTTTTAAGGAAAGCTAAGATTCTTGTCATGGATGAAGCAACAGCGTCGATTGATATGCAGACTGTGAGTTCTCCTCATTAAAATAGTCTTTTCAACACAGTGTATGTGTACCATATTAGCAAATTTACAGCGTTATGACTGATTTACCAATGCGTACAAACAAAACGTATCTAAAAAGGAGTTATTGTAGAGGATAATGGCAATGACTATTCACATTGAACACAAGTCACCAGGACAAAATCTGATCTTTACTTTGTACACTCAGGTATAGTTGTAGATCTCTTACCATAAAATGTTTCTTCTCCTCAAATCTTTCTCCATAGGATGCAATCCTACAGAATGTAGTAGCAACAGCATTTGGTGATCGAACCGTCCTTACTATCGCTGTAAGTATTTTTCAGTATTTTGGACCCATCATACCATACTTCTGAGAATTATGTTTGATTATGTTATTAAACTACTAACCATTACAGCATTACATTTGTAAATCTTTGTATCGCAATGTTTAGTGCATGATTTACATTTTTCTTCATATAAAATGGGCAAAGGTTCAGCCTGCGATTGCCAGTTGAAGTATACGTATAGGGCCGATCGAGCGCGATGCGTCAACAGCTGAATGTTATCATACACTAGTATTTGTATAAGGTGATTGGTTATATCAATGGGAGCAACATGATGTGACAAATATGCAAATGAGTGGAAAGTATTATATGAACTTTGACAGTACAACAAATTTGATATGTTGTATTGCGTCCAGAATAAACCTTATAAGGTGCTTCACATAAAAGCATTCAGTTGCTTCATAACTGTCTTACTATTGTTTTCAGCATCGTGTTTCAACAATTCTGGATTCGGATACCATCCTGGTACTGAGTGATGGTAAAGTTGTAGAATATGATACACCAGAAAATCTCAGGAAGAGAGAAGGCAGTATATTTGCATCTCTTGTCAAAGGAAATTCATAAAAAAATTCTTCTCCTTTTTAGAAGACTTCAGATTACATAAATCGATCGGTTTTTCAACAGAAAAAAATGTCAAGATAGGTTAAAGCTGCACTAGCTGCTAAATGGAACGTTTGTAGCTGTATACTCGATAAATCAAATGAAATACATTTTTTGGTCGTCCCCCCCCCCTTATGGATAATATCAACCCCTGATTAACGTGTACAATGTCTAATTATTATTATTTTAGCAATTTTTATTGAATTTATCGTGGTTTCCTGATCGAAAATGATACTTCAGTTATAACTAGTGCAATTTTAACATGTGACAGACTCAAAATCGAGTTTTAGCTTAAGATTTAAACTTGCCACTAGCAAGTTATAAGTATAACTGACCTGTTTTAGTGAATATATTGTTGATTATTTGATGAAAAAAAATCTCCCAATAGCAGCTAGTGCATTGTTCATTTTGTTGGCTTCAGCTGACAAGATTTCGAAACAATGCACTTTTCAGGAGTAAAATAGAATATTATGCCGCATATAAGGTTAACATTTTATCACATCTAAGCTTTGGAAACATTGTCCTCAGTACTGCAACTTACTGTATAAGGCTTGTAAACCGATCTCTTAATATTTTACACTACATTTCTCTGATGAATATCCATTTTACTTGGCTATAATGAAGTAATGTGATTAGGGAATATTCAGTAATTACAGGGACGGGGAATGGAGGGGGGGCAATTTTTACAAATCGGTTCTCAGGGGAGGGTCATATGTTAGACTGTCACAATGAGATAAGAAGGAGGTCACGTTTTACATTGACTCATTGTACTGATTAACTGTGCATTGTTTTGTAATTGTGGCATCCCATCGTCATTAGCCCTCCCCCCCCCTTGTAATTACTTAAGTCTGCCTTATTCATCATTTACGTTTAATTGTCGTCTTTAGACAATTGTAAAATATGTATATCATTGAAAGGCACGTTGAACAATAAATTGATTTTTTCCCAATGTATATGCAAGATGTGTACACTATGGCAATTCATTCATTTACAACTAATCATCGTCGTCGTCAACCACCGTCCAAGACGCACCGCCGTTGCTTTAGCAGAAATGTGTGCTCTGGCTTGCGCCGTCAGTAACTGCAGTTTACACTATGTTGAATTCACTTATTTCTCAATGAAAATAGACACCAATATTGACTGGAAATGACCCAGTCCTTCTGATTTGATGGAAGACTACAGTGAGAGCATTATATAATTGCAATGCTAGTTATTTTTATTAAAGTGACACAAGATGATTTATATGGTATTGCGTGACTGTTTCTGGATATTTAAAAGTTACTCTTAGTATTCTACTGACTGAAGCATATGCTAACATAACCATCACTTGCAATTGACTGAACACAAACCTGGTATTAACACATAACTTATCAACGATCCAGTGCCGTAATTTATATATATATATATATATATATATATATATATATATATATATATATATATATATATATATATATATATATATATATATATATATATATATATATATATATTGTGTGTGTGTGTGTGTGTGTGTGTGTGTGTGTGTGTGTGTGTGTGTGTGTGTTGTGTCACTCTACCCTAATATCGCCATACATTGAGGAAGGCATCACTGCTATGGAAGATGCCTTACGTACCTGTTCTAGGGACCGGTCTGTTTCTTCGGCCTGGGAAGGGGCGGGGGCGGTGGATTGGTAGGGGGTCACCCTGTTTTTGAAATTGGCAGTAGGGGGGTCATGTTGTTTTATTAGAAACATTTTTCTTTAAATGTAATAATAGCTAATGTTGATATACATTTTTTGTAATCCTTTAAAAAAATGTCCCAATTAACGTGTATAATACGTACATTGTCGACCCCTGTGACAAAGACAAGCTATTCACTCACTCACTCACTCACTCACTGAGGATTCGAGCACATAAAATATGATCTAGTCTTGACTTCATGGAACGTCCACACCATGTTATGTTTAATTCTATTAATTTCAACGACAGTAGTATTAAAGATAAATTACAAATGTTGACAGTCTAAGATGATACCTGTGATGGTCAGATTTCGATCGCGATTTCATCGTTCAAGTCTGAAAATGCAACGCCTGGTTATGGATGGCCAGTCAACTGGAGAAAAGTAACATCATCCAAAGAATGCATGGCTGAATGTACCTTTCACCATTAACGACTTTTATTGTGAAACATTTAGTTTATTTCAGTGCCTATACATCAGATCTAGATTCAGGCGATGGGGCTTTTTTTCGTGTATATGTCTATAAGACAAACTTTCACAGACATATATGTATATAAACTGATAAAAGCACAGCGTGAACTTACGGCAGAGACAACCGATGTTATTTTTATCAATGTATGTCCAGTTTGATAGTGTGATAAGGAGAAGACTTTCCTGCACCTACAAAGCCAGTTCTTTAACTGTCTAGTACTGATAAAACAGTGTTCTGATCAGCAGCATTTCTAGACAAGTGTTGCAAGGGTTGTATAAAACGTATTGAATACAAAACAACATTGTCTGCATATGAGTTTAGATTAGCGTCGTGTTTTTACAGGAATTAAAAGAACGTTTATAAAATTATTCACAACTAAAATTCTTACACTTCAACAAATCTTTGATTCCGACGGAATAAAAAATAATTTGTCTTTGAAATATACAAATGTTGTGTTGGCATTACTTCCGGTAAACAGAAAATGGACCGAAATATTTACAGCACACCATCAAAACATAGAAAGCATTATCATTACAAATATTATGTTACACTTTAAAGAATGAATTTAAAATGTGTATTTAAATCGGAATGTTTGACTCTCCGTTTGTTCATACCGACAAAATGAGAATGAGAAGACTGGAACGATTTCTATCTTTATACAATGAATTCTTCTTTGTTGACTCTATTTAGAAGATATCAATAACTGCAATGTGCATTTATGATAAAGGCTATTTAATGCCTTTTATGTGGGCATTAAAAGTTGGTCAGTTTTATTGAATGTTAATTGGTGTATTACTTAAATGGTATTATACAACATGGGTAGCGTGGAAATGGTTTTATGATCCATAATCGATATATGGCCGTGAACTTGATTGAAATCAATATTCCATTTGCTACATGATAATGACCTATTCAAGCTCTTCAGATTAAAGGGTAATAACACAATCATGTCCAATTTGACTAAAATCTGGCCAAAGGGAAGATCCCATTAGTTCAATAAGCTCACGTAGAAGATATATTGAAAGACCGATGTCAATCTGTCTGGCGGTCCGTCTGTGTGTAGACCCCATTACCTCTATAAACTCCCGTAGAAGAGCTATTAAAAGACATATGCCAATCTGTCTGTCCATCTGTGTGTGTGTATGTATATGTGTGTGTGTGTGTGTGTGTGTGTGTGTGTGTGTGTGTGTGTGTGTGTGCGTGGACGTGCGTGCGTGTGAGGGGGGTAAGTAAATAAAAGGTGTACTGCATGCATGTATGTCTGCCTGTCTGGATGTCTGGATGTATACAGATTATCTGAAAAACTACGAGAGGACTGGGGTTTGATGGTATTGTCAGAATTTACATGTAATAGATTTCTACAGATGAAATCGTACTGTAGCACAAAGAATATAAGAGAATTTCTCGATTGTTTTTGACATTAGTAATATTATCAAAGTATCCATACAAGATTAATTTTGTAAAGTCCAGAAACGTCTGTAGAGTGTAATAGTTTTGAATCGATATCACCAACGTTATTACTAGTAATAAGTCAGTAGCAACACATTATCAAATACTTTAAGTATGTAGAGAACAAACGTGTGTATTAACTTCAAGACTAAAAACAGTCAAGGGTCTGCGAGCCAATTACTTAGATAAGCTCATAATAATATAATGTCTTGGTGATGCATAACACAGCTTTTTCTCAATCGATAACGTGAGTTAATTGGTAATTGCTATGACAAAAACAATTTCCATTGTACATCAATTTTATTAGTTTGGAGTTTGGGTGATTGGCGATGTGTATCAGAACCTAGCCATGCAGATAAGCTGACACATCATCACTTATCGAACGATTATCACGTGACATTAGAATGCTAGAGATTTTCAAACAACGCTATAGCAAAGTCGTAACATACCATCCTCAGGTTCTGTGCTGAAACCCAACTCCATAACTATGAGCCGAGAACCTTGGAGCAGTACAAAGGTCGTACCAATAGCGTTCAACGGAGAAGAGAACAATCCAAAATTGTTTAACTCAAGTACCAATGTTCAACAGTCAGGTGATGAACTGAATGACGGGAAACAGAAGTTGTCGTCAAAAGCAATCTTAACACTGTTCACTCAGGAAGCTGGCATTACAGGAATTCGCTTTATCGGAAACAAAAAAGCGGCTGGCTTCAGAAGGTATAGTAAGCAAGCCATGAGTTGTGAATTTGTTGTAACTATCTTATATAACTTTAGGATCATAAAATGATATTGTGCAATATACAGGATACAGGATTGCAAATAGTCATGTGACAATTGTTACTATGATGTATAATATTATATGGTTTAATAAAAAATGGATCTATTATGTCCCTTGTTTTTAACATGCAGCTGATGAAACTACCAGACTGTACAGAAACAACGTTTGTCGGGTTAATCTTTGGAATACATAAGGTATCATTTTAGTATTATACTAAAGATTACAGGACGAATCCGTAAAAGGGAGCATCTTAACTGGTATATAGATCCACCACACTTTTAACCCTTCTTACTAATATTCATAAAATATACCATTCTGATATATGCATATTACTAATGGAATTGAAAGTAACTCACACTGTTTGTCTGTAAATTTAACTAAAAATTTATAACGTGGAGCATAGGTGAGGGGAAAGATAAAAACGTCCATCATTGAATGTACCAACATATATGTCAGTGTAATAAAGTTTAATTTGATTCTTGTTACAGGTTCCTGTGGTTTTTAATTGTGTTGGGTGCACTTGGTGGATTTCTATACCAGGCATGGTTGCTAGTTTCTTCATTTATGGATCGACCTGTTAATGTCAACATCATGTATAAAGAGCCACCAGAGAGACCAGACTTTCCTGCGATTACAATCTGCAATGTCAATTTATTTAGGTAAATTCTAAGTCAAAATTAGGACTAAAGTTCCCGTATCTTCGACCCCCTACCCCCACCCACCCCTTGCTGGAAAAATGTGCAAAACCCAAACCCAATGAATTGGTGTCTAACATTTAAACAATAGACTCTATGAAACCATGTATGAAGACCCACAGAAAAGAGTTTAAAGAATCCCCTAGAAGGTTATAACGTCATACACTTTTTTTTACACAAATTCTGTCTGATAAAAAAGTGTTTATCAAGATGGCTGTATATATGGAAACGTGTTTATACTTACCTATGTATGCAATTTTATGGGTATAATACATGTATGGAAATTTGGCCTTCTTAGGCATATATCTAACAAATATTATCACTGTGGTGCTAACCTCCTTTATTAATGTACAACGGTTTCTTTTGCAGTCGTTCCATGTTATTGAAGAAATACGAAAGCTTGGAAGGTATGAATATTGCCCTTGATTATCTATACTCGATATTTCCAATGGATAAACAAACATATGATGACCAATCAATGGGTGAAACCAGGCTTAAGAATTTAATACCACCCTTTGGTACACATGAAGATATATTGAGTTTTATGAAAACGGCCGCTCATGGAGTTGAAGATATAGTGAAAAGGTTTGTGTAATTCTATGTTTATCAAAGTTCTCTTATACTCCAAAAAACACGCACGCGCACACACACACATAGCATAGCATAGCATAACCTTCCTTTATTAAAGGTAAAAAATAGACCTGAAAATCTATGTCATGGACACGACTTTGTAGGGATAAATCATGACATAACAATTTATCAAATAGGAGTGACATTTCAATAATACATGCCAGCCAGGGCAATATCACCTCGCCTTCGGCATGGTTATCGTCAAAATTTTGGTAAAGAGTGCCAACCCTTGTGACAATGTCAATGTCAATGACAAAGTACGTTATGTAATGAATCATCAGACAGAACTGACTGGGAAATCATAACTAATAACAGATGTCCTATCATCATTAATCTTTGTAACATTATCTAAATCAGGTTGGAGATCTGTCCTGCGAGATTTGGCATATGGTGAGAAAAATATCAATAAACCACTAGTGATCATGGTTCCACCGGACAAAAAGAATACTGAACTGTAGTTTCCACTTCTATCATACAGCAAACCTGAGGTAGATATAAATAGATAAAAGAAAGTGTGGCTTAGGGCAAGTAATTAACACACAATATTTACTATTAGCGATAGGAAGAAGACACAGAAATAACATGATGAGTTAGGGACACACACACACACACACACACACACACACACACACACACACACATATATATATATATAACAAAAATGTATAACACACATGTTTTGTATAGCCCAAGTTGTCACATAGATATCCCATTTTAATCTAGTATTGATTTAACTTTAAAGTTGCACTAGCTGCAACTGAACCATTTTGGAGCTCTTTAGTTAGGTGTAACAACTAACTATTGTACATGTAAACCATGAGCGTGTAGCTGTACACACAGCATGACTAGAAAACATAAATGGGTTGTATTTGCTGGCACTGACCCTTAAATCAGTGCCTACATCAACCACAACACATCGAATTTGCACACAAGACATTACCTTCTTGAGACAGGACGTGGATTCATGGTTATCGTAAATTTGGCGGAAAGTGTATGACAGAATGTATGACCTAGGTCAATGAGCACTACCATAATATAAGCCTATATACAAAATAAATATAGAGGCAAGTCAAACTTCCATGACAACTGATTCAAAACCAAGCTTTCGCTCAAACGTTCAAAATTCACTACCTACGGATAAAACATTGCTTTCTAATTAACAAGTTCAATGTCTTTTCACATTTTTAGTGAATATATCTTGGTTGCTTGTCATTAACAAGACGTCTAAGTTACTGTATAGTGCGCGGAAATTTATAAATTGCAGGATATCTTTGGGCTGGCAAATGATCATGCATGCACGGACGAAGAATCACAAATGGGCGAAGTTGTTGGAAGACCTACTGACAGTAAACATTGTGAAGACTTAAACACCAATTGCAAGACGTGCCCCTCTTTAAGTACCCCAATACATTTTTAATTTTAATGTACTTCACACTCACAATGCCAACACAGGTATGGATATATATATATATATATATATATATATATATATATATATATATATATATATATATATATATATATATATATATATATATATATATATATATATATATATATATATATATATATATATATAACAACAACAACTAAACATGTACTGCCTATTGCAATTTTAAACGGTGACAGGAATAAACAATTTCTTACCTGCAGCTGGCGGGCCAAGGAGAGAACCTATACCCATCAGAAAGAGGTCCCAACCAACAGCAGTTCCCATATCCGTGTCGCCAACACACTCCCTTATAGCTACAGGTACCAATGATTGGTAAACTCCAGAACAAAGACCCATAACACCCACCATCACAGCTAAGACCCCGTAAACATTTGTCAACGGACTTGTCAGTGCAGCAACTCCAAACATCCCCACTCCTAAACCAAGGAGCCGCGTAGGAGATACTATTTTCATATCAATGATCACTCCATGGCATAGTCGTGCTACGAACCCAACGCCTCCATAAACAGTGAGCAACAAGTCTGCATTTAATTTTGTAATACCAGAACTGATAGCTCTGCTCACGAGAAATGACAATGTGATCATGAACCCAAACCCCTCTAAAAATTGTGCAACACATATAATAGATAATGTTGGGTTTTCAACAAATAATTGCAACCTAAGTTGAGATATTCCAGAGCCCACTTTTTGTTTCCATGACTTTTTCTGTTTTTGACATTCTCTGTTTTCAGTATTTTTACAAGCTTGTTCACTCATATTGACACTATTGATTTCACTGTCAACGTTGCATTTATGTTCAGATGAAAGAGTGGTGTTATTGATTAGATGAGAAGTACCATCTATATGGTTAGCTGTAATTGGTTTGTAAACCTTTTGTGTTTGCACATAACGTTGTTTCCTAGGTAACGATTTAGTTGCTCGCTTCACATTGTTCAGTGGTCTCATCAATGCACCACAGACAAGAACATTAGCATTGATTCCACCGACAATCAACATGGCACCCTTCCAGCCGTATACTTCTATGAGATAATGAAGCAAAGGTGCTAATCCAATCACCCCTATACCAGATCCACTGTAGTAAAGACCATTAGCAATGGCAAACTTCTTCTTGAAATACTTGCTTATGTGTATGATTCCAGATACAAACATTAGCCCAAAACCAAACCCTAAAGTTGGTGAAGAAAATAATTAAAGCACCTTTATGTAAACATGTTCTCAATGATATGAAGTGTATACCAAGTCATCATTTACTTAGACTGGTTTGCAATGAAACATTTCTAATTAATAAAGGAATACAACGTTTAGTATGTGCATTTTGAATGAAGGCATAACATATACATCCCTACAGTTAAAACTGAATATGGTAATCAGGCATTTCACTACAGTGGTGCTGTTCTATGGAACAATCTACCCCTATCCATCAGATCAGCTCCGAACTAATCGATATTTAAAAGATATCTTAAGAATGTAGTCTGGTAATGTAATTGGATATCTTTTCCTAGTTTGTCCCTTTTTTGTTTGTTTTTCTGTGTACGTAATCTTGCAACAGATCCCATTGGGAGAACAGTGTTTAAGCACTGAAATGGTGTCTGTATATGACAGATTAAAAATCAAACGACCAACCAACCAATCAATCAATCAATCAAGCAATCAAGCAATCAATCAATCAATCAATCAACAAACCAATCAATCAATTAATCAATTAATTAATTAATCAATCAATCAATCAATCAATCAATCAATCAATCAATCTATCAATTAATCAATCAATCAATCAATCAATCAATCAATCAATCAATCAGGGAATGTATGAAGAGCAAGCTCCAACAACTACGTATACTAAGAGTTCAGAGGCGCTCTACACTTAGAATGCTCTGGGTAATAGGGTACAGCACGTGAGAACGCACGCCCACCATATGACACTAGTTTGTACTTCGATTCGTGAAGTAAACATTTGTTAGATGAGCGTAGTATCCTGGGAGTTGACTTCATTTGAAATAGGTCAGATATGTAAGAAATCACAGTAATACTGTTTTCATTCAATTCTCCATAACCTATTCCAAAAACTAGTGACATTTTCTCAACAATAGTCTCCCCAGAGTTATCACAATAAAGTGGTGAAACCGGTTCTTTTTTCTCATTTTGAGGACATATTTCAAGTATTCAAAAAGTTGTCCATTCTTTGGACTATGGGTCTCACCAACTAATATTCCATATGTGAAGTACAAAAATGCCAGTGATGGTGCAAAGGTAGACAAAACAATTCCAGTTGTAGAAAGAACACCTCCGGCCATTATAACAACACGTGATCCAAACTTAGATGTTAATATTGCTGCAGGAGGACCTGGAAGAAAACAATGAGTGGTTATGCAAAATGCCTAAGATGAATATGAGTGAACGTAAACAGCTAAAATGATGTAAACAATTTATAAGTAGCATTCTCAGCTGACAAATATACCATATTTGGGCATTACCTACGTAAGGCTGCTTTCACAAAAACTTGTTAGGGTGGGAGATTTTAGGGGGGGGGGGGGGCTCGAAAATATATGGATAGTGTGTGGGGGGTACCTGAAAAAATGTTATGGGTTGTAGGGGGGGTACCTGAAAATAAATTGACATCATGACTTTTCAAACATGGGAAAATAAGCTTTTAAAATGTTGGTCTTCCTTTTTCAACAACAACAAAAACTATAAACAACAGTTGCTCACAAGTTAGTAAAATGAAAAACAAAAACAGTCAAATTTTAATTTTCTTTTAATAAACTGTTAATGTAATGATAAATTGGAATGGGCGAATTGAGTGGTACAGATTGTTTTTTGTCTGAAAATACCAGTGTCTTTCATGTACACTACTATCTACTGAAATTTGGTTCATTTAATGTGTGAAATTACCTTTACACTGTACTGAAAATATTCTTTGTGACATGATTATGTTTTGGTTTGTGGTTATCACAATGACATGTAACCTTTTCATGTAAATTCTTACCAGTATTAAATGACAGCCAAATATGACAGACAACATTTTACATTTACAGCTCTTGGAAGTTAAAAAAGAGAGTTGGGAAAGGTTCATCTCAGCCTGCCATCAAAATGTAAAAGATGCACCAGCACTAAAACATACTTGACACGTATCAAAAACTTCTGTGCAAGGTATTTTTTCATCCTATAGATATGACTATAATTTTCAACATAAACTTTTAATAACACATTCTAAATATTTCCTAAAATTAGCATATTGGCAACGTCTGCTACATGTGAAACAGAAGACAATATCTCACAAGCTGAGTTAACAGAGAAAAAGTAAAATAAAGGGTATAGTAAAGGGTTAGTGTCAAGTAAAAATGTTGAGAAACTTGACGAATTGAGCAAGAAACTGTGTGTCAAGAAAGATATATTAAAGGGAGCAATCCTTCATTTAGAACAACAGAGAACACTTGCCTCTACGAGGGAAAGAAAAAAGAATGAAATAAAGGGAGCAACGTGCTGAAAAAAAAATTTGATGAATATGACTGGGATGCGCTTGTCAGAAACGGTGACATTTCCAAATTGAAAGTGAAAGAACTTGATAAGTACCTTTCCAACTATGAAATTCCAGCTGTGGCAGGAATGCACAAAATAGACAAAGTTGAGGCTGTAAGATGCCACTATTATCAATCTAAAGAAAGTGAGAGTGATTTGTCATCTGATGACAATGACAGTGAGAATTATGATACAGCTAGTTCCAACTCTGATGAAGTTGAAGGAGAAATTGGGTCTGATGATGATGATGACAATGCCATGTTTATATACACAAGATCTGGAAGGAGCGCTACCACTTGGAAATCAAAAATTTAAATAAACACATTCTGAGACTTTGTTTACAATCCTGCATTCACCTTTGTAATCTAACGTCAAAACCAGTCCAATAATCATGCTCTTACAAGGTAAATGTATTACCAGGTTCATTAAGATATACAATTACTATGATAATAGGGCCATCTTCATTATCATTACCACTAATATATATCACTTGATTCCTATTCTTTTGACATTATATTGAACTAATTTACATCAAACAAGAACGGGATACATGGCAATGCATTTTATTAAGAGTTTTTTCAGTGTTATTTAGACCAATTTGATTTCTTTTAGCACACATTTAGGAAACTGAACTGGAACAATACAGTATAAAACTCTCTTTAGGTAACATGTGCATCACAATATTTGCAAATACAACTAAAATGACATTCAACTGTAACACTACTAGTATAATGTACTAATACAATATTGAACAGAAAACAAAGACTCAGTTGGTCTGCTGATCATTTTACAAGAATTATTGAAAGTGTAATTCATTTACAAGTATATGTTGTTTTTTGGAAAGGCAATGCACTGGTTAACATAACATTTTGTTTTAACTGGTGTTTGTATATATATATATATATATATATATATATATATATATATATATATATATATATATATATATATATATATATATATATATATATATATATATATATATACACACACACACACAATATACAAATTGATTATATATATAATGGACAAAGTTGGTATTAAGTGTATTATGTAAGTTTTGTACTCGGTATGGAATGTTAACGCACAGGAAGAGTATTCCAAAAAAAAATTATTCGGGTGGGGGGGGGGGGGGTACTTGAAAATTTATTCGGGTAGGGGGGGGATACTTGAAATATTTGGGGCTTTGGCAGGGGGGTACTTGAAAAATTTTGGAATATGGCGGGGGGGGGGTACTTGAAAAAAAATTAGGAGGTTACAAAAAATCTCCCGACCCCCCCCCCCCCCCCCCCCCCAACAAGTTTTTGTGAAAACAGCCTAACTGCCCATAAAAAAGACTATCCTATCATTGGGCAGAATCCTGTGATTGATTAGAGAGATATGATGGCTGTGTTGGTGGTTGTGGTTGAATTTGAAATTTCATCTTGAGACCACATACACTTAAGGACTGTAAGACACGTCGTGTCGTTCCGCCCTCACCGGCCAGAGGGGTTGAACGATGTGTGAGGCCTCCTCATCACGGAGTACCTTACAGACTAGACGTCATAGAGCTAGATGTAAAGAGAGATCTTGAGATTCGATGCTAGACTAGCCACGTTTTATCAGGGCGGACCTTCTATTGTAGTGTTTCTTACCGTAACATCTTGGGATGAAAAAAAAATAAAAAAGTAATGTGTATAAGGTTGCAGCCATGCGAATATATTTGTGCATGAATTATGACCGTCTGTATGTCTGTCTGCATGTATGATGTATGTATGTATGTATGTATGTATGTATGTATGTATGTATGTGTGTATGCATGTATGTATGTGTGTGTGTGTGTGTGTGTGTGTGTGTCTGTCTCTCTCTCTGTGGAGATTTTTTTGGACATTAAAACCTCAGGAGCATTTACATTTAGCATTTAATAATGAGGCAGTTAATAGCCAAGCGAATGTGTGTGTCTGCCAAAATATCTCTGTATAAGTTAAAGTGTAGGTAATATAGTCCATTCAGTTGTATAATAATGTATTGAGAGGACATTGAAGATAATATTCAAGTAGTCTAGGGATTTCGATAATGTGTATGGTTTGAAAATGTATGCCCTCCTACATGTCCTTATTTTCAAATAAAGTATCAAGATTGAAAGAGAAAACCATACTGTTTAAGTATTTCCAAGTACAGGTTACAGCCTGATGTGAGACCTTTTTTTCGAAAGTCAACATCTATTTGAATGTAAAGAAATTAAATCCCTCATTGTTGCATGTATGTATAGCTGACGCTGAAGTTGATTTCCACTGTTAGTTTAATATAATAGTTTACCATAATGTACATCTCTGAAATGGGGTGGGGGTGTACTGTATAATTACACATTAAATATTCGGGGTGGGGGCTACGAAAATTCTTTAGTTTATTTGGGGGACATGAATTGTTTTGAGAATGCGAAGGGGGGCTGCTGTAAATTCTGAGCCCAGCCTTATTTTACGTTGGTGATGTTTTCAAATCTTTACAAATCTTTATAATCTGAAACAATTAAAATCAGAAAGAAACTATGAATTGTTTTAATTAAGGTCCTGCCATGTGGTTGTTGGTCACCATCTTACCATCGGTGATATTGTAAAATGATATAAAACACCGACGCCCTCTGAGTGGCAGGATGGTCAGTTTTTATATCATTTTAATAGCAGGATAGCAAAAATTTAGGGTCGTTAGGGTCATGAAAAACATACAAATAAACGTTATGAAATAAACTGTCATGCATATATTTCCTACAGGCTGTCAGTTGTAAAAAAATCGACCATTGCATGTCAGAGCTATATACTGACAGACAGACAGACGGACGGACGGACGGACGGACGGACGGACGGACGGACGGACGGACGGACGGACAGACAGACAGACAGACAGACAGACAGACAGACAGACAGACAGACAGACAGACAGACAGACAGACAGACAGACAGACAGACAGATATGTGGCACTCATTGTTACAGTAATATCCAGAGCCCCACCACCACCACCCGAGGGGTGGGGAGCTTTCAAACCCTACCTGAACAATCCAATACAGCCACACATATTGATCCAATCAATGAAGCTTGTGCAGCACCCGCTTCAAAATATTCAACAAATTCTACCAAGAATATTCCACCTGTTGTTGTCATGCCACCAATCATCATGACTATCACCATTCCTGCTATGGCAACAACCCAACCATAGCCACCATCAGGAGGAGGAGGAGGAGGAGTATCGGCTGGCATCTCGTGTTCTTCCATCCTGGCAAATAATTAATTTCAAAAAATAACTTTTCTTACAGGGTTGTGTCACAATTTATTTTGAAATGGGCGAAAACAGGGCTTTATTGAAGACACGTTGAAGACATTATTTGCACTTTAGTAACTTTTTGTCATTGTCATGACAAATTGACACTTGAAAGACAATCAAGATATTTTGTGTGTGTATTATCCCGGTAAAACAGCGTCTTCTTATAGCTTTTTGCAATAACATATATTAACGGCAATCATTTATGGTGTGACTTCAGTGTAAGTAGTAAGCTCTAAATACATGTATAATCGTCTGTCAACAATGCGTTCCGAAGGCTGATAGGGCTTCCAAGTTCTGCCAGTGCATTTAGGAGGTTTGTTCCAATGCAGTTAATTCTCTCTCAGTTTTTAGGAGAAAGGCGGCATTTAGGATTATGTTACGCCTTTTTGACAGTCAAAATGCTTTGATTAATCGTGTTGTTACATGTGATGTACGGTTTTCATGGGCTTCAGGCTCACTGGCTGGACATTTTATATAATTCAGTTTTTTTATTTTAAATTACCCAATGTAATATTTTGTTGTATTTTGATGTTGTGTAATATTAAAGCTGTTTTATGATGTGTTTTTGTTGTTCTCTGGACTAGGCGTCCGTAATGAAGTTTTAATAATAATGACATGGGTGTTAGTTGATGAATAGGAGCGCGCACTGAGCATATCAGCTTGGCTGACAGTGCCACTAACCGGTAGAAATCACCGGTATCTGTTTTTATTGATAGGGATAGACAGAAAATGTAGGTGTTTCGTACTAAATGGTGAATTTGTTTCGACTAGAAACAACGACTTTTACGACTATACAATGACTATACATTTCATTGGATTGTTTTATTTGAATTCACACAATACTAGTACTAGTAATACGAATTGCTTGTATTTCACTTACAGTTACAACTGGAACCCGATTTTTGAAAACATGTTGTTAGGTATAATACATGTAACTTACTCGTAATATCGTACACCGTGAACGATATCACATCAACTGTGGATAAACGTACATTTATAACTGTATACATGATAAGGCAAAATTTAATCAAATTGACTTTTGGGTCGCGCTCCAAAAAATCAGTGCCCTCACGATTACGATTTCGACCTGTTTTTGTACTGCTCGTGGATAATATCGACAACTGGTTAACATGTACAATGCCTAATTACTGGCATTTTAACAATTTTAGTGAACATATTGCGGTTGTCTGATCGAAAAATGATTACACTTAGTACAGTTTTGATATGGTGACAGATTCAAAACCATGCTTTTGCTAAAGATTTGAACTTGCCACTACGTCCGAATTATAACTTTGGGGGTATGGACTACCATTATGTGTGTGGCTAGGCACATTAGAAGGTAGGTTGCTGTGAGGTAGAGGGTGGGTAACGGTGGAGAGAGAGGGGAGTCGCTCGTAGTGTGGCTAAACACGGAATGTCTTTATTTCCAAGTATAACAAACTAATAGCTAGAAATTACAGGAAGTGAATAACAATTAATATTGGTATAAGGGATATATGGTTGTGTCCATAGATATGTACACCATCTGTTTATGTAAAGTATTACTGATATTTATGAGAACATTCTTAAAGTGACCTTGGATGTCTGCGACAATGTGTCCTTCTTCCCCCATGTGATATTAGAAATATTCTGGTGATGGTGTTTGTGACAGGCTGTGTAAGTGTTTGTTCAGATACATTGTATACTAGTATTGGTCAGCCGCTGGTTAACCTGTTTGGTTTTCCAACTTCAATCACACACTTTTCGAAAATGAGGGTTGGAAGGTTGCCCTTTAAAACATTTCATTGATTTGACCCTCGGACCAGTCTTCCTGCAGTAGTCTGAGGTTTGTATGTGTGTACACACATCTATGGTAACAATGCTAACAGTAGTTAATCGGACATTCACTTACCTGTCGCAAATCAAATCATGGTCGGGTGAAGGATTGGTGAGAAACAGTCTTAAAATAAACCAGTATACAGTATACAATAAGAAGGACAAATCAGGTGACGAAATGCTTGTCCTCCAAAGACTTCAGAATATGATGTGTTTATTGATGTCAATGTCCTCTATACATATATGTACTCCAAAGTTCACTAGCACTACTAGTCAGAGTGGCGTGACGTGGGTTTGGTGTATAGATGATGGATCATTCGATGGGTACTAAGGCTGCTTTCACAAAAACTTGTTAGGGGGGAGATTTTAGGTGGGGACTTGATAGTGTGTGTGGGGGGGGGGTACCTGAAAAAATGTTATGGGTTGTACCTGAAAATAAATTGACATCATGACTTTTCAAACATGGGAAAATAAGCTTTTAAAATGTTGGTCTTCCTTTTTCCACAACAACAACAACAACAACAACAACAACAACAACAACAACAACAACAACAACAAAACAGCAGCTACAAACAACAGTTGCTCACAAGTTAGTAAAATGAAAAACAAAAACAGTCAAATTTTAATTTTCTTTTAATAAAATGTTAATGTAATGATAAATTGAAATGGGCGAATTGAGTGGTAAATGCAAATTGTTTTTGTTTGAAAATACCAGTGTCTTTCATGTACACTACTATCTACTGAAATTTGGTTCATTTAATGTGTGATATTACCTTTACACTGTACTGAAAATATTCTTTGTGACATGACTGTGTTTTGGTTTGTGGTTATCACAATGATATGTAACTTTTTCATGTAAATTCTTACTAGTATTAAATGACAGACAAATATGACAGACAACATTTTACATTTGCAGCTCTTGGAAGTTAAAAAAAAAAGAGTTGGAAAAGGTTCATCTCAGCCTGCCATCAAAATGTAAAAGATGCACCTGCACTGAAACATACTTGACAAGTATCAAAAACTTCTGTGCAAGGTATTTTTTCATCCTATAGATATGACTATAATTTTCAACATAAACTTTTAATAACACATTCTAAATATTTCCTAAAATTAGCATATTGGCAACGTCTGCTACATGTGAAACAGAAGACAATATCTCACAAGCTGAGTTAACAGAGAAAAAGTAAAAATAAGTTTTTTGCACATACTTTTCAATTTTGCATGAATATACAATTACTTGTAAATATAAAGATAAATAAATAAACTTTGACACTATATGGATGTATTCTCAACACTATTAACAAGAGATGATGTTAGTGAAAGACCACCAGATGACTTCCAACCCCGTGCACAACTAAAACACCTGTATAGTAAAGGGTTAGTGTCAAGTAAAAATGTTGAGAAACTTGACGAATTGAGCAAGAAACTGTGTGTCAAGAAAGAGATATTAAAGGGAGCAATCCTTCATTTAGAACAACAGAGAACACTTGCCTCTATGAGGGAAAGAAAAAGAATGAAAGAAACGTGCTGAAAAAAAAATTTGATGAATATGACAGGGATGCGCTTGTCAGAGACGGTGACATTTCCAAATTGAAAGTGAAAGAACTTGATAAGTACCTTTCCAACTTTGAAATTCCAGCTGTGGCAGGAATGCACAAAAAAGACAAAGTTGAGGTTGTAAGATGCCACTATTATCAATCTAAAGAAAGTGGGAGTGATTTGTCATCTGATGACAGTGACAGTGAGAATGATGATACAGCTAGTTCCAACTCTGATGAAGTTGAAGGAGAAATTGGGTCTGATGATGATAATGACAATGCCATGCTTATATACACAAGATCTGGAAGGAGAGCTACCACTTGGAAATCAAAAATTTAAATAAACACATTCTGAGACTTTGTTTAAAATCCTGCATTCACCTTTGTAATCTAACGTCAAAACCAGTCCAATAATAAGGCTCTTACAAGGTAAATGTATTACCAGGTTCATTAAGATATACAATTACTATGATAATAGGGCCATCTTCATTATCATTACCACTAATATAATATACTTGATTCCTATTCTGTTAGATGAAATGTGGCTGGCATTTTTGAGTCATACATTTATTTTCTTTTGACATTATATTGAACTAATTTACATCAAACAAGGACGGGATACATGGCAATGCATTTTATTAAGAGATTTTTCAGTGTTATTTAGACCAATTTGATTTCTTTTAGCACACATTTAGGAAACTGAACTGGAACAATACAGTATAAAACTCTGCAAATACAACTAAAATGACATTCAACTGTAACACTACTAGTATAATGTACTAATACAATATTGAACAGAAAACAAAGACAAATGCACTGGTTAACATAACATTTTGTTTTAACTGGTGTTTGTGTATATATATACACACAATATACAAATTGATTATATATATAATGGACAAAGTTGGTATTAAGTGTATTATGTACAGTTTTGTACTTGGTATGGAATGTTAACGCACAGGAAGAGTATTCCAAAAAAAATTTATTCGGGTGGGGGGTACTTGAAAATGTATTCGGGGGGAGGGGGTACTTGAAATATTTGGGGCTTTGGCAGGGGGGGTACTTGAAATATTTTGGAATATGGCAGGGGGGTACTTGAAAAAAATTAGGGTTTTACAAAAAATCCCCCCGAACAAGTTTTTGTGAAAGCAGCCTAAAATGACAACATGCTGCTCCTGTCAATGCAATGGGTTGGTACGTGTAAAGACTGTGTTTGTATACAATCAAAAACTCCACCAACATTTATAAATAAAACCGAAAACAACATGTTTCTGCCATGTATAGTGTGTGTCATAAAACAATGACCATAACTATCACGTAGAAATCATGACCAACTCCTTGTCAGCAAAAGAATGTCGTCAGGATAAGTGTACCAATGATCGGTCATAAAGAATCAAAACCTACCTTTAATTCATGCGGGGCCAGTCACGAACTGGTCGAATCGAATGTCAACAAATGTCATCAGTTATCGGTCAAAGTGTCATTGAGCTGCTAGCTGTTTACATACCACTAACACATGCGCATTTCATCTAGGTGAACATAGCCGGGCTCTCAGCCTTCTTTGCTGTAATTGATACGATATGGGATATTTACCACACAAATAATTTCTTGTTTGTTATTCTCATAAGAAAGATGTTTATCCATCTTTCACGAGGATTGATGTAGTTTATTTGAAGATATATCGTGTTCACAACCTCTTACCCGCACCACATACATACACACACACGCACACACACACACACACACACACACACGCGCGCGCACACACACACACACACACACACACACACACACACACACTATTTATACAGGCTGTACACACTTAGTGTACACACACACCTAGCCAATATAAATCCTATCCATTTCAATGAATGTGTGTGTGTGTGTGTGTGTGTGTGTGTGTGTGTGTGTGTGTGTGTGTGTGTGTGACGGTGTGTCAAGACAATCTGTCACCTAAAATATTAGTCAGTGTTAAATAATGTGCACAGATGATAATTTTGTGGAAGTTGTTTTCTGTCACTTGCATAGGCTGTAGCAATAACCTACTATCGAGGTTTTTTATTATTTCATTGTCCTAAGAAGCCATGCATCTCTGCAGTTTTTCACTTTTTTCTTTTCTTTCTATTATAGTTGTTCCTTTGCTGGAAATCCATGTGGACCGCAAAACTTCTCTCAAGTCGTAACAAATTACGGCATTTGTTACACCTTCAACTCTGGAGATACTTCAGAAATTGTAAAGGTAGTAAACGCCGGTAGGTTTATCTAAACATGCAATGGGAATTCGATAGATAAATGTTGTTTACGGTTATTTTCTTATAGTATGTATTTTAAGTGGAATTCTCCTCGGAAATTAATCTTTAACTTTTGATATTACCTTGTTGCATAAATCTCCAAACCATACTGAATCCATTATAAATATTACTATTGATTACAAGGTCAGAGGCCCGGTTTACAGTTACTCCTAAACGTTGATGCAAGTGAATATGGAGGCCCCAGACAAAACACAGGTTTTCGTTTAATGGTACACGACCAAAAGGAATTACCAGACGTCGCGGGTCAAGGAATTTCAATAGCACCAGGAACTGATACAACTATCGGATTGACGAAAAGTGTGGTGAGTACACTTTGCAAAGATTACATAGCATGAACTCTGACTCTTAGAGATTACATGTAATGATAACGTCACAAATTACAGAAATCACAGTTTGTTTCTGGAACTTAAAATATTTTTTATTAGTAGTCTATACAATATACCAACCCACTTTTCATCTAATAATAATTAACAACATTTCCCATATTGTTTTGACATGTGATTTCAATGGTATTCAATGGTCTTCAATTTAATTCCGTGTTGCTGCCATAAATTACAAGCTTAAGCATTCCTGATGCTCTTGTCTATCATTTGAAAAGGTCAGTGAAACTGAGTACATCGAGTCATGTGCATCTAGCAAAGAAAAGTGGGAATCCACAAGTTGTAGATTTTGAACATTAACACCGCATAGTTATTTAATGATTCTAAATATCACTGCCAGACTCTCTTTTATTACGTGTGTGTATGTATGTGTGTGTGTGTGCGTGTGTGCGTAATTTCCTTGTCATAACTTTTAACATTATTTCAGCTTTCATAACATTATTTCAGCTTTCAAACTTAGGATCGCCATATGGTGATTGTATAATTGGTGCACAGGGACACTTGGAGTATTATAATGGGGAATATTCGCTATCTAAATGTTGGACTGAATGTGAGACTAACCATGCAGTATCTATCTGTGGGTGTAGGTATTTCTACATGCCAGGTAAGAACCAAATATTATAGTTACAATTACAATAATGCACAACTGTCCCGGCACGGTGTTTTTACGAAGTTTATACTTAAACCAAATTCAGGAATACCTCTGAAATAATAATGATGCATGTGTAGTCATCAATTTATAAATATATTATCGATATTTAGAAACAATGTTACATACGAAGAGTTTCACTATTTGGAATCTTAAAACCTGTTCTTTTAGCTACCGACGAGATCAACAATGTAGGATAAAAAAAAACTATATTCGTTTAGTTAGGCCTCAGATTCCTACCCCCATCCCTCTTCTAACTTTATTGGCCAAAATTTAAAATTGTTCAGACAGAAAATCAGTGTGTAGTAGTATCATGTATTGTTATGAATACAAAGTCAGTGTCTAGTGAGGAAAAATTATCACTTGTATTGACACTTTCATGTATTTTAGTGCCACGCATTTACTAAAGGGAAAATTCGCCCATTGCTTGATTTAACGACATTTTAGGAGTAATTGTGTTACGATCCAAAAATACCATATTCGGAATTTTGGCACATTTTACCTAAATTAACGTTACATTCAATTGTAACTACTTAGTTACAAACAGGAGCTAACAACTAAGTAGTTTAAATTGAATTTAACGTTAATTTAGGTAAAATGTGCCAAAATTCCGAATATGGTATTTCCTGATCGTAACAATTGTATTTAGGGGTACAAAACCAGATTCCTTTAAAAGTAAAATTGATTTTGTGGGATGAGCAATAATCTGTGGGATGAGCAATTGAACTAAATATTTTAGTTTTTTATCCTACATTGAAGTAATGATCTTGAAGTCTTACTTAAGATTAAGAAATACATACATTTGTAACTTTTTAAGCTGTCAAAAGCAAAAACTCCACAATTGCACCCTTTTTGGGTATTGGGCCCAGGTTCGCGTTCAGTGAAAATTAAGAATGTTGTTATAATTATTTTATCTGAAATTTTCGACCGCACACTTCAGACTTTATCAACAGAGTGACCAACTACACGCGACCTTGTGGACACGTGAGCCTAATAAGGGGTCATATATAGGTGCCTGGAAGTTTATATTGCCCTCCGTCTCTGTTCAATGATGGTTTAAGTACCCGGATTTAGATAGCTTTCTTCACTGCCCGTTCAAAATGTCTATTTTCAGTGTCTAGGATATTTACGTTGTTTATGTTAACGGAATATCCTGGTGATTCGATGTGCATGTGCTGGGAGACTTCTTATGTGCTGGAACTGGGTCGCCTATGCTACAAAAATCTAGTTTTGAGTCTCTGTCTCCCCTATGACTATGTATGATTCTTGACATTGGCCAATGATGGTCTGACCCTGGCAAGGAATTTGGTAGAATACTCCACACACATTTTTCCTTTTTTGTCTTGTCCTTTGGGACACCCATTATTGCCGAAAGGTTTTTGTAGGCTTAATACATGTGTTTATACCGAAGTAGCAAATCCTTTTTAATGCCTCTGAAGTGTCCTTGATGTAAGGTAGGACAACTGATCCCTTACTAGGTTGTTCCTTCTTACGGTTGGTTTTAGGCTTTTGAGGTAGGACGACTTTAGCTGTATCTACTGCCCACTGAGGATATCCACACCTATACAGTGCCCGGTTAATATGGGTCTTTTCTACTTAATGATCTGAGGTATAGGTGGTCACCGTATCTGCTGTGTGATGAAGCATCCGAATCACACCTAGTTTGTGCTGTAGTGGGTGGTTTGAGTCGAAATTGAGGTACTGGTCTGTATGGGTGTGTGAGGCGTAGGGCGATAAAAAAAAACTTCCAGGCACCTATGACTCCTTATTAGGCGCACATGTCCATAGGATCACATGTGACCTGTGTGAATGGTGGGCCAATCTGTTGACAAATACTTAAGTGTACAGGAAGATGAAACGGTTGTACCATTATCAGTCTTTGTCAGTTGTAATAATTGTACAGCGATTTGAGCACAATGTGGGAGAAACACTATGACAAAAGAAATTTTCAAAATGTGAAATCGCAGTGACTGCATATATAGAAAATAAACTAAATGTCGGAATTCAATACTAATGAATAAGTGTCAAATCAAGTATATAAAGTATGACAGACATGCTGGTGTTAGAAAAACATAAATGGATACAACGTCTTACAATAATTGTCTACCTACCCTTTCTCATATTACTAAATAAAATTTCGTTTCAGGAAATGAAACTTTCTGTAGTCCATACAGTTTAATGTATTGTTATTTTGACACAATGGGTAAGTCAACAAAATTATTCAAATTGAATTAGTATGATCCTGGTCTTAATAAATTTTAAAATGACTAGAAATTAAACTAAATAAAGAAATATAGACGTCTTTATATCAAGTATTCCTGGGTTACCGCATTTGTATGCATCTTTTCGATTAATATCTAATGTTACAATATTGGCTATTGATATTGATATTGACAGCTAACTACTCAATTGACAAATTCCAATTCTGATAAAGACGCGCAGTTGACACAATATCGTTATACTGACAAAAAAGATAAAAACTATGAACAGTACGTATGCTTGAATTAATAAGTATTCTGTGCTCGTCTTCTGTTTCCCTTGCAGACTACCTGGCTGGCCAAACAGATGCTTGTAAACACTGCAGACAACCATGTCACCAAACGAAATATTCTGTCCAGCTATCGTATAGTTCATACCCATCCAAATTATATGCAAAGTACCTTCATGACCGTGCATACTGGCCATGTCCTTCTGCACTGGCAGATTACTTATCGTTAGTATATGGCATATATATACCTGTGTCTGTCTCTCGCTGTGTGTATGTGTGTACACATGTCTGTCTTTCTGTCTGTCTGTCTGTCTGTCTGTCTGTCTGTCTGTATGTCTGTCTGTCTGCCTGCCTGCCTGGCTAGACACCTGCCAGCCTGCATACATGCATTAGTCATTCAGCGCTACTGAACAGAACATTGCTCTGGAAATCGGCGCTATAGAAATTTGATTGATTGATTGATTGATTGATTGATTGATTGATTGATTGATTGATTGATTGATTGATTGATTGATCGATTGGTATGTATGTATGTATGTATGTATGTATGTATGTATGTATGTATGTATGTATGTATGTACGTACGCATTATTTACTAGTTCAGTATGTTAAAACTGACAATAAAAACAAACTACAAATGACCATGATACAAGTGATAGCAAATGATCATTAAGTACGGTCAAAAATTGCATCCATCATTACTATATCTTCATGGTATCTCTTTCTCTGTGTTCTCAATAGTAGTCAGTAAAAGTCTCCACAAGTGCGCCCAACATTAATATTCATTTTCTTGCAGATCGCGAGCAGATTATCGGACATACTTCCGTGTCCAAGTTATTGAATTGATAAGAAATACTTATAGTTATATCACTGTTAACGGTACGGGTATACTGGACATTATTCCTTCCGACTGCTATGAAAATGTGCCTGGTATAGTGTTTGAAAACCTGTATTTTGAAATATTGGAGTTAATCATGACACGACTACTCTCAAATGCGTTTGATGTGCTCTACTCGGGCAATTATGACGGCATTGGGTCTGACATTTATGATGAGACCTTTGAGAACGTAATCGAATTGATTGATTCAAGCATAACCATGGTGACTTTTGAAATTGAATACCTTTGTCTCCTAACTTCCGAAGATACTAATGAGGAGATAGTCATAAATCCCAACTTTACAAGGCACTTCCACAGACCTGCCTTTGAACAACTGTATCCAATATTGTATCAAGAAGAGATGGATTATAGAACAAACCTTTCAAATCAAGTTTTAGAAAACGTTGATGTCTATGGTATTTGCAAAGAATTCATGGAGTAAGTTCAATCAGTTTGTTGTATCCTGATATGTATATGTTATTTGCCAAATATGTTTATACGTCACCTGTCACCAATCTCGCATTCTGATTGGTCGAGAGCCCTGCAGATACACAGGCGTATTTTTCACCAACAGCCGTATTTTTGCTTGTTGTATCACGTGATTACTGGACGTCCTTTTGTAAACAAACCAAGCAGACAACTAGAAATACAGCTATAACCAACATTTCCAAATTTGGTTATACCGTTCCATATCTTGCTGCGAGAGGTAATTTTTCCGGTAATAACGGAGAGCCGGAGGCGAGCCGTTATACCGGAAAAATTACCTCGAGCAGCAAGATGTGGAACCGTATTTGGCAAATAACATACTTATACGTCACCTGCGACTACGAAATTCAATTTTTGAATGTCTGAAAATGCTGTTTCATTTTAAAACAAAATCACTTCCGCGTTATACTTTTGGGCGTAGTATCACGTACTTCTCTAATGACTGCAGTGCGGTTGTTTACATCTCAGCCTTAACTTTATCATCCAATCAGACTGCGCGTTTGCTCAGTAGTATGACGTAATGTTTACTATTTGCATATCACTCAAAGATATACTCAAACTTATAACCTTCAGCAGAAAAATGAGTGCGTCTTTGTCTTAATTTGCGTACTGTATTCCATTAAATGTACAGAAATGTTCGTGATATACTTTGTTGTTCTAGTTAAGCAAAAATTGCACCCTCTGTGGTGGTAATTTTGATATCCTTCATAAATTTAGGAATTCATGTTCACGATCGCGTGACGACCGCCGTGCGTTCGCCGTATCTGGACTATCGCCGTTCTGCATGGAATTTTTGACATTTTCCCTCTGACACAAAACATACAGTTCAAAGACTTGTTACAATGTATACAACGGTGATATTTTGTTCGATTGACAATAAATTTGGCATTTGGAAATGTTGGTTATAGCTGTATTTCTAGTTGTCTGCTTGGTTTGTTTACAAAAGGACGTCCAGTAATCACGTGATACAACAAGCAAAAATACGGCTGTTGGTGAAAAATACGCCTGTGTATCTGCAGGGCTCTCGACCAATCAGAATGCGAGATTGGTGACAGGTGACGTATAAGGAACGGTATTTGGCAAATAACATGTACATATATATATATATATATATATATATATATATATATATATATATATATATATATATATATATATATATATATATATATATATATATATATATGTGTGTGTGTGTGTGTGTGTGTGTGTGTGTGTATAATATATATATATATATATATATATATATATATATATATATATATATATATATATATATATATATATATATATTGAACACATATTGCCTGGCCATGAGGGCTATAGCACCCGTTTATTACACCCGAGGGACTGTGAGTTTCCAGAATCACATGCTATTTCCTGAGGCCGAAGGCCGAGGGAAATAGCATGTAATTCTGGTAACTCACAGTCACGAGGGGGTAATAAACGGAAGCTATAGCCCAAATATAGGCCAGGCAATATGTGTTTTATAATATATCTCATGAAAATCTTGCCCTCTTCTCTTGAGGTTGGCAGACGACATCGTTCGAAGCTGCTATTTTGACCTGCTGTGAACGCGTGGTGGTCACGTGACCATGTAATAGTTGATGGAACGGAAATAGTCAATCTATTTTCCTATCACGTGACTGATTCTAGCCAATCATGGTACAGCATTATCACTAGGTATCTTATAATCAAAGTAGGTTGGTTGGAACTTGAGGTGCTTGGTTGTAACTCCGAGTTTCACGCTCAATGCGTTCATCATGCGTTGTCTGATGAACGCACTGAGCGTGAAACTCGGAGTTACAACCAAGCACCTCAAGTGCCAACCAACCTACTTTGATTATTCCCGCCCTGCTTACCCAAGCATCGAGCACTCTATTCTACGAGTTTTATACTATTTACTATATATATATATATATATATATATATATATATATATATATATATATATATATATATATATATATATATATATATATATATATATATATATATATTATTTATTTATTTGCGTGTGTATGTGTGTGTGATCGATTGACGGACGGACGGATTGATTGATTGATTGATTGATTGATTGATTGATTGATTGATTGATTGATTGATTGATTGATTGATTGATTGATTGATTGATTGATTGATTGAATTACCCTTATTGGACATTCGCCTAGTGAACGGATTTCGATCTGAAGTTTTCTGTTAAAAACAGAACAATGGTCTCACGATCACATTCCTTTCATTCCACGTTGTTATCTGTATTGGAATCACTTAGTTTTTACCTTAAATGCTGCATTCATTAATTTCCACAGGGACAACCTGAGCAAAGTAACTGTATACTTCGAAGATTTAAAAGTTGAAAGTATTATACAACAACCCGAATACAAATCTTTTAGTCTTGTCTGTAAGTACTTTTTAGGACTAACTATAACCTACTTAGAACTCTGCTAATAAATCACGAAACAATCAAATATGCATTTCCAATACGATACTAAAAAAAAATCGTGAGTGTGACAATGACACCATAGTAACCGAGGTTTGATCATCAAAAAAAAAGAAATAATTTTCAGAAAAATACTTTAAAATGATGAACGTAATAGAACAAATCTACTCTGGATAACAAAAACGAATTGAACATTTGTTTTGTACTCTCAGTTTATTCCTTTACTTGTTACAATATTATAAATTGTACAATACACATACAGAAGCCGATACTTAATGATCACGTCATGATTGTAACATTTTAGGTGATATCGGAGGATCACTGGGGTTGTTCTTTGGCGCTAGTATCGTAACGTTCCTGGAGATACTTGATTTCTTCATGGTGAACTTCTGGAAGAGGTGTTTCACAAAAACGCAGACATCTGTTACTCAAATCAACATAAAGTCTCTACGATAGGTATCAAATTCGAGGAACCATAAAATCAACTCAACAAGACTCTACAATGGAAAGTGGCCACAATACTGTAGCATTGAGATTGAATGTATCTCATTATTTTTCAAATATTCATAAATTATGAAAACTTTGAAGTGGACTTATAATTGCAGAAGTATTGCTCTGCCAAATGTCTTAAATTCTTTCTATTGTAAACTGTAAACTTTACATGTCTATATTTTAGCGAGCGATTGAAGCTATATTTTGGTAGCTACACAAGGAACACTTCAACTGTTTGATATTTTCTTCTGAAGAATTCTAAGTTTTAAGATGACGTTATTAAGATTTAGACCCTTTTTAAAGCCCCTACAGTGATGCCAATGCTTGTAACCATAAGATCTAGTTTACCGATGAAAGATCTTTCTGGACTACTCAGATAAAAGTTGGAATTTCAATGAGTACAAAATACATGTTAATCAGTGACATAATGGACAAAAAATGGAAAACATATAAACCTTCATTGTTCAAACTTTCACTATCTTTTGAATCCTATACATTAGGGTTAAACTGTAAATAAAGTTATATTAATTCATTGTTTGATCTTAATAATCCAAATGTCGGTCTGTCTTGTGTATTTGAATGCTTGATTCTGCTGTGTGATTTAATTTCCGACTCCTTCAGGTTCGGAGACTTAGGTACCGATAAACTTAAGTGAAGAGGACATTATACTTTACACCGGTTGATAGAAGATCAAATCGTAACACATGTAATCCGGAGCATTCTATTATTTGTTCAATTATTATTATTTGAGATTTTTGTTGGATTTTTTTTTTGGGGGGGGGGGTGTTCCGAAGTTTAGAACCTTCTCCCACTTCCATTCAAAGACTAAATATTTATCATGTATAATCTAGGCTAATAGAAGTTCAGAAAGTGATATGCTGTTTGTATTGATTTTTAACAATACGTAATGTAATTATGAGAAAATCTATCGCTGGATGTCTGAATATATAGATACACTTGTATATCACTCTTTATGGTTCTAAGAGAAAATAACTATACGTCATCTGAAAAAGGGGCTTTCAGTATAGTACATACAAAGACGTATTCACGCAATTATGATATGGTAAATATTTATGACTATATCCAGAATGACGTATTATTCGCTGTCTAGGATACTCGATAGAATTTCCTATATGGTTTCTAATACCCATATTAAGGACTGGAACTATTAAAACTGCGTTTTGTATTCTAAAACCTGGAACGAAGGGGTTTCCCCGAAAATAGTAGCGTGTTTTGTATATTAAGTATAGCACATATATTGTTGCTTTTCATTTACATCAGGGTTTTACATGTTGACGATTTGTGTTATATCGCCACCTTGCATAGCTGAAGAGTTACACGTACCCATTGAAGTGATCCTTCATTGCGGCTGACTGAATGCGTTATCATAGTTTCCCAGCCCAGCACGGTGTTGTAAGTCAAATATAAACCCTAAATCTTTTCCTCTCTATCCCTCGGTTCCGATACCAATTGGAACAGGGGCTCTTTGTAGTAGGGTTAATCCCCGTCAGCTATTATCAAAACTTATTAGGACTGAGGCCATTTTATCTTAGCTGGAAAGTCCCATATTGCTGATACATGTAATTATCATTGGGAAATATAAAGTTGAGATTTGATGTGTCTATCTAGATTCCGCGTGCCCAAAGATAACTCCCACAATTTTGTTTAATTTCTGATAATATCGATGTCTACGCCGGCAAACTTAGGTTGTACAAATACAACTGTCCCCGTATTTTGACTGCTACCAACTGCGACATATACCTAGTTGGTGACTCAAACTATTGGGTATCACCGTGGCTTTAGATATATGGTGCTAATCTCTCACCCCTCGTATTTAATTTGTTTCCATTTCTTGTTGATCAAACATCACCACCAGAAGATCTAAATCTCATAGTTCCGTACCCCAAAATTTCCCTGTGTTGTCGTACAGAATTATTTCCTTATGATTACTGATACTAGTGACAGTGTCAATCAGTTTGGATGGATGTCAAAATGCGAATAATTATAATATATATAGAATGAAAGTCATGGTTACATGTACACTGTGATGTTGTCGCAATGATTACATACATGGCAACTATTTAATGGGTTTAGTTAGAGGCTAGACACTTGATGATTAATCGGTGAGTGCACAACAAATGTTTAAACATTGTCGCTTTGATTGTTGTGAACCGTATGGTTTATATGTCAACTCACTTGGAATAATAAATATTATGACTCTGCTAGGCATATCCTATACCCAAGATACGTCATACGTCATACGTCATACGTCAGGACCTAACGTCAGGGCTAACAGATAATAACTGTAGTCGAATACAACAAACTATTATCTCAGGGAATACTTTATTTCTCATTCAAGAGTTCCATCAAACATCATATAGGGCCCTGTAACCTCGCCGTTTCTATAAATGGTCAAATATTTCTATCTAAAACAGACAGACAGATAGACTCGCATACAGATACTTACACACGCGTACGCACGCACGCACACGCGCGCACACACACACACACACACACAAACAAACAAACACCGCCACACACTCACACACATACGTAGACATGCACATGCTAACGACACATTGTTCAGAAGACCTCTGTATTGTTATAGTAATGTAGTTGGCATGATACGTATTCTTGCAAATATTCACTAACCCCGCTAATGCATTATTTTCGAAACCCGGGAAGGAAATCCATACCAGTATAGAAAGTCTTATTTACAGTCTGGTATCTACCCTGTCATCAGGTCAACCTTCCTTGTCGAACCTAAACGACAAGGGTGGTGATCCCCATTCTTTCTTTCTCGAGTCTAGAGAATGTTTACGAAGAAATAAACCACATTCCATCATAGTTTAGAGACTGTGACCTCCACTACAAAGTTGTTTATGAATTTGTCGAAACTGGATCCTTCATGTATGAAAAGCTAGAGTAACACATGTACAAAATAATTGCATAAAGAGGAACGCCATCGCTTGTATGAGTACTGGTAAAATGGCTGCGTGTAGTTTAACGTTTGAAATGTTACATGTCTTTGTGATATTCGTGACAATATTTGTCGCTGTATATGGTAACCCGGTTGTCAACGACACTATTCCAGACAGTAACACGTGTCAATACACATTCGTTGTACCGGAGACCGTGGATCGTCCATGTACGACTACTGCAATGTCAACTGAAACCGCCTTGATGTTGGAAAATCTAAAAGAAGAATTTCGCGGTCAAAACAAGAGGTTGAACCAACTAGAAAGTCGACTCACACAAGCTGAAGCTGTTATGTTGCGACAGTCAAATGTCATCAATGAACGTCTGGCTGATGTTATGGTTCAAGGTTTGTATTTCGTTGTTCTTCGATATAAAAAAATTTGGTTTATATCACGGATTGGCTCCTTACCATGACGACTACTTTATACCAATTCATGCACTTCCCAAAGTCGAAAGTATAGGTAGTATTTTCTTGGTTGGTTCATCTGCCTTGTTTTGTAAGTGAGTGTTATGGTTTTTGTCGACATCTTTGGAAGACAATTGAAGAAGGGGAGGATTGAGATGGACAACGAACGTCGATGATGATGATAATGATGATGACGACGACGACGACGACGACGACGACGACGATGATGAGGATGAGAGGTGCTCTTGCTGATGGAGGTGCTTTACTGGTGCTGGTGTTGGTTATGGTGCTGGGGTTGGGGCTTGTGCTGGCGCTGGTGCTGGAGGTGGCGATGGCGGGTGCTGGTGCTGGGAGTAGAGTTTAAATATGTTTGTTCAAAATATTCATACAATATACGTAAAAATCGGTTCGTTGTGCTATAGTGTATGATTTAATCTGAATGTTTTTCGTATTGTTTAACTTGCGTAAATGAAGCTTGAGGTAATTTTTCACATTTGTTTCTGTTTCATTTGACATATATACAGCAGTTGAGAAAAATGTATGCAGTGCACCATGGATCAAGTACCGTGACTCGTGTTATTGGTTTGCTCAGAAGGGTCAAGCTACAAGTTGGAAAAATGCCAGGCTCTTTTGTCAAGTAATGAGTTGCAAAGCTGATCTGGCAGTGATAAATGATAGTGATGAGATGGCAATGATAGAAGCTTATGTTGATGTGCTGGACTCTACCAATAGCTGGTGGCTTGGATGCACCAATGCTAAGGTAAGAAAATATGATTTATCAGATATTACTCGTATCCTATAGTTGTTGCATTAATAGATGTATGAGTATAGTACTTGCAGTAACACTTGTAGTGGTAATATTGCAGTGCTAATAGTGGCGTGTCTACTCAGTGAGATCTGTGACTACGCTAGCATTTGGTAGACAAATGTCAGTCACAGCTCCATCGACATAGAAAGCTATGATCGTAATAGTGATAGAGGAAAAAATTGGTCTGCTCGAGGAAATTTCATAACTAAAATAAAGTCTAGTTGTGTTTAAAGTACTATACTACTGACAAAACGTTGATTGTTTCAGTAACGTATGTGCCCCCCCCCCCCCCGATTGTAGAATTGACGTATTTTGACCATAAAATGATTATTTGCTTCACAGGATAATAAGTGGTCGTGTATTGATAATACTAGTTTGACGTTTACTAATTGGTCACCAGGACATCCTAGTCGTCGCTCAAACAGATGTATTCATATGTGGAGGTTGAACAACCAAGCCTGGAATGATGCTCATTGCAACCAAGACTGGGCCTTCATCTGCGAACAGAAACCTAACTTGAAATGTGAACCTGGAGAAACCTAATTCAATTTTGCAACTATATTACTTGTATTCTCTTACCTTTTATAAGTTGCGACTGTTGTCAATTGTTTCTGTTCAACATTTGTATAACTCGTAGTTTGATCTATGCAACATTTATAGCTATTACAGCAACCGCATTATCAATAAGGCCTAAAATAAATTGTTTGGTTCCGGTTACCCTACACTACCTAGTTTTCACTGCCCACCCTAAACTCATTTTTTTTACATATTAGAGAAAAAATAATAAAATCGCGAAAATTGTGAAGTCTCTGCCAGAAATAGTGGATGCGAAAACTGATAACTTAAGAAGACAAACTTTTCTTCCAATCTGTAATGGCTGTACATCTGATGGGAAGAAACCAATAATACAGAGACCATATGGATAACAACAGGAAACATATTAACTGACCATAACTACCTGAACTAGACACTCACACATGGAAAAAAAATTAATAAAATAAAAAATCTACTTACCCCACCTATTCTAAAATTGAGCCTAATTGGAACCACATAATTTTTTTATTAGGCCTAAGTATGTAAACAGAATTTCACATTAGACTTTCTATAGAACGCAGCCAGAATTATCAATACATAGTTTTATTTCCTTGGTCTCCATTTCGATCACTTCCTCGAAAACGCAAAATTTGCCCATAAAAAGTATTTATCATATTATATATACTCAACAATTTAAAGACCAATCAGAAATCTACATCGTGATTGTTTCATTGCTTTGGATAGCTCAAGCTGAACGTTCGAACACGGCACAAAAAATGGCCCCATCTTTAATTAAATTATATGTGAGGAATCACCGTATTGGGCAATACGTTGCGGATTTCCACCAATCAAGTTAGCGTTATATAAGTAGGGGTGCATATGATACAGAAATGAAAACTAATGAGTACCTTAAGGGGTTGGATAGAAAAGAAGACCCCCAAAAAAGACATTTATGGCAGTCGCTTGTTTCAGTATTTGACAATATGAGTTTTGGAACATAAACACTTCTCGATTTTATTGACAAAAAATTGCCAAATTTAGCGTTTCAAGGTTGAGAATTGTCGATAAAGTTTTCTCGTAGAATCGAGATCGAAGTGGAGAGACAATGGGTATTGTTTGTACTAGTTTCCACGTACAGTTATCTGAAAAGAATTATTATTCAAAAGTTAAGAAGTTGCGGTATTGGTTTCTCTTCATTAGCATTTTTTCGAGTTGATTTCTGTATTTTATACATAACACCACAATGTTCAACCGAACGTAAGATATAACTGTACAATGAACATTTGTACCAAAATGTAGACATGGGTACCCAAATTGAACTACAGACTTGACAAAAAACACATCGCTGATTGTTTTTGCAAACTACGTATCGTACGGTAATACAATTCAGAATACTGACGAATATACTCGTTAATTTGGTCCTGATCTATAATAGTGTACCTTGTCGGGATCTGATAAACGTCAATTATATATACTCGCTGTTTATTCTGGTACAGTAATAAAATAAAATCGAACTATTGCTACTATTGTTTTTATTGGGCGACTGATATTGTAGGTCAGAGTATACGATTGACAAGTCGCCATGGTAATTGGTATTAAAATAACAAAATTAACAAAATGGAATAAAATGTTCAATTGACATTTGTCTTCGATGATGAGCATCCGAGTCATTTTTGCACGCGAGAACACAGTTTTCCAATGACACCAATGAGAAAATCTTGCGGTGCGTATGATAGTGTCGTAAAGAAGCCCATGGTAAAACGACGATAGATAAGCATGGTGAAATGGGACGGGGGGTTGAATGAAAAAATGGGGGTTGAAAGAGGGAGGGCTCAAAGAATTTAGTAGCTGAAAAGGGAGGAGTTGTGATATGTTTTTTTTTGTATTTAGTGATGAAGGCAAAGTGACAGGTAACATAAGTAGGGAGTAAAATCGACTCTTTTTAAAACCTTAGAAGTAATCGTTTACCTTCAGGACTATATTTAACATTTTGAGGTTTCGCCTCAACACTATACACTTCATTTATCTATCATATATTTAATCATGAGGTAGTCGATGACCAAAAGAATGTGTGTGTGTGTGTGTGTGTGTGTGTGTGTGTGTGTGTGTGTGTGTGTGTGTGTGTGTGTGTGTGCCTTTGAGGTAATATCTTTCTGTTTGTATATATGTATGTACATGTATAGGGTTAAAATGGACCACATGAAATTGACCAAAATTAATTTCTCCCCAGGCCCGCACCCTGCCGTAAATTCTGACCACAACCTAACATATATTATTGTACGTATGTAGGTGTCGTAGTTATCAACCATACCTTGCGGCTTCAAATTGAATTAATACGGCAACAATATGCTCGTCATTACAAGCCTTAAGCCTATCTACTTATACTACTTGTTATTAAACACTGTAGCATAAATTATTTAAAACACACGAGGTGTTAGATATATGATTTAAACCACACGAGGTGTTAGATATATGACACTTGACATAGGATTTTACTATGCCGCTTATTTATTTATTTATTTATTTATTTACTTATTTAGTCATATTCTTTCGTTTATTCGTTTATTCATTCATTCATTTAGTTAGTCAGTTTTATAGCTACCTATTTATTCAACCTTCTGTTCATTCATTCATCCATCCATTCATCCTTCCTTCCGTTCGTCCGTCCTTCCTTCCATCATTCCATCCCTCCCTTCCTCCGTTCTTCCATCCGTTCCTCCATCCCTCCATCCATCCATCCATCCATCCATTCATTCATTCATTCATCCATCCATCCATCCATCTATCTATCAATCCACTGATCTATTTATTTTGTTCGTCGTTCATTTTAAACCCCAATATTCATTCACAGACTTTGCCTAATCTTTATACTCAGCATGAAATATATTTCTTAAATAAATGACGTCACAAAAACATTACATAGGCATAGGTTTATCTTGTCAAGAGAGACTTGACAGTTAATTATAACTTAGCTATGCAAATATAACTATCCCTTTCAAGTTTGTGACATGCATACATTCGAGTACATATGCCAAATATATCCAGTGTAACCGATGAAGTAAAGGTTACAATCTCCACTTCTGTCAATTCGGACAGTAAAACGCGAATTATATCCAAATGTCCAAACGCTGATCATCTTAATTATTCGTTTACACAAACGTACCTTACAGTTTCAGTCAATGTTTTCAGCGTTTGTTACAAGTTCTGTTGTACGCACCATGCAGATTGTTTGCCAAAATCACAAACAAGGATGATTCGACTTCGCCCGGGACCGCATTTCACAAGCTAACTTCCTAACCTCTCACAATGTATCACACAAAGTGTGATTGCTAGGGTTCTGTGGGTATAATATTGCCTGTTCTCCTTTCATGAAAACAAAAATAACTTGAAGTAAATTTATTACGTGGATATTTTTAGAGATAGGTAATGCACCCATATCATATCTTTCACTGTTTTCATCGGAAATTGGTGTCAATAAATGTAGGTGATTAAGATGTGTCGATTTCGCCCACAGCTAGAGGTCGAATAAATTAATTGTAATTTTATTTTTTTACAAAAGTAAGGTTGTTGAAACATTTATGATGTCCGCGTCATTGTAATTTGTCAACATGACAGTAATGTGGGTTTTTCCTAGGTTACACGAATGAGACAAATTACCCATCGAACAAACTGTCGAAATAACCATATTTGCAGCGATACTGTGATCGACTACTGATTCTTGATAGTCCCCCAATTACAGTCATAATGTTGCTATGCCAACCCATTATATGGCAAATTGCCATAGCCGGTACTTATGATAACATGGAATCATGATAGCAGTATTCTCATATGTTGACACTGTACATACAATGAGCATGTGATTAAATTATTCACGTGAATTGTTCTTTTTCAAAACTATAAGTATTTCTTGTAGAGCGTCGTAAATTAACAAACAGTTCTTACATAAATGAGAAATTGCAAGGTTATTCTCTTCAAATGGCAAATCTACATGTATTACAAATATTTTATGGTAACTTCTAGTTTTCATTTTTGTCTCGGCATCAATCACACGATTTGCTTTAGTGAATTAATTCGACCCTTTGGCAAAATTACTACCGGTCATAATTTTGGACAAATCTTCCAGTATGGAACAAGCATATAAACAGCATTGTAAGTTGGTCATATCAATACAGAGCAATTAACGACACGATAAGCTCGCCATATAACCGTAGCTTTTTAAAAAAAAAACACTTTGATTAGATGGAGGGTAAAATTTTGAACGTTCATGACGAAGGCTTGGGTTTCTATGAAGAGCACAGTACTGATATATCTTCAACTAACCAATGGACTCAACAACAATTCCCATCACTTCTTAACTACTGGAAAGCATCTCAGAGTATTTCCAATACTTTTGAAGTGTTGGCGATCGGTTCTGGAAGAGGTAAGTGATTGCATTAGAAGTTATTCATAATCCTTATTTAAAGATAATATCAATATATGTTTTATTCAGCGAATCAGTAGATGACGTTTGTATTTGACACATGATAACAGTCGCTTATTTAATTAGACTTTTATATGTAGTACTTTTATATAATTCACAACAAATCTAGCCTTAGTAACACCAACTTTTCGCTGTACATGTCTTCTTTAATTTGTGGCCGTTGAGACACTCGCCTAACCTTTATTGGATACGATTGACTCAACCTTTCTCTTATTTAGTTTGATTACCTTCAAGTCATTGATAGTCTTGAGTACTTAGGTTAGGATAGTAGATGTCCGTATGTGGACGGTGTAAACTACGGTTTGATAGTAGTACAGCCGAAGGAACCCATAAAAAAGACGTTCATCCATATTTGCTTTAACAGGCGAGAAAGACGTGGAAATTTTACAGCGCCTTGGAGATACGTTTGACAAGATATGTTACCGAGTAGTGGAACCAAGTATTGATAGAATGAACGATTTCCAATCCAAAGTCTCTAATAAAAAGTTCTCTGGACAAGTGGACTTTGACTGGAGACACCAACTGGTAGGTCCTTACAGTTTTGTATAAATGCATTTACATGGGTTAACTTGAGACACCTTTTAATCTCAGAGTCAATTTAGATAAAGCTCATCTATTAGGCTCTATCATATTAAATAGTTTGTTTGTCGTCCACATAAATTTCGTCAAACTTACCAGGCAGTCAGGGGGAAAACACGGGAGAAAACCCAGAACCAAATGAGATCTCGTGCTTCTTGACTGGTGTTAGGCTCGTCCAAATTTCAGACCTCTATACACTGAGTGGTCTGAGTGCAGATGACGTACCTTTCGTGTCAGTGTTTAATATCTATCCGAACTAGGACAAAACGTTTTGGGTTATCTGTGATTCAATAGACAGTCATAACCATTTGGAAAGTGTATTAAACAAATCTGATCTGCTCTATTTACTAGGCATCATTTGACTCAGTAAGCGACAAAAAGTTCCACCTTATCCATCTATTGCACGTGTTGGCTTACATCGAAGACTCTGAGAATTTCATCTTACAGTGTTACAAACAGTTACATTCTGATGGTATTTTATTAGTACAAATGGACTCAGGTGGGTTTGTAGCATTTCATCCTTATCCTTCCCTTTATACAATCTGCCTCCTCTTATAAAAATAATTCTTGCAAAACTTTCCGAGCCAGATATAAAGTTGCGTCTATTATATATTTATGCTAGCACTAGTTTTTGTTTTGTTTTATTTTGTTTTGTTTTGTTTTGTTTTGTTTTGTTTTGTTTTGTTTTGTTTTGTTTTGTTTTGTTTTGTTTTGCTTTGCTTTGCTTTGCTTTGTTTTGCTTTGTTTTTCTTTGCTTTGTTTCGCTTTGTTTCTTTTCTTTGTACGATTGTCTTTTGTTTGATTGGGACTGCTAGTTGGTAAGCTTTTTAGCTTCTTCACGGCAAAGCCCTTCAGTGGACATACCCGAAGTTTAACTAACGAATCACACTGGGTATCTTATATCAAATTCAATTTGTCAATTCCGTTGAACCAGGGAGGTCTATTTCAATCATTAAAAATATTGCCATTATGCATATTATTATATTTTTTTTAATTTATCAATCAGTAAATCAATCAATCAATCAATCAATCAATCAATCAAAATCAATTATGGATCGATCTTAGTACTATAACTTTAAAGAATGACGATTACAGTAACTGTTTTATCATACATCCCAAATAGATCAAAACAATGGGTTGGCATTCCTCAATGACACGTCACTGGGGGACAGCCTCACTGGTGATGGAGTGATGAATGGATTCCTGACTGGTGACCAATTAGAAAACGTCTTACGGAAATATGGTATGAACTACCAGGTGTTTCATTACTCTGGAAATGCTGACATAACCGAGTGTTTCATCAAAGGTTCTTCAAAAGGTGAAAGATTGCTGGATTTTCTACTGTTGCAAGAAAACTTCGATATATCCAAGTTGACCAGCAATATTCGGCTGAACATACTGGATTTCCTGAAGAACAGTAATCACGTGATATCCAACGACAACAGATTCGCTATACAGGATGATTTTGACATGTTTCTCATCTATAAGAGTGATCGATTATAATATAGCAGCTATGTATCACTTTATCACAGTAGCTTGTATCATGTAGGTTATGTACAAAGCACTTGTGTCGTGACACAGCCAATTTACAAAATCATGGTAAATATTTCGCGTGTAGACTATTAGATCAGCTCAGTTGTAGGTTTTCAGCTATTTAAGATATAAATCCTTTCCTGAGAACATTATACATGACATTACGGGTATGAATCGTATATGTTGCAAACTTTAAAGGAGAATGAAAGTCGCTAAACCTCGGAGAATAGCACTTCTAGAAACTTTGATATTTCTTCTCATCATCTGTATGAATAAAATATCGAACATATATACAGTATTGTCTCTATTCTTTCATATACTTGTGAACCTTGACCTCCTAGTTATATCCTCAATTCATCAGAAACTCTTTGACTGCCACAGACACTCAAGAAACTGCATGCCTACATTAACGCCGAGCAGTTCCCCTAACGATAAATAACATATCTGTATTATTCAAAAACCAAAGATGGGCGCCCCATCAATCTCATGTTCGCTTTCCCCTGTGATTTTATATCAAAGGGCCCTAATGAATGTAGATTGGATTGGTCCTAACAGGTTCGCTCATTTACTAGTATCTATACATATATGTTCTTAATGTTAGATCAAAACCGCCTCTGAAGTAAAGCCATGAAACTTTGCCAAATCTGGATGTAGCCTATAGAACTTTCATTTGTCCCTGCAGTGAGTGAAATCAACCTCAAGCGAAGGGTCTAGACTATTAGAGGGATGGTGAAGGTAAAATCACAGTGAAAATGGAACGGGGAAAACAACCGAATCGATAAAAGGTGATCTTGTTGAACTGTAGTATATGAATAAATCGTTAAGTTACACGGACAATGAATTATAATGTTTTAGTAACTATTATCACATCAAAATTGAATTTCACAAAATGTTTACCATCTTTTCTATAAGAACAATCCCCAAGCCTCAAATAGTCCATAAATTCTGTTTTGATATCCTGTGGACATTTTTGAAAATCTTTAGCGGCAAATAAAAAATTCAGGACCATTTCGCCATCTTTGTTTCCCGTTTCCAGACAATCGGTGACGTCAAGTCTAGCGTCACAATTGATGACGTCATACTTCATCTGATGACGGTCCAATACTGGGCATACGTCACCGCTACTCATGGCTTCCTTCAGAAAGGAGCTTTGCAACTTCAACCGTGGACAGAAGTCTTTTTGTAGTTTGTACCAAAAATCATCAACATCTGCAGATTGTAAGATTATCTTTACAACATATAAGAATACAATTGTGATATGAATTTTAGCATACACCCAAGTTGATTGACACGGCCACTGACCTATCAGTAACCAGTAACAAAATAATCCTGTACGTCAACACAGGAACATTTGGGGTATGATAAAATAGAACTTTGAGATTTAGTATATAAGAAAACACCAAGTCTTGTAATATGATATAGTACCCCTAAATACCCCTCCTGTATTGAATCCACGGTGGGCTAAGTGAATAAATAACAGAGTGATTGATCAACTGCTTACTTGGTGACTGGTTGAGTGTCTAAAAGAATATCGAAACGATATACAGGAATACCACCTTTGACAAACGTCACGTTAATGTCAGCTTGCATACATGATACCACTAGGGTGTACATACATTGAAAGATTTGCCATCGTTGTTCACTCGTTACTCGGGTGTTTATCTACAATTTACTAATGATTCACAGGAGCGCCCACAACTTCTATATATCCTGGCTGGGGTACGTTATAAAAAATCTCTTACCTGAATTGATAACAATCAGCATGATTCCATTGTCTTCAAGAACATCGTAATAGTATTTTAAAGAATCGGCAAATGATTCCACGTGGTACAACATATTTACCAATAGAATCAGGTGAAACTTGTCTTGATTTCTTCTAGCCTAGAGAGAATTATAATTAATTAGTCTGAGAACCAGGAACAGCATTTCATTGATTTGCCTGAAAACTCTTATGATTTATGAGTTTGAAATTATGATATATTTGATACATTCACACTGTTATAAAAAACCAATAAAATCAAAGATTAATAAAAACAAATTGAATTAGATAGACAGCTCGTGGCGTGGTTGTTAAGCGCTACTCTATGTACAACAAACAATACGTATTCACCACCGTTATTTGATGAACTATCGGTCATTTTATTCATTGTGCCATGTTATGGTCGTACAAGGTAGTGAGAAAGAAAATAAAGCAAATGTGGTATTTGAAATAAATCACTATATTGTACCTCATACTGTTTTGTAGACTCCGGTAGCCACTCAAATGTACAATTCAGGAGACCAGCTTGATCAGAAATCGTCTTCTTCAAATTTTCTAAAGCATTGTTCACTGGTTCGATTACTCTACAGTCGAAGTTGTCAAACTGCGCATTGAGTAAATTCAGCATTTCTAACAGTTTGGTACCTAATGAGAAATTTTAAGGGGGAAATATGAGAAACATATATGTAACTAAATTGACAAAACCATGGAGGTATTAGGGCTAATTCTCCCATAGCATAATAGAGCAAGAGTGAGCGCTTAAATTTGTTCATCTTTTTGCGTTTGAATTTTAAACTATTGAACGTCTTTCACTCTGCACTATATCAATTTAAATTTTGTGTTATATCTATTGTCATCCGGTTATTTCTGTCTTTTTTTTCATTATCGATGTTATCACTACTCTATATGCTTACATGTTGTTCATTCAACTCTGTGCCATCAAGTCCAAGTCAAATTGACTGAAAACATACCAGTTGATTCAACTGAAAGAATCCTACATCGGGACTCTCTACCCATGGATAATTTCTTCACTACGTCAGGGAAATTCTCCTTAATCCAGGCAAACATTCTCTCATCTTGGTTGCTTCGTTTCAGATACACAGGTAGTACCTGGAATAGTTCACTCATTGGCATACTCTCCATCGCAACCACCTGATTGTAAAAGACGAAAGCAATAATTGTATAAAGAAAGACAATGCTTTATACCTTGCACGGAAGCAAAGTCTCTATAATACAGAAGAGGTCGGGGAAGGGGATCGCGCCAGATCTGTTGCACAAATTGTGACCCTCCAGGGTTCCATTTTCTAAAATGTGTCGTCCCCCTCAATTTCCTTCTGTAAAACATCACCCCCCCCCCCCCTCCTTTCAAATATTTCAAAAATAAAAAACATAGGTTAAGATTTGTGAAACAATAGGGGTATGAGTCTCTAAATCAATCAATCGATCCCACCGCTGCCAGCACATTGATAATTTTAAATGCATTGATTGTTTCCCGCTACTGCCACCACAGTGAATTTTTGTGTTTTAGATCCACATGGCCAGACCTAGATACGCACTGCCAATACTGTCTTGACCGAGGTCAACGTTAACATCGATCCCCACTCCACCACATTATCCCTAACGCAGTGCTGATTCCCTTCACTCCTGTGTGTGAGACCTACTCCTCTTCTCAAAACTAACTATTGATTCCCTGCATTATTGTCAGTAGCAATTTTACTGATATGTTATTATGACATTACGGTACAACGGTGGCAGTGGTGGGATGTGGCAGCGGTGGAATGCCAAGGTCACGAAATTTTATGCAAAGTATACACTGAATAAAAGTAAAAATGTGACCCTCCACAAATTCTACTTTCTAAAATATTGTCCTTCCGAACGCGATAATCGATAACCGAACCAAAGCTGATCAAATTAGCCCCGAAGTCAGCTCGGCCCTCCTTCACCTGTAATTACTTAAAGTAGCCATATGGATGAGGATAAGATATTTATTTTTTGATTTTTGATTTATAAAACAATTTTATCATGGCTTCCTACTTGAAAAATCAACGTGAAGCAACATAGACCAAGTCCTTGTTTGTAACTGAATAACTGAATAAATGATGTGTAAAATCTTTATTATTGTACGTACAACAACAAACGTTTTAGACATTTCTTTTTGCAATGTATTGAGTTACATACACAGACTTAGTCAATGTTGTTTCATGTTGATTTTTCAAGTAGAAAGCCATGATAAAATTGTTTTATAAATCAAGACTCCAAAGAAATACCTTATCCTCATCCATATGGCTACTTTAAGTCTCCCGAGAATGACTAATTATTTGCGTTTCAAAGATGAGTAAATAATTGCTGTCTGTTCGGTAGGCGAAGTGTAGTTGCCACCGGTGCTTAGACATTTAAATAATAATAATAATTATGATAAGTAGTTCTCTTCCTTTTCAAACAGACCTTCAAGTTTTAAATTTTTAATGTCGGTACCGTGTTTCGTGATTCTTGTTTTTTTTCTGTCTAGCCTATTTTGTTCCGACTCTAATAACTTCTTCAAGAAGATTCTAGTACACTCATAAACTGAAACAACTCTGAATTGCACTATTTATGAAATGTAAGGGGGAGCTGAATAAATGTGTATGATACGTGGGGATAGCAACCAACGTGAACGCATGCAATTTGTGCGTTCTAGCTTATTTTCATTGTGTTTGATTCGAATGCCATGAAATTTAGAATAGATGAGTACTATGCTAGATTTGTCACAGTGTACTGTCTGACAAACTGAGATATGTACACTGTCCTCTAGACAGTCCCAGACGACAGTTGTCTATGTCCAGGCAAAAAAGGCCTCTTCGATTTAATTATACCCACTTTGTTTATATGTCTGGTGTCTTCAAATGACCTAAAATCTGACGTTTAGTATACACACGTCACATGTACATGAGTACTCACGTACTGGGCTGAACTTTGATTCCACATCGAGAGAAAATGATACGGGTGGCAGCCGGTCGATTCAACTTGATCGTGGCAATTTTCTCTGATGATTCGAACACGTACACGTACACATACTCACCTTTCAATCAACTTGAGTTTTCCTGTCAGCTGTAGTTAATGTAATTTGCTTACGTGATGCATCACATGTATGTATATCGTTGGTAGGTCACTTTGCTAAAATGATATACAATACACTTATTTGGGGTTATTCAAACATGCATACCGACCTTTGTATTCTCAAACATCAGTCCAGCTTTTGAAACTTTGCCTTGTGTATGTTGAAAGACCTTGACATATCAATGTTTGTCATGGGGGCACCTCAAGGCTGCAGACACCAGTCAGGTCAACTATGAAAGTGTGCATATTGTCAACGTATATGACTCTTAGTGTGTACGAATACTTCATTGTAATAGTGTAGCTTGGTAGAAATAAAAAGTTCTATTGTGATCGACATTTACGGTGTGTAATTCATAGGTGAGAATGCATCAAAGAAGCAACGTTCAGTTCGTGCAATAACTATCAAACTTACTGGCTGTCCATTCGCTTGTCAACATTTATAATCTTTTCGGAGCTTTTATTACACCTAGTCTCATTTCACTGCAAGTACAACATTAAAATACGATATAGACCATTACTTTGAATTGGGATCAGCATATCTTCAAGATTTCGAGTTATAAAAAAAATCATTGTATAATGTTTTAAATAGTATAGTAAATGACTTTAGCTTATTTTATAAAGTTTTAAATCGGTGGTATTATGGTATGCAGTGTCTGTTAGACTGTTTCGTCACAAACTTAACCTTTCTCTTCTGAAAGTGTGCAGTACTGTTCCAAGGGATAGACTGATAACATGTTCATCTTGCTAGTATTCTTTGTAGGCTTGGATTTGGCACAAGTTTATCCATTGTTTTTTATGGTAAAGTCCATTCTTTTTAAGTAGAAACCAACTTCCACATCGTAAATGTGACGTGTCCGCACAAATGAAAATGGGAACAGCTCAAATGAAGAGAATACATATTTGGCGAAAATACAAATTTGTATTTGTGTTGTATTTCTCAAAATTGACCAACGTGCGTCACCAGTATAGATTGTTATTTGATGTATATAATGGTGTGCTCTGAAACGTCAGCGCATGTCTTTGAGCTGACAAGGGAGCCTGTATGGGTGAAATAGATAAAATGCATGCTGATTTATTATTTTATTACTATTTGTCTCGAATACGTAAAAAAAGTTTAGGGTCGGCGTGAAAAACTTAAATAAGATGACAAAATTGATGGGATTCTCTACCAGGAGAGCTATGTCTCATAATGCAGTGCTTTCACTCAAAATAATACTGTGGTGGTAGTAGTTGGCCATGGGGGAAATAACCAATGCCTTTAAAATTTTGTGGCAGCGGTGGGATTAATTCCTTGATCTGGGACTGGTGTCCTCTTCCATGTCTGTTAAACCATGTTTTGTAATATTTTAACAATTGAGAGAGGGTCACTTCTAGATGGCGGAATCAGGGAAGGTACCATGATTTTACGCAACACTGAGCCCGGATCTGGTTTCCGCTCCCCCCCCCCTCATGTAATTACTGAAAGCTGCCTTACACAGACATCGTCTATTATTTGAGGTACCCTAAAAGTTCCATCTATTTTCGTTCCTAGTACATAATGTTTTGCAGAAAATAGCGAGGCAATATTTGTTCTGATTTTGTGAACGAAGTGATTGTTACAACATGTAATTTTGCCAATGACAATGTAAAGGTTCAAAGGGCAGCCGTAGTTAATATATTCAGTTGTTAGGCTGCCGCGCGCGGTTGGTTGCTATCCCTGGTTGTACGCATGCTCAGTTCAATACTTAAAATGACCGGATGTTTTCACTTCGTTACCTGTGCAAAGCATACCTGTAGTTGTTAGTATGTAAAGTTTTCGTGTAAAACGATCGGAGTTTCTCTTTCTTCTACTTCCTTCAACAAGGTAAGTATCTGTTCCAAATCAACATGTATTCTGACACTATGAACAGTCACTTTGTCTGCCTGGCAAACCGTTGCACAAGTTTGATTGTGGCCATTGCCATCGCCGGCATGATTCCTGATCCGTGTGCAATCTGGGACATGTCTCATTCGATTGCAAGTGTCATATGTCGTTATATAAGCTTTCAGATAGTTTACTGTCTGTTGCTCTACTTCCCCTCCCTCTCTCCCGCCGCTCTCACGTTGCTGCAGTTGGTGAATATAGCTGTTGTTTCCATAATAATATACATTTCCAAGCTTCTTTCCCCCATCACTGCACTTAGTCCTACCACACCGCTAAAGTCTAAAGATCCTACTTGCAAACAGAGTACATTTATAAGTCTGACATTGTCCCGCTCCTTCTGGCTGTATTGAGACATTGTCAGAATCGACTCCCTATACACCATTTGCAAGCATTCTGACTACAGTACTCAGCTCCAGTGAACCATACATGTAGATTCCGAAGTGCTAGTGAACCACTCCATGATCCATAAAGCATGGCCATCTCAGATCCCCACTGTTTTCAGTAGCTACATGTATACTATATGCCTGTATTTGTTTTACCATCTAGTTGTTGGATGTAATATACAGTTAATTTGTATTATATAAAATTGAATATTATGTATGGAGCCATGGTCAAATTGTGTAATTTAATAGTAATAATAGGCTATATAGTATGTCAAATATCAATTGCAGAAAAGGTAACAGAATTGTTTCCATTATAACATTAACTTAATTCATGCAGACAGCAGGTAGAGTTTTCAAAGGGTATGAAAAATCGTAAATGTTGAAGTGGGTCTGTTCTTTATGGAAGCCAGTTGTGCCTACCCTGGGTTTTAATTGTGTCAGTACATGTAGGTATATCTCTTACATATAAATGTTTCATCTGTCAATCTCACTATGGATCTATTATGAAAATAGATCTATTAGAATAGATCTATTATCTCATAATAGATCCATGATCTCACTGTGTTCGATTAGATCATCTTGGCCTTGGTAATGGTATGCTTTAAATTCTGCTCAAATCTCTCTACAAAATTATTGCATAGATTTATTGCATTTGCAGCACTCAGAAATCTAAATGTCATATTATATTATAATGTACAATGAGTATTCTGATGGTATTCAGATAGCACAACCTGGACTTTATCCAGTGATAGTTGAAAATAGTTCTAGAAGTTGCCAGAACTGACTCTTCTGAGCCAAGCCAAGCTTCTTGGTCCTAAGTAATAATTACCAGTCATGCGAGAAAAGACTTAGATTGTGGTTTTCAGGTATTTGTCAATGAGGAGATAAAGTGAGACAAATAGTAAAAGTCCTTGATTTGTAAGAAAGACGTCACTTGTGACAATGAGTCTTTACTTAGTATTGATTGAAGATTTTTGTAGTAGTACTAGTAGTGATGATGATGGAAGACATTACTAACCTGCCTTTACTAGTATTTGTTAATATCATGATTACATATTTTACAATGGCAGTAATTGGTGTGCAAAATTATACTGTTATAATTTTTTCTCTATGTTAGTTTTCAACATGTTAAGATAAGATAGCACCAGAAAGCACACTTTTATTATTTGAATTTCAAAAAAGTCCACGAACAGGAAAGGGGGAATCTCTCCGCCATACCACCCCCCCCCCCCCCCACACACACACACACTTGGTCATTCCACTGCTTTGTACCTATTGTTTCCTTTCTTTTTTAAATTTCACTGGCAACTTTTTTGAAGTTAGCTACATCCCTGCTGAGTAGTAAATGGAATAAATTAGGTAGGAAAAAAATCATCCCCAAAAAATTCAACTATGTCCCAAAACAATTACATAATAACTATAATGGAAAAATCCATTAGCATAGAAGACATTGTTATATACATGTACATGTTTACACAGTTGAAATAATTCTGAATCCAGACATAGTGAAAGCTACCAAGTAGGGTCTGTGTCACAGATTTACATATACTTTGTGTATGTTTAACAGATTGGCATTGAAAGAAAGTTCTTCAAATATGTGGAACTCTATAACCAAAATTGTTTTGACTCTGTGAGTGGCAATTTTATTTTGCCAGTGCATACATTTATTTTTGCATGTGTAGTAATATTGTACATATACAATGTACACATGTACAAACAAAATTATGAAATATAGAAATAAGAACGCCTGTGTGTAAAAATTGAGTTCCCGGTGACAATGTAAGAAATTGCATTACATTCACAATATAACTTCTGTAAAGTTTTGAAGTAGGGAAATGATAGGTGTATTTGAACACAAACCATACAGCCTGATTGAAGCCTGCATTATATGTGTTGCTGTCAACATGAGTAAAGTTTCCATTGTATAGTATAAAAACTTAACAATAGATCTCTACTGTTAACAGTAAAGAGCTCACTCTGTGTTTAGTATGTACACGTATGAATGACTCAAAGTCTTGCATGATTACACATAGGCTGAAATTTAAAAAAAAAATAAAGCACACCTTCATTTGACCTTGTGAGATTATACAAATGACTGAACGCAGAGAAGGTGACTTTGAAATGCATCCATGGCCAGAGTTATAATAAATTTGTAAATGAACTTGGACAATAATGGTCCTTCTGAGTCAATGATCTCATAAAAATTTGCATAACAAAATAATATGTTGTCATGTTAATATATTGTTTAAAAAATTATACTGTGAGAATTAGCACTACAATGTATTTGAAGGCCACTAGAGGAGAATCGTGAGAGTACGTCAGTAATCACCCAGTGAGTGACTATAATAATTTGAGCCATGTACAGTTTCTTCTGCAAGGATTCTATCGCTAGCTGCAAATTACAACCTACAATGTAGTTGTTTGTCTCCCTATCTGTACTACCATACATGTACACATTGAAATGTTGACTGACAACTGAACACTAGAAGTTAATTATACCAATTTTATCTATCAAGCAGATAGTAATCAAAGCTACATAGTGTACCATACATGACATGTTTTGTAGTATTTAAACTGTGTTGTAACTCATGTTTGGTGCCCATGTTGCACATGAAGGCAGAGTAGAATGTTTACATTGTATACACAGTAACAATAACACACACACAGTAGTCAAATATCTACTGCTTGGTAACCAGATCTGCAGTGACAGCTGACTAAATAAATACATGAAGTACCCCATAAACATATTATGCTCTGTTTTGCTCAAACCAGTCAGTAGGTATGTTCCATAGATTTACAGAGGTTTCTCTGTTTATACAAAATGTACATGTTATCATATAACTTGTGGAAATGCTGGAGTGATAAGGTTGTTCAGAACATAATGGCAAAAACATTGTCCTACATCACAGTAGGCAGTAGCTAGCTAGTCTCTGCTAGTAATCCTCCCAAAATATACATGTAGGAGAGCTTTTTGTGAGACCAGAAAAGTAGTTACATGTACAACAATTTGCAAAAAGAAAAATTAAAAAATATTGAACTGATAAGGTCTCCTGGCAACAAGAGTCAAATTTGAAGTCCAGGAAGTAAAATGTTGGGTTTATATGTTGATCCTTACACATGTAGGTTTGTACAAAGGTGGCTGTCAGTGCCTGTGTGAAATAATTGGTAGATTTACTAATAGAATGATGAAAATTAGAGAATTTATACACATTGTAAATTATATAGTCTATAAGTATAACTTGTAAAAAATGGTTTTGTTTGTACATGTGTTCAAGGCACTAATTGTAGTATTTTTTTTACTTGTTTTGGGAACCCCATGGTAACAGCTACATGTATGGGACTTCAGGCAAACTTGTGTAGATTTCCATATTTCATGTTGATAGGTATTTAGCCATGATAAATTACCATACATTGAGCTGTTGTGATAGATTTTACAGAATTATCATGGTCTACCATAAACAAACACTGGGTGCTAATCATTGCTCCTTTATTGTGGGCTGCAGCCCCCCCCCCCCCCCCCCCCCCAGCTGTGCAACCAATAACTGATTCCTACAGACTATATTTGTATTGTTGTATTATATAATTTTACTTCCACTTGACTTACTGTTTTAGAAATTGCAGATAAAAGAGCAAGATGTTTAAGGTAGAAGAATTGTACAATGTTGGGGGCAGTGAGAAGATCAAGTCTGTGGAAGAAGAGCTTTCCAGGGAATTGAAAGAACTGAAGGTTGATATTGAGGAAAATGAAATGCTATCAGGAGCTCCTAGGGTTACAAGGTTGGTATTTATACAGAGTTAAAAAGATAAGTACATTCAGATGAGTGTTTGTGTTCACCCCACAAATAGTAAGATACAGTATATCATCCAATCAATGATGACACTCATAAAGCCCACACTGGGATAACCCTACATTGTACAATGAGTTACATTTTAGTCTAGTTCCTGACAGGGACCATATTACATGTGTACTTCATCACTATAATCCCAATCTAGTCAGTCCCGTTGCTTGAGCACAGATAACTGTGCTCCCCCTATGGCGTTCATATAAACATAATGGCGTTGTCACGTCCCCACGTGATTTTAGTTTAAATAGACTAGTGGTTGAGTCCTGGTTGGACATTTATATATCATATCAGTCCTAGATCCTAGAAACATGAGAACAATGATGACAACAGCCTGTCAATCTGTGATGGATTACTACTGACATGCACTGTTTGTGCTTCGCTTACCATGTGGATTGAACCAGTACTTTTAGTACCTTGAGCAATGGAATTGACTAGACTGGGATAGTGATGAAGTACACATGTAATATGGAACTAGACTAGTTACATTTGTATACGTACAATGTACATGTAAGGCTGATGATACCCTGTACCCTCACGAGGATCACTTTTCAGACTTTTCATTGAAAAATCAAAATGTACAATGTGCATGTATATGTATATCTTTGACAACTACTCCACTCACATTTTGATAAATGTGATATCTTTTTAGTCTTCTTTTTTTTGGAAAATCATGAAAAAATGCAACTTTTAATATTGTATCCATCAAACCGTGAAAAAGAATTTAGCATAATTTTGATCTTTTTTTTTGAAATTCCTAACAAGCTGGTGTATCTTCATGTAGAGTATATAATTATTTTTAAATGAGCAAATTCCTCTGTTATTGAGTACAATATTAATAATAACATAAAATGTGTATGTTTATGTTTGATTGACAGTTCCCTAGCCCTACCACGTGATCTGGAACATTTTAGACAGGAAAGAAAACATGTAATTGAGCGAGGATTGCAAGTAAGTTGTCATGGTTACAGAATATATGTCAATGAATCTCTCTTGTGTCCTAGATGTAGTGATAATTGGTTACAGTTCACTTGCCACTGTTGCCATAACTACTGGTATGTAAATTGACTGTAGTAATACAATGTACATGTATGCATACATGTTATTTCTATCTTTATCAATAATTCAACACTACATGGTTACTATGATTAGTTAACTATCAATCATCACAACCATAGAGAAATAAATGGTTTGTGCGAGGTAAAATGTACATCATGTATGAAATGAATATGTGCATATCTTTTGATATCTATAGTATGCAATGATAGTACATACATGAACTAATACGTTTGTGCTCATGGGGAAATTAGTTATTTTTTGTTCAGTGACTTCTGCCCTTTTCATTTACAAGTCAAATGAAATATTTTTGAAGAATCTAATCTCCAGAATATGACCATTAAATTTTTAATTTGAATGTTACCATAGCTGCATGTAGCCATGGTATGTACAATGTAGTACATTAATTATTGTGTACCTCGTTGTTGAATTATATACATGTATGTGTGCATTGTTCATGGAATCCTTTATAAAGTATGTCCGTCTTGTATATCCAGGTTTATGAAGCCCACCCACTTATAGTCCAGGCTGATGTACTCACTGAAGAAGCTGAAATAAGTATGAAACCAGAATACACAGATAAAAGTTTGCCACTTATACTACACCAGGTAATGAAAATTCATAATGTAAACATTTTATAAATTAAAATAAAATAAAATATCTCTTTGAACACAAAGCAACATCTCTGTCAGATGAAACAAGAATGGTTCAAACACAGAACTATTTTATTTGTGTTCACAGTGAGATAAAATATAACATTTGATGTGTATGTGTGCACTATCAATGCCTGTATTTTGTTTTTTTTAATTCATAGCAAAAAAAGGGTGTGTGTGAAGTAAACACACAGTGTCGCCTAAATGAAAGTATTTTAGTAATTTGAGTTCCCAGTGTAGTAGGAGGCTGGAGTTACATGTATGAACACATATAAAAAAAATTATGTGTCTGCTATTCAAAATATAGTATGCATTATTTAGTATTACTAAAACTGTGTGTCTCAAGTGTTTGATACTGTTAAAGAGGCATGAGTACATGTATGTAGATAAGACAATACTTTAAACAGGCTAGTTCATTATAAATATCAACAAAGCATTAGTAAGTATACCACACAGAGAAATCTAATATAAATTGAAAATTTACACATGTCAATATGACAACGATTTACTTGACATATATACTGACAAAAGTGTTTGCATAAGAGCAACCATTCAATATGTCTGAAGTGTTGTCCTTATCTACCTGATGTTTATCAGACTAGTGACAATAATAACGTGCATGACAGCACAGTTTCAACAATGTTATATGAAAAAGGTTGTAAACATAATGATATAGATGTAGACAGCTTTGTTTAGTACGCATAGTTTAAAATACTGAATCAAGTTATCATGTGTGTATATGATATTACTATGAATTATGCATCATGTTTATCAAAAAAATATTCATTATTGATTATTGATTTATTTATAATAATAATAATAATAATAATAATATAATTTATTCCCACATACAAAATTTGTTTACAGAACAGAACAAAATATCCTTATGTATATACAATAGACGTGTTATTCGGGAAAAGGGTGTGGAAGTAGTTGTTACACAACTAATTGAGTCCTCCCCTAACAAAACATATGACACTTATCATTAATTTTGCCCTGTTATTTATCTATTTATTCATTCATATTAATTTGTTCCTTTTCAGTACTTTTGTAACAGAATTCAACAATTGGTACACTGTAAACACATGCATATGTTGAGATGGAAGAGATTTTGTTCCCATACCAGTAGCTTGGAAGCTATGTATCCATTCTATCATAAGAGACTAGCGTAAGTTTTCAAATTGTACTTTAGTGCTCAAGGTGTATAATACTATCAAAATAAAACTTTATGGTCCAGGCGTAAAGGCTTTCCAACCCATACTAAGGACATAGAGATTGTTAAAGTCAGTTACAACAAAGGATTGACCAAACCAATCTAACAGACTAGATGTCAGTCAAATGGGTGATAATGTCAACTTTACTATCTTGATAAAACTTTTATAATCTTGGTGTGGTTTTACAAGACATCAATTTTTAATTTATGTGATTTTTATCACTGTATTTAAAATGAAAGCCAGCACTTACATACACATATTAACTTACATACATGAATTAATTATTGATTATTTAACTCCTTGCTACTCTGTAGCCTGACTATTTCCATTATCTTTGAATGACTTTTTATGTCTTTTTTTTAGATTAATTATGTCTGAGTACAATGATGCTCTAGCAAGAGCTAAACGTCTGTCTGTCGCCAAAGATGATCTCACTTCCAATAAATCACCTGTTGGACCGGCAGTAATAAGTGCACAAGATTTACAGATCTATACTAGATGGCTGACTTGTCATCTTCATTCTATCAAGAAAATACATAGTTATCTTAAGGTAAACTTTATACAATGTGATGTAGACCATCCTACATTCAATGTCCATGGGTAAACTTTATACAATGTACTGTAGACCATTCTACATTCAATGTCCATGGGTAAACTTTATACAATGTGATGTAGACCATCCTACATTCAATGTCCATGGGTAAACTTTATACAATGTACTGTAGACCATCCTACATTCAATGTCCATGGGTAAACTTTATACAATGTACTGTAGACCATCCTACATTCAATGTCCATGGGTAAACTTTATACAATGTGATGTAGACCATCCTACATTCAATGTCCATGGGTAAACTTTATGTAATGTACTGTAGACCATCCTACATTCAATGTCCATGGGTAAACTTTATACAATGTGATGTAGACCATTCTACATTCAATGTCCATGGGTAAACTTTATGTAATGTACTGTAGACCATCCTACATTCAATGTCCATGGGTAAACTTTATGTAATGTACTGTAGACCATCCTACATTCAATGTCCATGGGTAAACTTTATACAATGTACTGTAGACCATCCTACATTCAATGTCCATGGGTAAACTTTATACAATGTACTGTAGACCGTCCTACATTCAATGTCCATGGGTAAACTTTATACAATGTACTGTAGACCATCCTACATTCAATGTCCATGGGTAAACTTTATACAATGTACTGTAAACCATCCTACATTCAATGTCCATGGGTAAACTTTATACAATGTACTGTAGACCATCCTACATTCAATGTCCATTGGTAAACTTTATACAATATGATGTACAATGTACATGTAGACCATTCTACATTCAATGTCCATGGGTAAACTTTATGTAATGTACTGTAGACCATCCTACATTCAATGTCCATGGGTAAACTTTATGTAATGTACTGTAGACCATCCTACATTCAATGTCCATGGGTAAACTTTATACAATGTACTGTAGACCATCCTACATTCAATGTCCATGGGTAAACTTTATACAATGTGATGTAGACCATCCTACATTCAATGTCCATGGGTAAACTTTATACAATGTACTGTAGACCATCCTACATTCAATGTCCATGGGTAAACTTTATACAATGTACTGTAGACCATCCTACATTCAATGTCCATGGGTAAACTTTATACAATGTGATGTAGACCATCCTACATTCAATGTCCATGGGTAAACTTTATACAATGTGATGTAGACCATCCTACATTCAATGTCCATGGGTAAACTTTATACAATGTGATGTAGACCATCCTACATTCAATGTCCATGGGTAAACTTTATACAATGTACTGTAGACCGTCCTACATTCAATGTCCATGGGTAAACTTTATACAATGTACTGTAGACCATCCTACATTCAATGTCCATGGGTAAACTTTATACAATGTACTGTAAACCATCCTACATTCAATGTCCATGGGTAAACTTTATACAATGTACTGTAGACCATCCTACATTCAATGTCCATTGGTAAACTTTATACAATATGATGTACAATGTACATGTAGACCATTCTACATTCAATGTCCATGGGTAAACTTTATGTAATGTACTGTAGACCATCCTACATTCAATGTCCATGGGTAAACTTTATGTAATGTACTGTAGACCATCCTACATTCAATGTCCATGGGTAAACTTTATACAATGTACTGTAGACCATCCTACATTCAATGTCCATGGGTAAACTTTATACAATGTGATGTAGACCATCCTACATTCAATGTCCATGGGTAAACTTTATACAATGTACTGTAGACCATCCTACATTCAATGTCCATGGGTAAACTTTATACAATGTACTGTAGACCATCCTACATTCAATGTCCATGGGTAAACTTTATACAATGTGATGTAGACCATCCTACATTCAATGTCCATGGGTAAACTTTATACAATGTGATGTAGACCATCCTACATTCAATGTCCATGGGTAAACTTTATACAATGTACTGTAGACCATCCTACATTCAATGTCCATGGGTAAACTTTATACAATGTACTGTAGACCATTCTACATTCAGTGTCCATGGGTAAACTTTATACAATGTACTGTAGACCATTCTACATTCAATGTCCATGGGTAAACTTTATACAATATGATGTAGACCATCCTACATTCAATGTCCATGGTAAACTTTATGTAATGTACTGTAGACCATCCTACATTCAATGTCCATGGGTAAACTTTATACAATGTACTGTAGACCATCCTACATTCAATGTCCATGGGTAAACTTGATGTAATGTACTGTTAATTCTTGATCTAGTAGGCACATCCAAACCAGCCAAACTTTCACCCATTATGTGTGAATATACAAAATGTTACCAATACATTTACAATGGTCTGTATTTAAACTTTCAATTCTTAACAACCTAGCAGTGCTTTCACGTCAGTTTGATAGTTTTGATTTCTAACAGTCTTTTACTACATTACAAATTCAGATCTTAGAGTGGTTGCCTGTTAGCCATAAATACGACATTATGCCAACACCATCTGATGATGTCAAAGAGGACATATTGCAACCAGAACCACCTGCTGATACAGCTAGAAGTGTTTACACCTCAAGAAGTGACACGAAGAGACTATCACATACAGATACTCTATTCAGTAGGTCATCACGTCCTGGTTCAGCAGCATCAGGGCTTACAGCACCACTACCAGGATCCATCAATCTATTGAGTACCACTGCAGTATCATCTGCTCTTGTTGGTGGTAAGTTTAATGTGTAAATAAAAGCTTTTTTCAAACTGTTAGGTAATAATTAATGATATTAAGTCTGTCATTCTTGCCAAGAATCTCGGATCATTGCACTTAGGTTAATGGAAATGGAGAAAGTTCTGTTTAGAGTTTTTGTATGATCATTTTTGTGAGGAACACTGGTATAATGAGAACCATGGTACTATTACTAGTAGTACTACTTCTGTCAGTAATGCTGTCATAACACTGTCAGTGATTTGGTTTGATAACTGTATTCTTTGATATTCATCTTTATAATTGAAATTTTTTGCCCTGAAAGCAAGCATTCATCAGTGAAACTTATAAACTCTTCTTCCATGTAGCTGGAGGTATGGTCTCCAATGAAGCTACCCAGGGTATACCACTACATGTTACAGATTTAGAACACCTCAAACCTTTGTTGGAATTCTTGATGTCATGCTATGGTGTACAAATGGTAAGTGTTACAGTGTGCAAGTGGTAAGTGTTTAAGTGTAAAAGTGTTAAGTTCTATGGTGTGCAAATAGTAAGTGTTCTATTGTGAGAATCATAATTAAGTTCTAATGCTTTGAACATATCAATGTTGCTTTAGGTGTAAATTGTAGGTTTTGAAATTCAAATCAAATTCTTGGTTTTGACTACTTTCAACTAACACAATGTATTAATTGTACATTGTCTTGGCTGGTGGTTATCTCAAAATGTACAAAAAAATGTATGTTTTGCATTTAATTGCAATTCTTGATGTTTTTTCCAGGACATAACTCAAATCGTGACCACAGCAGATGAAATGGAACTTGTCGCCAATGTCAACAGAAGATTTAGAACATACTTTGCCAAGCAAGAACAACAAAAAACATTCCCAACATATGATAAAATAGAGGTGAGAATTTCCTTCTGCTAGTCTATGATTATCTTTCAGCAAAATTTGTCAAATGATTGCATTGGGTATTTGATGATCAAGTGGAGTGGGTCAAGATCATATGTATAGTAAGCATAGTATAGTCAACATAACATGTGACAAGTACATGCAACCTCTCTGTTCAAGGAGTCAGGTGATACACAGTCGCTGTGATAGTATCAGGTAACCCGATAGACATTAAGATTGTTGACTGCAAAGTTCAGAGAAATAGGGAAATTTATTCATCAGTTTTACTATTATTACAAAATGTAGCTTGCATGCATTAGAGTTTATCAGTGAAAACAATTGAATCTGTCCCTTATCACTAGTTTATTTGGTAGAAGTTTGATAGAAGTACACTAAAACTGTACAAGTTTCATCCATTCATCCCATTGTTTACATTATACTACACATCCACCACTTTGTCTTGTTCATTTTCAGCTTGGTCTTGAGATGTGGGGGACAGACAGCCCATCTAAAGCATTGAAGAAAGAATCTAACTGGTTGTCATTCATCAAAATCAAGTAAGAATAATATGTGTGTATAACTTGAGATTGTAAAATGTACTCTGTGTGTACATTGTGTGTGTGTGTGTGTGTGTGTGTGTGTGTGTGTGTGTGTGTGTGTGTGTGTGTGTTAGTTATGTGTGTGTGTGTGTGTGTGTGTGTACGCGCGTGTGTGTGTAGGTGTGTGTGTTTGTGTCTTGAATAATAAACCTACTTGATTCCATGTACTAGTGATGCTTTGTCTAAAATATATACAATATACAATGTAAGACAAAATGCAGTGGGTTTCATAAATGATATGTAAACTACATTTTCACATAATCAAAACATTATTGTAATTCATTGCAACCATTTGAAATATGATACATGTAATAAATTTATATTTTCTAATATTATATTTATATCGTGTGTTTATTAGACCAGAAAGAGATCCTCAACAAGAGAAGATGTTGACAAAACTACGGCAAAAGAATAACATAGATTTACTATTGCAAGCACAGTCTAGATTTCTGACGGTCACTGATTCAACTGTAAGTATATAAACATAATATTTATAAATAACGTTGATTGTTGATGTGAAGTTTGTCATGAGATTAAAAAATGACTTAGTGTTGACATTATAAGGGCTGATTTTGAGTTCAACAGAGCCTATTATGACACATATTTGTGCACCTACTTCTACTGATGGATACTTGTGCAAACTGAATCCCAACCATATCAAGATCCTTCTATCATCTTTTCCTAATTGTTTGTAGAATTGATCAAGTCATGGATTGCATTAGTGTGTCAAAAGTGTCATTTACATCTTAATGTGCATAATTTTGTATTAGCAAGCTGTGATTAATCAGTTTCCAACTTTATCAACAGTTAACTGTTCATCATTTGAATATCAAATCAAAACATCAAAGTTCAGTCTTGGACTTTAGAGTCATATGTATGCACTAGCACATATAGAATAAGGCCAGGACAGTTTCCTTTCAGGAGATCTTCTAAAGGTGTGAAAGACAATGTCAGAACAGGTTTAGAATGGATTGAATAGAGATACTGATATCATGCAATTGATATTCACTAACATTATACCAGACAGGATAGGAATTTAGTACTGTCCAAGTCAATTAGGAGACTAGAATATAGACATAGAGAGACAGATGGATCGCCAGGGGTGACTTAGGCAAGGCTAGATACAGTACAGGTAATGACATCACAGAAGACATTGGCTGTACATGAGTAGTTAGGTGAGTGATAGCAGGAACATGTACATGTAATACTAAGTAGATAAGTTTGTACTGAGAGATGTATGTACAATAAGGCATACATGTAAGTAACATATATCAATAGTGTGATATTGTACTTAGATACATTGTACATGTTATGTACCTAACAACTACACTGCATGGCTGTATACATGTGACCTAAAGGACAGATTCAGATGACAAATATGTGTGTTTAGAAGATGAAGGGCTCTTTAAAATTTACCGAAAAAGACAACAGACAAGTGTCCTATTAAGTGTAGGGTTATAGTTCAAAAGTTCAAATGTTTGGGGTCAATTAATAAGTTACAATTTCATTTACTTTCAAATACGTAAATGGTAATCTTTGAATATGCGCATCTATTTGTTGTAATAATGTTTTATTATGAGGTCAAAATATTGGTATATATACAATGCTGTACATGTGAGCATAAATCAATATAATGATTAGTTTACAACTTATGAAAAATCACCAGTGCATTTGCCTGCTTGTGGTAAGTAGGAATGAGACAAGTTTCATACAACTGAGGCACCCCCTGTTGTTGTATCAGTTGTATTATTGTTTTACCTAATAATGTCCTTGGTGTGAAGTCTTTCCTCGGTTCACTTCATTCAAGCAAGCGCACTGGTGTTTTTGCGGGTTGTACATTGTTGCAGAGGTGAGAGGTCACTCAAACAGATTATTGTAGTTTGGGTAATGTTTTCAGTATATAAATGATGATACCAGACTTTGGTCATATTCTGTCAGTGGGTGACCATCTGACCATTTTAAAGTGTGTATAATGACAGTTTTTAATTTATGTGTAATATCTGTTTTAAATAATGTTATATACATGATTGTAATTTTATGTCCAGAAAAACCAAAAGGTGAAGTTCCATTTATTTTTGCATAAAATGGACCAAAAAGATATTTTGATATTTGATAATAGAATTGATAGATATTAGTAGAAATTTGACACTTGTCAGTGATTTCTGTCTGTCTGTCTGTCATGGTTTTTGTTATATAGAAAGTCCAGGATGCTTTGAAACAACACGCCATTGCTGTAAGAGATCCACCTACAACCCAACCTATATCAGTCACGTCACACAAAGCAGCATCTAATACCAGTAGTATTTGGAGGAAAATCTACTTGAATAGTGATCTGTACAGTGGGTAAGTCTATAATGTAATGTATTTTGTCTAGTGAACATTAATTCAGTGACACAATTTTGGACTGCTAGATCTGTATAGTGGGTAAGTCTATAAATTAAGTGTAAATTTTGGTGAACATTTACTCACACACTTTTGGACTGCGAGACATGCCTCCCAGACAGTACTATTTAGTATAAAGGTGAATCAATATACAAAAAAAGCATACCTGTTACTAGTACCTCATGTAAATCCTGACAAGATACTCTCATATTTTGGCAATCTAACTAGATGAAAACCATCAATACGAAAATCAAATATATATATCCCTATAAACATTCACTTCACATTTTAATAAAAACATGGCTTGCAATATAGGCATTTTCACCTCAGATTAGGATGTTATCTGCCCTCCTTATGTCAGGCAGATTATCATCAGATCGTAAAGGCATAATCCATATTGGGGGCAGTGTATATATTTTATAATAGTTGTGGGGGAAACCTGAGAGTTTGTGTCACACTGTCATTATATTCTCTACTACAGACACGCTAAGGAAGATGATCTGACAGTGGTGGAGTTTGATGAGAAAGATACAGACAATGTCAATTTCAGTGGTCGGACATCTAGAGCTGGGTCTAGATCTGGCAGTGCGACAGGAAGGCGACGTAACAACAGTGATGAGTACAACTATTTCAATGCAATGCAGATGTTAGGACTTGACGACGATGATGAAAGTCACCAAGATCCTACCATGATACAGGGTGGTTATCTATCGTTTCTTACTCTGCGGCATCTAAGAGTACGAGATCTACAACGAAGTGTAAGTATATAAAATAATCACAATATTTACACAGCTTGGCTTCAGACAATTTTGTTGAATTCGTACCCAAGAAGGAGGTTATGAAGATTAGTTTTCATTATTTCATTTGGTATCACTGATTTAGTTGTCTTGTCCTGTGTATCCTCTTTTGTATACATAGTCAGTGTTAATGTTTCCTCTTTTAATCTGAACACCTCAACCTGAATCTCACAAAATGAGACATCACCCATTTAGAAGTGGTACTATGATGATGATGATGATGATGATGATGATGATGGTGATGGTGATGGTGATGATAATGTGTAAATAAATCACAAGTTCTCAGCATATGATACATGTAATTGGATTTAGACTGAAGTGTTCATTTGAACTGAAAATGCACTATTTATTCTCTGATCAGTCTACATAATGAAGGAATTCAGTTGCATTATATCTGCATATGCACATATCAACATTTGCAAGTCCACATTTGCATAGCATAATATGCATCTTAGCGTTTAATGAGAATACATAGCTTTGGTGCTGCAGAACTTACAATGTAAAAAAAAGAATAACGCGAGAGTGAATCTCCGTCACATACCTGATGACAAAAGAATACATGATGAATTAATGAATTTCAAATTAATTCTGATTTACTCTTGATACATCATGTTTATAAAGACTGTTATTTCATTTTGATCTGACAGTGTTTGAGTATTCTGAATTACTTTCGCTCTGTGGAGAGAACTCTGACAATCAATGATGGTGGTCTGTCTTTGGAGAGTGGTAAACAGAAGAGAACCAGGTAAGATCATGATTGTTATTGGCATTGCCATATTAGTGCTTTATTCCTGGATAAAATGATTAAGGTATCAAGTCGTCTTGTAATTTCTAAGTGTGCTGTTTATTAATGGTAATCATACTGCAAACCATTTGATTTGGTCAAAAATGATATAAAAACTGCTAGACCCAAGATTCTCCCGTCCTCTTCCCTTTCTGTTGGCAAATGGCAAGTACAGGTATAATGAGGTACTGTGCCTGCTTTTGTGTGTGTGTGTGTGTGTGGGGGGGGGGGTGTTTGTGTGTGTATATTAAAATAGCCAATACTATATGTCCAAAAATTGTTAGGACCTGTATGTGTGCAAACTGTCAACAAAGCAAATTTTGTATTTTGTAAACCTTTCACCTAACCTTCCCTATTACCTTACAGTCAGAATCATAGAGTTGGTGTACGTGAAGGAGGTCAGGATGGTGGAGGTGGTCTTGGATCACATCACTACCTGCATTATACGCCGGCTGATTACAAGTAAGTAGAGCACATAGTGTGAAAATGGGGGTGGTGGTGGTGGTGGTGGTGGTGGTGGGGGGGGAATCTTGAAAGGACATGTTGCTTGTAATAATTTAACAATGAGGGGCATTAAACAGTGTTTGCCAATTTGCTTTCAGGAAAGTGATATGTACATGTAAATCTAAGTGAGTCTGAGTATTGTATTTGTTAGCTAAGCTCACAACACTTGACAAGGACACACATTTGTATTATGAAATAAGTTTAGATTTTGTTATTAGTGGTAGTAATACACTTGTTATTAAATCCTTCAAATTATCAAATGATATTACAAGGAAATGTAATATGTGCAATTCAAAATAAGTTGATAAGTTCAATACATGTGGCAATTTCATCATGGTCATATTACATGTGATGTGAATATATCTAATTTGGTAACGCTAACTGTACATTACAGAGTCAGTGAAACAGAATTTATGGAATTCTCTGAAGTTGAAAACCATGATGACTTCTATACACTTGAAGAGGGCAAAGTGCATGTCCAAGACCAGAGAGGATACTATGTAATTTATGATGCAGCATTGAAAGATCTAGAGTAAGTACATGCTAACCAAACTTTTGCTGCTGAAGACTTTCATGGACTTGTGTGTGTAAGCAAAAGTTTTGATTTGTCCTAGTCTGTAAGGTACATGCATGCTGTGACAGGGCGCCCTCACACAACAGTCAACCCCTTTCACAGATAGAGCGGAGTGACATGACATATCTCACAGTGTAAATTTGTCCCAGTGTATCAATTACATCTTGGTAGCACTTGATGTATACATGTGAAAGAGGACTATGTGTGTAAAGGGGGTATAGACAAGAAAATGATCCTGACTTCTACCTGAAATCATGTTGTAGATGTATTCAGAACTTAGTATATGGTGTTTATATTGTGTGGTTATTTCATTTCTATTTGCAGGGATCTAGAGAAAGATTTGTTACTGATAGCCACCCACTTCATAGAGAAAGATAAAGAGAATAGATGTGTAGATGGTGTCGCTGGTATGAGGCGGGCAGACTCTGCAAGAAAACGACAGGTATACAGATGTTTTATAGTTAGTGATTAAAGTAAGAAAGGTTTCAGAATGTGTACATATATCTTGGTTTCAAAATTGTGATCCTTTGGTTTGAGACTAATACTTGAATTGATACACTTGTTCAGTGGTTATACACCATACATCATTTAAAATGTAAATGTAGATACTGAGAAGTATTTATACTACTTATATTTATAACAACATTTTCATAGTAGATGTTATATTACCTCTTGTGCTGTTATGAGGAAACTGTTTCCCGAGGCTTTCAGCTTCAGGAAATAGTTGCTATATAACTGCTTTTGTGGTCAACTAGTGCACTCATAGCCAGGCAATATGTGTATAATAGCACTGTCATACAATCTATGTGTTCAAAAGAGTTCAGTGAGGTATGCAGTTATTGCTGGATATGGGGGGGGGGGGGGGGTGATAGTAAAGTGTAAAAACAACTCAAACAAAATATATTTGTGTATAACAGTATTTGTTTATGTTTCAGAGTCTACCAGCTGGAGATGTTGACATGCCCATGTATGGTCATCAACAAGTTGATAGGTTTGCTATACTTCTAGATCTGTGGACAAATGAAGCAGCCTACTTAGAAAATAAACGACAGGTACAAATTCTTTTCCATCTTCAATTTTTCCAGATTTATTTTACTATTTTGAATATGAGGTTCAGGCAAAACTAGTTGGTATTCAATAATGGATTTATAATATACCACACTGTATAGTGCAATCTGTTAATCATACCTCAGCTGGTTCAAATCTTATCAGAAAACAGAGTACCAGTTTAGATTTCTTTACTGTTTGTGATGTCTTCTGTTTTAACATGTCTTTTCTTACAGTTATTATCTTAACTTATTAAGGAAAATGTTGATGCAAAAGAACTGTCCAATAACTACAATAAAAAAAGCAGTTGAGACACTGTCCGAACTGTTACCTAAATAGATGAGCTGGTATGAAAGATATTACGTCTATCTAAAATCAACCTTGTAAAGGCTTAGTTACATTTTGTATGTAATAGGTATTTAAGTTTTGATATGTGTATAATTCTCTTTGTATTACAGTTACTTGACTGTTACGTGGAAGCCTATCACAATGTGTTTGATATGCAAGAAAAGCGGCAACTAACACAAGTCATCACTAACATCATCTACAAGAGACCTCGTTTTGACTTTGATGCAGCATACTTTGTGAAGACATACAGAGCTGAAAGTGTGTGTCTACGTCTTCACTGCAGTCTTGTCAAGTCTATGCTTGATAAACAGGTCAGTGTCCATCAAAACACTTCAGTCTTAATGTAGTGAGTGTCTTTAAGTCTACATCGTATCAGGATAGTTTTGTGTTAACCAGATTTAAGACAATTCGTGACAGAACACATTAGTTTCCATGGTTACACTATAAGAGTGAATAAGTTCATTCCAGAATGGTCCATGGCAACAGGTCAGAGTAGTAATGTCAGTATCACAGCCAAGAACATTTTTATTGACCATATTTATTGATAAAATGCATTTTAAATATTTTTTTTAATCTAAGGTCATTGGCATATATTTGTAACTTTTCTTTTCTCTTATTGGATGCATGAAACTTACATATAAAACTCCAAAAATATGTGTCTAGTGAAGTTTTCACTCTGGACTACATTGTAGTGTATTCTTTTACATCTTATCTGACATGGTTATTTGTTTGTTGGTTGGTTGGTTGGTTGGTTGGTTGGTTGGTTGGTTGGTTGACTTATCATGTAATTGTTGTTTGTTTGTTGATTGACAGATTGATGACCAGAGAGAGTACATACAGAAAGTGACAAGAGACGGTGATACAGAGTTTGGTCTGCCACATCAGATTGTACCCAAACAGTTAGTTGCCTTGAATCTCAGTCGGTAAGTTCCTAAAAATTTGTTGTTTACAATCAATGTTGTTGATCCGTACACAGTGTTTTTGCTAAAGTTTGGGAACCCCGGTAACAGAAAGGGGGAAAGAGGTAAAACTGGTAGTGCTTCCCATGCAATGTATCATAGTTTAGGTGGGGAACCCTGGTAAAATGATGTGGGAACCTCGGTAGATTTTACCTACTTACTGCCCTTAAATAAAACACTGGTACATTTGTACATGCTCTCCAACTGTCTATCTCACCATAAATGTAAGTGACATTTGGTAGTTTGACAAATGTTACATAAAGACATTGCGAAATTCATGGAGTGCACCCTCTATGGGGATAACTTGCCAGTCAGTCCAACTGTCATTCTACTATTAGTACCTTTGGGCATAAATATGCTTGCCTTATCATTATCGAATGGGGGAGGGGGGGGGGGGCACTACCCTGTACTGACTACTGTAATCCAAGTTTATCAAGTACTGTATCAAGTGTTCCAAATTCAGACTGAGCCTCATTTTGTATTTCTGCCCACTATAGCCATCAAAGTATGTAATTGCTATATTCATTAAACTGCAAATTAAAAGAAGCTACCCAGTACTATCAAACTACTATCATGTGTTTTCAGTAATAACTCCAAAACTTTGATCATGACAATTTTTTCAATTATGACATTTCAATTTCTATAATGATCAACTCACCATAACTATAATATGTTGAATGCAGTGTTTTTCTTAAGATTTTGAAACCCTACTAACGAAGTAAAACCTAGATAATCTTCATAATCTTGTACATAACCATCTTTTTTGTGGGAAAGCCATATACTATGGGAATGTATCTACTCACTACCATTAGCAGAAATACTATGAACCTGTCGAAAGGAAATTATAGTGATTTTGAATTTTTTTAAACAAAAAAGTAGTATTCTCCTTCTAAGGCTTGTGCAGACTGATTCATATTGATGTAGCTGAGCCACAATAATAAGTCAGTCTGTGTTCTTTATTTTATAGGCCAGCCTTGAAACATGTCTACATGTTAGAGTTCCATCCATCACTAGCCTTGGCCAGTAGATTACCTGTGTGTCTAAGTACAGCATTCTTTGTAAGTATTTTACCTTTCATTTTTAGTCATTTTAGTCAAGACTCATTCTGAAAGATTTTCACTCTCAGCATTTGGAAGATTTTTGAAGCATAGTGTTAGGCAGATTATGTATGATCAAAATACAAATGTCAAAATATCCTGGACCTGCTAAAATGTATGAGGATGCTAGGATTGTCCAAATCTATCCCAGGAAGTTCACAAATATATAAGAAAATACTACCATAAACTATTGATTCTCGAAAATGGTCATATAACTCATGATGTGTCCCAGTGTTTTGGTACACAGTAATCAAAACAAGCGACAACACCTACAAACTGAGATGTGTATCCATACAGCAATATGCAAATCAACTCCTTTGTGGCTCTACAAACCCTACTGTAGCTTTTATTTCTTATGAAATCCCACCAGTGTCTAAACCGTTCCGTAAATGTAAATATGTTTACCTCTCATTCTTTCTTAGGATTTGTACTACACCCACCAACCAAAGTCAGTGACAGAAGCCATTGGACTTGAAAAGAAACTTCTAGAACTTGCCCACAAAGAGTGGGACACCTTACAAGTTATGGGAAATAGTTTTTCTCTGCAAGTACAGAAAGATGTAAGTCTCAGTCATACATGTATGTTTCAATGAGAGGCATTGTAAAGATTTTTGCCAAAGTTCATCCCACCTTTCTGTAAACACAGGGATAGAATGAATTGAAGCAAATATTTCAATGTCAAATCTGCAGACTTTGATCAGAAGCTATTTACCATGGTAACTGATTGAATGAGTTGTTTTGATAAGAAAAACAAAAGTTGATGGTTTTCAAAAAGGTATATAGAATTCCTGTTATTAAAACTGTTTAAAACAATCAAAACATGAACATTTTGACTGTGAGCAGTGATAATGATAGTATTGATTCATCCTGTAGATTTTTGCAGATGTTTTTGCTGAAGATCCCTTATTCATGTGTGAGATAGGTGAATCGGTGTTTAAATCTAGAGAAACCAGTGGTGGTAAGCTAAGTAAGAAAGAGAAGCAGACAGAGTTACTCAACATATGGTGTAGACTACTGGATACTGTCACACAACGACACAGGCTCATAGACGCAGCCTGGGAAACAGAGATTCTCTCCAATCTCTATAAGAGACATGCATTTGAAATGGGGTTTGAAGAGTTTCATCTGTACCTACGCTATGTCCAGTTTGAGTTTGCCTCGTTTAAAGAGAATGCTGATCAGCCTCCACCAGTATTTATCACAGCTTTACAAGAAGATGACAGTAGCATAGACAGGTAAGGAGTCAGTTACAAGAAATTAATGCATGGCTAATGTATAAGTGTTTCCTTCGTTTCATTTCGACTTATGAACAAGATGTCAAGCACTTTGACATAGTAGTTGTAGTAGTTACTGTACAGTAATATTATTTAATATATGTACCAGCAATTACTTGCACAATGTAGTGGTAGTTGCACTGCAGTGCTATACTGAAAGCATTATCGCATACATGTATGCATATGAGGGTGCAATCGTTCCTTGAACACAAAATCACATGATTGCACAGTATGAAATTTGCTGTTGTTGAGAAACATAATTATGTGATAATAACAAAACCCAATGCCACTTGAGTGCCAATGTGGGTGCTCAAGAGTGTACTTGTACTTGCAGTATTTTCTGCTGCATATTAATAGCATAGACTGTGGAGTTCACTTGATGGTCTAGCTGTGATGTTAGTGACATGAGGAAGACCTCTCAGCCCTTCAGACTCTTAAAAAGTCTTATTCAGTACACAAACAATACAGAGGGGATGGGTGTGAGTGTGTTTGACAGTACATAATGTGGGTTTACGTGTGCAATTTATTTAATCACATTTATGTACTTCTGGTACAAGACAAGAATTCATTGCAGCATAGTCAAGTTTATACATGGTATTTCCATTCATTCAATGCTGTTCAATGAGTATAAGTTACTGTTGTTTTTATTGTGAAATGAAATGAGCAACATGTCATGATAGTACTTCTAGTTTTCTATCTACATTGTATGTTATTCTTTCCTTCCAGATATGTACCATCAAGCCTGTACTTGGCAATTCAAGAACTTGATGAGAAAAATGTTGGCATGTTTACATTCAGAAACAGAGATGGTTTTATCAGGGTGAGATCATGTCACATTTCAATCTTTGTACATTTCCATTTCCTTCATAATGCAGGTGAAACTATTCCTATCATATAACATGTATAAAAAGTATTTATTGTCATACAATACTATAAGATCTACTGACGCAACTAAGTATCGAAACTGTCCATAAGGAAAAAGACAAAATGTTCAAAGAACAAAGAAAATAATCTGACTATCTCTGGTTCACTGATGTCATATTATGAATTCTGTGTAATTCTACAGATGGTGGAAGGTAATGGACTTGACAATCTACGCACAGCTGTACAATGTCAGGTTGTACAGAAGAATGCCTTACTTAGTGCTGTACAACAAGCTGATGCTTGTTCCTACTTCCAGGAAGTCTCAGCACCATCAGATAGTACCAAGAGGTAGGTGTCATAGATTCTTGTAGGTTTAGTATACATTAGTCTCACTAAATGATGATGAATAGATCAATACACATTCATTTATTTATTTATTTATTTACTGATATGTGTTGAAAAACAAAATTTTGAATCATAACATGATATTATTATTTGAAATAACCTGGTTGTTCCAGGTTTGTTTGCAATATAATCGTGAAAGTGCTGGTAGTTTCGTTTGTTCCATATAGGGAATCTATTTCTACATAGGTGAATCTATGGAAATATAGTACAGAACTTGGGGGGGGGGGGGGGGGAGAGATTGCAAAGATGTTGACCATGGCTACACCATTACTTGGGAGACATATAATATTACTTTCAATACATATTTTGCTGTATAACAGTGCTTCAAAAATCCTTTGCATGCCAACAAAACAACTAACCTTTTTCAGTGATAAGACTATTCTTTATTCAAAGTACATGTATTTTCGGACTAAATACATCTTTCAATTCTGCACTTTTCAAAAAACTAATTGATTCATAGTTAATACATTTTCCAACCAACTTATAACTTACAAGTGTATAAAGCACAGTATTATGATACTTTTCAATATGTTGCAAAGTTATGCTGGTGTTTGAGTTTGATTACATTATCTGTACAGAAAAACTGGTTAATAAAGTTTAAAAGCCGCCACTTTGTAACTGAGGTTTCATTTTCTGGTTAAAGTCGGTCCTTCTACACAATGTACATACATCGTATACACTAGAACTTATATGATTCAACAACTGGAGTACTATTAATATCAAGATATTTCACTACAAAACAAAGATAACCATGTCCTTTTCAAAAGCTATGTTGTAAATGTTTTCTTTACTTGTCTCAGTGGACGTAAGTCGCCATCAGATTCACGTAGTGAGAAGAGTTCTCTGACTGCCATGACAACCAGTATGGCATCAGGACCAGTCAACGTCCAATCCATGGCGTCGTCTGTAGTCTTTGCAGCAAAACTAAAGACTGGTATGGAAAGACACAAGAGATCTCCAGAATCATTTGTATCTCTACAACTTGAGAAGGTAGGTTGTCTATTAAAGATTGATATGTTGGGTCAATACCCCGTCGTCATAAAATAGGGCACGTTTGCTGTAAAATTATCATTATAACAAGTGTAAAGAGTATTGTGGTATTTCAAGTGAAAATATTTATTACAAACATATCTGAAAGGACAGCTGCAAAACTTGGGGATTTCTTTTCTAATTTTTTTTTTTGACAGAGTAGAAATTTTCATTTATTAATGTAAACCCAGAGTCTTCAAACTTCATCTACAAGGAATATTTGGCATTTCAAATAGCACAGGGCTACCAGCTTTGCAAAATTCTTTAGCAGTATTATACATGTACCTGTAGTATACTTGTGATATATTGGTCTGACTCCTCTTCTCTTTGAGGACTCCACTATTGACCAAATCCAATTCATTCTTGTGAATGAATTTCTATCAGATGACAATTCTATGAAGAGACATTAATCATACAGAAGACATCACCAAAGAGTTACTTGACATCGATGGCTTTGTTCAATTGGTACATTATTATACAGATTGAAAAGATATTTCATTCGAATAGGGACACATCACAGCTACATGTACTTCAAAACCAAAATGAATTCTAATAATTCCATGAATTGTATTGAGCTGTATAGTCCAACACTATGTGAGATTAAAAGACAAAGACTGCTGAGGTGTACAATATTCTAGTTTTCTAAAGATTCTTCACTGTTTGCTTTAAATATACCTTCATCTGATTTGTCTGTTTTATAGGTACCATCCAGAGATATGATGCTAAATGAATATCTTACCAAGAAACAAAGTATGGGTACTCTCATGAAAAGTAATGATGAAGTAGAAAAACTGAAAAGGTTTGTGTCATTAACTATAACTTGAATTACACTCCTTGTATATTTATACCCTGGTGGCTCATTGACTGAACCTGTTATATTCATTACCACAAAAATAGTTCCAGTTTGTGTCAATCCAAGCTTGTCAATGCCAATCTCACGACATACATTTATTACATGTACCCTCTGTGTATCATCAAAATGGCATTTATCAGTTTTGCTGACCTCTGGTGAACAATGATTACAGTAGAATTTCATTCAAGAAAAACATACTTTTAATCTCTGCCATATATGAACATTATATGGTGAGTACGTCTCATGTTATAACTGCCAGGGTTGTGACCTTGATAGAGTATAGTTCAAGGTCAATGAGCCATAGACAAAGAATTCAAATCTCATGACAGATTATTTTCTTGTTTTTGAACAGGAGTTTAATTTCGAAGTTTTGTCTGCGCTTCCAACGTCGTATATCCCAGTATTCTCTGCGTGGACAAATCATTGCATACTTAAACAGTACAGTGACATTATTGGAGGAATTCCCAACAACTAGACGGACACACTTCTTATTTGGATTACCCAATGAAAAGAAAACTGACAAAGATGATAAAAAAGGACTTGAAACTGATCCCAGGTAAAAGACACAATTATAGTACTTAAGCTTCCAGTCATTCATTCATTTGAATATAAGTTTCTACTCATCTTTTAAGTTCATCCCTCCCACTTTTATGGTGGTTTTTGAAAATATAAAGTCATGTACATGAGAAATAATTGGGTCATCCACAAATTAAGACATCATTGAAATAGTTTACTTGTTAGGAAAAACTACTTGTATAAAGGGAAAGTTTGAATACGCTGTCTGTCTGTGACTCATCAGTAATGATGTGTTTGTGTTCCCAATTTTGGCACTGGCAGGAAGCTTGTTAAATTACAGCTAATGGCCTATAAAAGTTCCAATTATTTCTCATTTAACGTTGGTTAAATTCTAATTCCTAATGTATCAGCAATGCAGTGACGCATCTTTCTGTATTATTTCTAGAACAATTCACAAAAGACCAAAACGAATACTATCCTCAGACGGCACAACACTACTTAATCTCTGGTTTGTGCCACATCATTCAGAAGTATTAATTATGTTTAAAACATTGGACAATGATACTTGTATAAGAGCTCTGAGACTAACATTACAACTAGTTGCTGCAGTCCATGACATACTACATTATCTATGTGCATATTCCAAGCTTGGAAGCTCACATGCCAGGTAAGCCAGAGAAGACTTGTACCATAATAGTATAGTTTCTATCAGTTTTCCTGCTAAGGTTTTTTTTACAAGTATAAAAAAAAAAGAATTTGTGGAGAGCAATGGCTCAACTCGGTTGTGTGATTGGTCGGTTGTGTGATTGATTGGTTGTGTGATTGATTGGTCGGTTGTGTGATTGGTCAGTTGTGTGATGGGTTGGTTGTGTGATTGGTTGGTTGTGTGATTGATTGGTTGGTCGTGTGATTGGTCAGTTGTGTGATTGGTTGGTTGTGTGATTGGTCGGTTGTGTGATACAATTTAACATTTATGTGAGTTTGCGTCAATCATCATCATAGGTAGTTTGTTTGTTTATACAAAATGTATAAGAAATTACAAAGTTGTTGTAGGACTTTCTACTTACCGGTATTACAAGATTTTTGAATTGGAACAGTTTGCATTTGCAAATTGAAAGTATATTATTTACATATGTTGCATACTTTTCATTTGCTAAATTTGTGAGTATTGTTTGACAGGATGGGATCCAAGAGAATGGAGTTTGTGACTGCAGACTGGGGTGGTACAGAAGGGATCTCAGGAGAATTATTAGAAATACAAAGACAAATTGATAATCTAGAAGATCCTACAAATCCTCAAGAGGTGAGAAAAAATCTTCAAGTTTTCAAAAAAGTTTTCTATTCATTCACAAATCTACTGTCTTGTAAGTTTTCTAGCTATTTTATTCACAAATCTAATGTTAATTGATTATCTTTGTTTTAGGTGTGTGATTACCTGACTTTGCGTCGTGACGTTATGTTCCTGGAATTTGATACTTCAGTACGTCATGCCATGTGTGATACATATCTATCCACAAGGAATGTCAAAGCCTACCAAAGTGTAACAGATAATATGCACTTTGCCCTTGCCAATCTAAGTAATGTACAAGTACCAACTGTCTACTCTAGCCATCTACCCGTACCTGAACCACTAGAAGCTAGAGACTTGTCTGCCCAACAGTTAGTGCCTTGGAGAGCTTTTCTTGGAAGGTAAGGATGTGAGAAGTTTTTTGTGGGAGTTTAGGTCTGATTCAGACGGCATTGTGCTTCTCAGTGGATGTCTGTACCAGTAACACAGTTTATGGGTTACATACATGTATGTATAAAATATCAGCCAAGACTGAAGAACATCAAAATATGTATGTTGTATACTTAGCACATTTTCGAAACAAGAGTGACAAGTACTGGATGGTAACATCAAGGCTAACTGTTTAAGTATAGGCTGTGTAATTGATAAAATGATTGTTAGGATAATGATCCCATATTAATCAAAGGCCCAGTGTCATTTAAACATGGCCCAATTATTGATCAGATGCGTTCATTGGAAGAAGGCAAGGTCCACACAATTCTACAAGTCTTTGTAATTAATCACACACTTCTTTTTCTTCTTCAAAGTATGTGGTTGTAATTCTTTCATAGAAATATATAAGTGGGCAATTTCCAGAGCAAAATGTTGAGTATTGTAAATGTATGTTGTTCAATGGGAAAAGACTTTTGCTCCTTGAGTTGAAAAAATTTCAAATGTTATTTGCTTGTTAACCACTTCCATCTGACACACATTCCTGAGTGTTTTTTCATGTTATATTTTGTTTCAACAGGAGAGGACCATTTCCTACACAATTCTGGGAGTTTCGTAAAATAGAGTACAACATGCAGCTGTGTTTGGCGGGGTTGAAAGATGTCGACCGTCACGTTGCTAATGGTGAAATACTTGGAGTGTCTCTACTCATGGAAGATGTCCTACAAACTTGCCAGCCAGATGAACTTTACAATATGGATTGCGAGAGTGATGATGAAAGCAGTACAGACAAGGGCAATGCCAAGACCAAAACTGAGGAAAAGATTCCGGAAGAACGAGAATCAATTCATTCATGTGAGTTAGTCTTTGCTTTTGACTAATAAACTGATAAATGTACATTTGGAATGTTGATAAATCTTCAATACCAAATTTTGAGGAAAAAAATTGTTAAGGCGTAGATTTTTTGGGGGTTTGAGGAATGAAAATCCATGGTATCTGACTACATAATATGCCAAATTTACTTGACATTGCTTGTCCACCTGTTATCACCAGCCTGGGAATCAAAGGGTAATAAACTCTGATAATTTCACAGACAACCCAATTTTTAACAAATATGGCATCATGCATTTAAAAAAAAAACTAAATTAAAATTAAATACAGAACAATGAATTTCTGACTCACCTGACAAATAATGTGTTCTTTCATGTATATTTTAGTTGCAGTGGTAGAAAGGAAGCCAATATCACGAAGCAAGGAACCAATCGTTGCCTTTGGGTTACTCAAGAAATTCCTCATTCTGTGGAAGGTTCTTGAAGTGTTTAAGAAAGACTGGGCAAAAAGAAAACTTGGAGCTGAAGAAATTTCTACGCCAACATTATACAAACAGTACTGGTAAGATGTACATGTATATAGATCTGTATTCTGTCTGATATCTTGTAGCCAAGTCTGGTGATCAGCGTGCGAAATTAACGCCGGTCCTTCGGCCCGAGACCAACAGATTTCCGTTCGGACCGACAGGTTTTCAGAATTACATCAACGTATCGGTCCTTATGACCAACTGAAATTTGGAGTAAATAATAACATTTATTCAAAGATATATCCAATTTCACCTACATGAATCTGATCTTGTGTTATCTATTTTACTCTCGACATCTCGTTCAAGTCAAGCAACACAGAGCTAGCTCGCTTCGTGTTGTTGTCAATGTTGATATCATGTCTACATATGACGTAACATACAGCATTTACTTTATGAAATTATGTTAGCAAACACATGATTGGCTGAATTTCTCTAATTATTTTTGTCTTGTCTAATCAGAACGTCTTAGACATTCAGACTCATTTTACGCATTCAGCGCATGCGTCTTTTTCCGCCATGATATCGTAATCATTTAATCATTGTTGTAAGGTTTACCGTTCGAAGTGTATGAAACGTTTAACGTGTTTGAGACAGTTCCACGTTGTATTTATAAAGTATGTGGCGATATTTAATGAGCTTCCGAAGAAGAAGACGAAACAGACACTGTTTTTTAAAAGGCTGGTATTAAAGCCGGTAAATGTTAGCGGGTTTCCCGATCAATTTACCGGATTTCCCCATGTGTGTGGCCATGATCAAAACAAACTGACCGAAACATATAAACTACCCTGAAAATGGCGTTTTAACTAATAAAGAAGGCAGGTACACTTCGTAAAATATCTTCAGTACGATAGGTTTTTTGTTGTTGTAAAAACAGTAAAAAATGCGTAGTCTGATTGCTTTCAATTTGATGCATATGATCATGTACGCCCTGTCATGTTGTAATCAACATATAAACTTAGAAATGTATCATTTTTGTTGCCATTGTTGTATCTGGAAAATTACTGCATCATGCCAAACACGGGTACATAGTGGATGACACATTACAGTACAGTTACCATATCACGTTCCCACGTCAAAAAAAAACTCGCACTGTAAGACATGTTTAGCCATGATAGTTCTCTTCATCATGGTCAGATTTCTTACACAAACAACCAGTGACGATACTCAATACACCACGGTAGGGTATACGGGTAGGGCTTTATGGGGGAGGGGGGGCTTCTGATATTTGTAAAGACTGAAGGAAGACGAAACCGCTCCGTGTCACTGTGGATGGAAATTGAAATAAAGCAAATACACAGTTTTCAAGAGGGATAGTTATGCAACAAAACCTTCTGCTATGATGAATTTGTGGGTCTACGTTCGCTAAGAGTTGGAAAGCTACATCAGCTGTTGCCACATACGATGAATCTGACTTTGGATTATGTGATTCAGAATTTAGTGAATCGTACAGAGAGGAAGGAGAGGACTGTGATCTCTTAGAGATTGCAGATAATGTAGATTTATTGATTCATTCACCCATATTATCTACAATCTATGGATATGTATTTCTATGGTGGAATGAATACATTCAGTCTCAGACCACTATAGTCTATAGGAACAGATTATGCGAGAATGAATATTCATAGTCTCTGGGTTCATAGTTACAAATGAAAATCTCTACTCACAGAGTCAAAAAGTAGTTGGTTGTGAATCCCAAATTTACTTCCAATTTATTTTTTGAGTCTGTGAGTGGAAATTTTATGAAATAATAGTGGATAGTGAACAATTCGTTGTACTCTCTTTTACTTTTATATCTAAAGATATGTTGTATCATATTAAAGTTCAAAATCATTTAATCTGTAAATGGGGGGGGGGGGGTGTAGATACAGGTCGTGAACGTGAACTGCATTGAGTATGGACCAGCAGTTTTCCTTAAGGACCAGCAGCATTTGCTACATGTCGGTCCTTATGACCAGTAGTCATTTTCCCTTAAGTTCACACACTGCTGGTGATAATAATGAATTTTTTTGTATTTTTATGGATCCAAGAATAACAAAGTACACAGTCAACTGGTCAGCTGTCAGCTATAACTGAATTCAACCCATAATTATGTTGTCTCAGCTATTGTCAGTATACTTTATTTACCAATGAAAGTTTTTGGTCTATTTACTGTCAATACGCTATATTCCAGTAATACCCACCTTGCAAAAAAGTGTCACAAGGTTTGTACAATGTTAGTACAATGTCACATGTCGAGAAGAATTGATGGGTAAAATCACATAGCATTACGTGAAACCATTAACAAAATGAGCCTCAAATAACTCGCCCTCACTTCTGTCCTAATGGCTGCTTCAGAACAGCACTCCTAGTGACCAAACTATACAATTACTTTGTCTTTCTGAAAACTGGAATATGTGATAATGAAAATGACCTCCCTTAAAATACAGAGATCGAGTTTAGACTAATTTGTATCTACAAATACATTTTCAGACTTCAATCCCAGGCAATGATCAATAACATTGACATCATTTCAGGGAACTAATCCATTTCAAATACAGTCAATAGTCATCACTCATAACATAGCATAATAATATGATCACCAAAGTATTATATCATCAGAATTTGTGACACTTGAATTTTGTTTTTTGTTGACAGCAAACTGTATAAGGTGGAAATCCTTTATCCTGTGTTAAAGAGCATGGCAAGGAAATATGGCAAGGTAAGTGAAACCTGGGAACTGTCAATCTTGCAAAGTGTTAATAATACTTGTCAATGAATGCTTATTATAGTCATGTCCTACCAGGTACCCATGTCTATGACTAGGCAAACTGAGGTATAAGTGTACATTGAAGCTTAAATCTTGCCAAATAATTATAGGCAATCAGAATCCAAATCCAAAATGCTGTTGATCAGAGGCACTTCACAATGGTGGTTATGTGAAGACAAAAATTATGAAGTCATCACTCAATCATCACAACTTCTAATCAACATAATGACACTTATCACAGCAATAATCGTGGTCAAAATCAGTGGAGTTTTTAACAATTCAGAAACAAACTTCAGTGCCAAACCTCACTACATCAACTTGCATAGTCCAAGTCAGCCATTCTAACCATTCAACCATCACAACTACTAATCAAACATAGACAGACATTTATGAGAGCAATATATTGTTTTTTGAATACAGGGTGATTTGTATGAGGGAATGATCAATGAAGATGAACCCATGATAGCACCAGCTGGGGCCTCAGAGATGGAAGTGAGAGCTAAACAATTGATCCGCTTACTAGATAGTCTAGAGGCTCACATGGTTTATGAACTACGCAGGAAGATTGCTAAAGAACACACTCTGGTTGTCTCAGAGAAAGCTAGGGAAGAAGGCAATCTACCAACAGACTTGTGGAAGAAACCTGTAAGTACAACATAGATATGAAGTCTATAATTGTGATGTGTCTTACTTTCATTAAGATCCAGGAAAATTATCACCACTTTGAAATTGGATTGAAAATGATCACTCAAAATGCCACTCATTTGCATAATTATATACACATGTATATCATTTGCATATAATGTCCACAAATTTCAATATATTTTTGTAACATGTAACTGTCTTACAGTTGGATACAATCGTGTTTATCAATGAACAGTAAAATATTATTTTAGCTCTTTGAGAACATTTCTGAAAAAAAGTTGCATTTTAATATTTAATATCATTAACATTTACAGGTTATGAATGAAAGAATGACAATAGCTAAACCTCATATAGCTGAAGACTTCAGTCGACTTTTGATGTCAGAAGCCAAGTCATCGGAGGATGAAATTATCATAAAGAGGGTAAGTCACATGATTGGTATATTATGTAACAGTACTTAAGAATTTAAAATGTGTATGGCATCAAACATACAAAAAATTCAAAACGTTACAAGAAAACAGTTACTGAAATTGTTTTGTAAAATATCACGGCAAATCATAACACCAAATTTTAGCTGTTTGATAATACAGGTGTATCCAACTTGATTTTGTTAACATGACTGGCTAATATGGTGATGCAGAGAGAACAGAGTAACTTTGAGTCTTTATCTTGTTTACAGGAAACACTCAACAAATCTTTATCTTTGCTGGCTAATATGGTGATGCAGAGAGAACGGAGTAACTTTGAGTCTTATTCCATGTATTATGAGAACTTATTACGACATCATCACCAACTTCTTTATCAAAGGGAGCAGGTAAGATAAAAACATGTCAGATTCTGTTTGTCACTTACAAACTAAATGTGTAGTGTATGTGGGGGGGGGGGGTATGTGGGTGTTGTGTGTGTCATGGGTGTGGTTGCATGTTAAGGGGCGTTTCTACAAGTCTGGAGAGCTAAATTCTTAAAAGTGATGATTGGAACGTTGTGTCCAAATACTGTTTAAAATGAATAAATTATTTTGAAATGACATGATAGTACTTTTCAAGCCAAGTTTTGATAGTGGAAACATAATCACATATTCTGCCCATCCCCCCCCCCCCCCCCCCCAAAAAAAAAAAAGAAAGAAAAAAGATGCACACTTTAATATTGCCATATAGTTGATAGTTGAACTAATTTTGATAAGCAGCATACCGTGAACTATTCTATAAACTATTTGTGTTTACAGGAAATCAAACAATTAAAGGAGACATCCAAAAATGGAAATTCTTCTGCCTTTGTTGAAGTTCAATGTCAGTTGGCAGACAGAAGTCATGAACTTATACTTGGTAAGTCTTGTTGTAGGCTAACAATTTGAAAGTGATCACTATTTACAACTATAATGTACTTCAATGACAACAGATAGTTGCTGTATAATGTTGAACAGAAGGAGTAATATTGGTTATTTGATGTTTTTAACAAGTTCCTCTCATTAGCTAACCACTGAAAACACATCGTGTTAAATAGGTTAAAACCAAGTGACTTCCTTCGTACTAAATGGCATGATAAACCTAACTCACAAGAACATGTCAAACTGTAGGCATTCATGAAATTTGAATATGTTAGAGTTCTCACCCTATTCCTGTCACTGTAGCCCTTACCGAACCTATTCTGAACCCTAGCTTGATTACTATTATACATGTATATCTTTTGAATAGTCAGTCCACTGTTCTACGTTCATATACTCTCCCCTCAAGCCATATATGGAAATGAATTCAAATTCAAAGCATAAGGTTGAAACTATTCAATCACACTGATGATAGTATACATTGTCTGATAATATTTCAATTCATCCAGAGATCACATCTTTACGAGCCAAGATTGCTGAGATGAGAGAGCAAGCCCTGACTATGGAACGTGATGTAAGGGAGTCTGTCAAAGATGAATACAATGGTCTTGTTCAGAATCTCTTCTCTACATCGTTTACTCTAAAATCAAGATTCGATGAATTCAGGTAAAGTTAAAATCTATCACCCAATATTTGCTTTGATGGATGTAGAATGAATGTAGGAGGATATTTATGTTATGTAATCTTATACCAAACAATGTCAACTCAACTGATATAAGTTTAGCAGAATGTCTGTCCAGTACAATTTGTTTTACCGACTGATCAATTTCCTGAATCAGGGAGGGAATATTTGCTGTGACTTTGTTCCATGAATACAGAACGATGTGTATAAGGACACAAGTAACCTAGTGATGAAACAATATACACTTATGAATAGATTGAAAGGTAACCATTTCTTGACAGATGGAGCTGCCCTTACATATAAGTCTGTATTTTGTTTTCTGGCTCTGAATTGAAAAAAATGATTTGGTTAATGGTGAAATTATTGCCCCTCTTGCATAGGAAACAACTATATGATGATATGTTTACCAGTGTTGGTGATGTCAGAAGAGAAGCTGTAGATACTATGAGTAAGCTGAAATCCCAACCAGGAGGAATGGAAGGTAAGTATGTGTAATACTATGTGTATGTATGTGTGTGTGTGTGTGTGTGTGTGTGTGTGTGTGTGTGTGTGTGTGTGTGTGTGTGCGTGTGTGTGTGTGTGTGCGCACATGCATGCATGCATGCATGCTTGACGGATGTGTGTGTCTGCATGTGTGTGTTTTGTGTGTTAACTGTATTTACATGTTTTAGTGTATGTATCTGTATTTAGGTTGATGTGTCTGTATATGTTTAAAGGATTTCTGTGGGTGTGTTTTTGAGTATACATTGCATGTATATAAAGTGTGGGTTTACATGCATAAGTTCATAAGTATAAAATTGCTTGACTGTGCACATCTTGTTTCTAAAAAGATATGATATTATTTACTTTTTTTTACAGAGGCAGATACACTGCAAAGAAATTTGCGTAAAGCTGAGGAACTGAGACAAATCCGCCATGAGAATAACTCTCTGAATAGGTTGGTTATGAAAATGAGAACAATGAATAATTGGAAACGAACACACTTAAAGGAGTACTATGAGAATGCGGTAAGATTTGAATCAGCTGCTGCTTACAGAAATTACAATTAATATCATTGTGGATGACTCACAATAGAAATGGGGTTCGGAAAACAGCAGTAATAGAAATGACAATACTAGCAAGTAGTAGTATACACTGGGAACTCTGTTCTTTATATGCACGCACACTCCAACTTGTAACTGAAACTTACATCACACAAGAATGCACGCGCACTCCAACTTGTAACTGAAACTTACATCACACAAGAAATTTCGATTTGATCGTCTGTCTTATCGGCGTGCTGCGTGCTGATTGGTTGATTATGTATGAAGTATGACTATATAATGAGTTCATCAGAAATGGCAACAATGTTAACAACAACGTATAACACAAAATATGAATCAATAAATGTAATTCACGACAATCATAGTTGTCTGTGCAACATCATAATAATTTGAAAATACTATTTGTGAGTCTGGCTGCTTGAGTGTAACTGCAACATTGTGTCACTAAAGTGATGATCGATTTAAGGGGCTTAAGCTGAGTTTATATGCATTTGGACGTAGTTTATTCTGCATATTTATAAGGTATTCACGGTATTGTACTTACTGGAGCACCGTTTGCAATTAACTGAACCACTAACCTGGTATCAAGATATAACCCATAAGCAATCCGATGATGTTATTATTTATTTTATTTATTTATTTGACAAAAGTCAGACAGTCCACACAGATGACAAACACCTATAAACGTGGACCCCAAAACAAATGGACATAGAAATAAAAGACAACTGGCAAAAACTCCAGATACAATACAAGATAAATGGAAACGCCTACAATTACATTAAATGACACTTTGTACAATGACAAACTGACACCCAGGTGCAGGGATTTTGTACAATGACAAACTGACACCCAGGTACAGGGATTTTGTACAATGACAAACTGACACCCAGGTACAGGGATTTTGTACAATGACAAACTGACACCAAGGTACAGGGATTTTGTACAATGACAGACTGACACCCAGGTACAGGGATTTTGTACAATGACAGACTGACACCCAGGTACAGGGATTTTGTACAATGACAAACTGACACCAAGGTACAGGGATTTTGTACAATGACAGACTGACACCCAGGTACAGGGATTTTGTACAATGACAAACTGACACCCAGGTACAGGGATTTTGTACAATGACAGACTGACACCCAGGTGCAGGGATTTTGTGCAATGACAGACTGACATCCAGGTACAGGGATTTTGTACAATGACAAACTGACACCCAGGTATAGGGATTTTGTACAATGACAGGCTGACACCCAGGTACAGGGATTTTGTACAATGACAATTGAAATATTAAATGACAGGGAGTTCCAAATAGAATAGATTCTTTTAAAAGTGGAATATCTAAAATTCTCAGTTTTAAAAATCAGAAAATACTTTCAAATTCAGAGTTTTAGTCACTCCTCAGCTGTGATTCATAGGGACAAGGCTATGATGTCAATCATACAAACAAATAAACAAGCAAACAAACAAACAAAGTAGCTAACTAACAGTTACAACACAGATGCTAACAGTTAGACATACTTTTGAAGGCTATGTGTTGCTTTGTACTAGGTGTATAATCTGAGACAAGAAGCTGACAGATGTAAGAAAGACTACCTAGAAATAACCATGATGGCAGATGAGGAGGTCATCTTACTACGACAACAGCTAGTAGCTTTGAAGAAAGCCTTAGCTAACTCTGAGAGGGAGAGGGAGGGTATCCAGAAGCAACAAGAAAAGGAGGTAATGTTACAGATATTAGTAATTTGACTGGTAATTTATCTTAGATGAGATGAGATCAATTCTCAACTCCAAGTGATTTCTGATTAAATCATGTTTTTGTGCTGGTGTTTATGCTATTATTCTCACAGTGCAATAACAGTAGGGAACCATATTGTATATTATACCATGCATGAGCCAGATTCAACAAAAAACAATGAATACATACTGTGGTTGTTCTACATCACAACAACGTGCATCTATGTCAAGACAACACGTGTCTTAGCTACTTCACTGGTTCAGGTGTGTTCGAAATATGAGTCAAAACATTCAAAATTGTCATTACTTTCCCAAATTTTTCTTTGATAATACTGGCATACATCGTATAATTATGTTATTCTCCAATATCTTTCTTCATTCTGCCGGAAAATATGCATGACCTAAGGGTTGTCACTACTCGCCTATTGACTCGTAGTCACAAAGACCCTTTAGGTCACTCGTATTTTCCCTTGGGGAATAACATATAAGTGTCTTTAAGAAGAATATGTAAATCTATCTAAAAGTTGAAGACTTTTTACTTACTCACAAATATCTAGAAAACTAAACTACTATCTTGTAGTTTATGTTGATGGTGACACTTCTAAGTTCAGCCTAATATCTATTTCAACGTACTCTAGAGTCAGAACTAAACAGTCAAATACAGTATTTATGACTGTGGTGTGAATGACAATTTAACTGAAATCAGAAATCAGCTTGTAATAGCTACTAATGCTTATATTTGACAGATGAAACTGAAAAAGGAGTTAGAACACAAAGCTGTGCAGGAAGCCAGAAGTGCCAAACAACTGGAGCAAGCCAGAGCATCTAATCTAGAGAAACTGGTAAGTATGATGAGTTGTAGATGTAGGGAAGACTGCTTGTAAGTTGTAGGATAATAGTTAGATTTACTACCAACAAGAGTGACTACAGAGTTTCAATTAGACAACTCGATGTTACTACCAATCCAGAGTGACTATAGAGTTTCAATTAGACAGCACAATGTTACTACCAAACCAGAGTGACTATAGAGTTTCAATTAGACAGCACAATGTTACTACCAATCCAGAGTGACTATAGAGTTTCAATTAGACAGCACAATGTTACTACCAAACCAGAGTGACTATAGAGTTTCAATTAGACAGCACGATGTTACTACCAAACCAGAGTGACTATAGAGTTTCAATTAGACAGCACAATGTTACTACCAAACCAGAGTGACTATAGAGTTTCAATTAGACAGCATGATGTTACTACCAAACCAGAGTGACTATAGAGTTTCAATTAGACAGCACGATGTTACTACCAAACCAGAGTGACTATAGAGTTTCAATTAGACAGCACAATGTTACTACCAAACCAGAGTGACTATAGAGTTTCAATTAGACAGCACGATGTTACTACCAAACCAGAGTGACTATAGAGTTTCAATTAGACAGCACGATGTTACTACCAAACCAGAGTGACTATAGAGTTTCAATTAGACAGCACGATGTTACTACCAAACCAGAGTGACTATAGAGTTTCAATTAGACAGCACAATGTTACTACGAAACCAGAGTGACTATAGAGTTTCAATTAGACAGCACGATGTTACTACCAAACCAGAGTGACTATGGAGTTTCAATTAGACAGCACAATGTTACTACCAAACCTCTAGTCTGCAAGGTAGACCATGACGGGGCACCCTCACACTTTGGTCAACCCCTTTGACCGGTGAAGGGAGAGTGACAGGACATATCTTACTTACAGTCCATCAAATGACTTGATTCAAACTTTCACATGGAGCTGTAACAAATTAAAAATACTTAAAATAGAAATGTGACATTTTTTGATAATCTTTCAGGATTTTGAATACTATTAATAAACCAGTCAAGAGACACAGTATCTATTTAAACTATACTGAAGTTTTGATGATTTTTTTCCTCAGGTGGAACAGCTAGAAGACAAAGATGTACGTCTGAAAGTGATGTCATATGAACAAGAAAAGAACCTCAAAATGAATCACATAACACAGAGTAAAACCAAGAAAGATATTGATCAGATGAAGAAACAATTGCATCATGAAAGATCTATGAAACTAGATGCCTTCCAGCGTGTAGATGAATTACAAACACAGGTTTATGACTATGAAACTGATTTTAGTCAATTTCTACCATCAAGACCACATACTGCAGGCAGTAAGTACTAAATCATTTACATGTGTTCGCAACTTATGTTGCCTTTATACAACCTAAAACTAGACACCCACAACTGCCACTAAGTGGGCAATAATTTTAAAATCATTTTCAACTCGAATCATTCTTTTATTGTACAATTCATACTGGTTATATTACCAAGCCCTTATAAGATACAATTTATCCAAATATTGAGTGGCTCGATCCTGTAGAATTTCTCATAATTGATGTAAATTTGTTATCAAATGTAAAAACATTAGACAGGTTGACTTTTCTTTCTGACATTCAGATATATTTGAGGCAGGTTGCTTGCTACATGAAAATATAGACTATGCATACAATACATACAGATGTACATGTACATACAGTACAGTTCAACAATTCGGTCCTTTTGAAACACAACTCTGATTACGAATATAATGTGGTTTTTTAAAATGCATTTTAGCACTTAATAACCATAACCTGAATGAGATTCCAATATCACCATTGTTCATCAAACATTTTTATAAAATTGTGTGAAAGTCACACACTGTTATTTATGTTGATGTTGTGCATATCTGTTTTCAAAATGTTATTGTTATTCAATACAGTTTTTACCTCAAACCATTGGTATATACAGATTAGAGATAGGATTGTTTTCATCAAAGAGCTGGACCTTTAATTTATATGTACCAAAAATATGCTTGTGTTACATCTCCAGACCTGATAATTTTCCCAGTAGAACTTTTTGCACAAAAAATTCACATTTTTGAAACTTTTTCTTACTCTAATTTCAACTTCATTTTGAACTTGAACCTTTCATATTACCATAGCAATAATATCAACATTTCTGAGTAAATTTTGGTCAAAAGCATCATTTTGTGAAAAAAAAGAATTGGATTGAAATGCCATTAATATCATGCCATTGAGGTACATGAAACAAAGACAAATTTTTTTGTCATCTCTATTTGCCCAAACTTCAAACTTATTCAGTGGTTTCATTACAAAGGTGTTTTTATTTTCCAAATCATTTATCCAGTCTGTGTTATAAGGTAAGCACAGACAGACAGCATTTCTGAAAAATGATTTTTTTTTTGTGAATGCAAAGAGGTGCCTTTCATTTTGAGTGAAACATACCTACAAGTGTGATAAAACAATCCATTCAAATGATTTAATATTGCTGTTACCCTATATGCATGATATATATCACATAGAATGCTTTGATAACCATATTTGCATATGTGTGTGTGTGTTTGTTTGTCTCCTTATTGCATGCCACTCCTACAGATTTTTTCACTCTAAGATTACCACGTGAGTATTGGATGACTGACTATAGCATTGACCAGGTTTCATGTGGAGTTTTAACACTTTTCTACACATTGAATTATAACACTGTCATACTTACTAAAACTACATGTATTACAAATCAAACTCACCTATTTGATTGCATATACAAAATAACTGCATTCAGCCAACTACATGTACACATAATGATATTGTAGAGTTACCTGATTTAACACCTTTAGTAACCTGTGCATGCATGCTGCAGAATACTAGCACTCATTCACTTACACATGACAGAACTGACATTCCTACAGTACATGTACATACACATACACAGTGACAGCTCTGTTTTGCCAATTACTGTTAACAGAATGACAGTATTCATCATATAAAATAGAGTGATATATGTAGTACATTACCAGGTTACTTACACTTATTAACAATTCACATACATGTCATGTCACCCTTTGCTGTGTAGATGCTGTGAGTTAGAGTGATTACATGAACTTAACTAACCACTTACAGAGGTATACGAATGTACACAAACTGATAGAGAAAGATTTGTTATTCCATACCAAGATGGAGAAATCAATTGATGGACAGGTCCATACTTAGATGCTGGAGTTATAGTCTAAGATTTATCAAGATATTCAACTTCAGTTCTTCTTAAGCAGGAAAAAACGGATTACAAAAACTCATATCATCAAAATCACAAAAGTTAAAACTCCTAGAAAAAACCCACAGATGTTCAAAAAATAAAGATTGAGTTGTTTTTTGTGTTGAATTACTACTGAAAACTTAAAGCATCTCTACTAAACTGAGGACAAATATAATTGCTTGTATTTCTGACAAGAGTTTGCACCAGAACAGGCTCTTTCAAGGATTCTGCAGATTGATATTATCAGGAAAAAATGTACTTCATTTGGTATTTGTTTTGTACTTACTGGTTTAAAGTGACAACCAGATTAACATAAAGATGACTCAATAAAAGATCTGACCTGCCTTAAAATCATTACGCCATGGAAGCTGCTTTCACGTTGCTGTTTTGCTTGTTGTTTTTTTACTATTTTCTTGACATCTTTTGGCACTCATAATTCTTGATTTATCTTGCAATCACATTCTACCAAATATTTGTTTGAAAGTGAAATAGTTCTTCATATATTGAAAGCTATCTATCTGATAATGTCATGTGTTTGTTTTTTATCAGCTATGCGTAGTGTCAAGTCCCGTGACAGAGTAAGTCGTGCAAGTACAGGAGTGTGGCCTCCACCTACAGGCTATCCACCCAATTTCAACCGATCATTGACACCAGATCCATGGCCAAAGGAACCTAGTGATAGTGATAGAATAATACAAAGACCTAAAACTGTGAGTATATAGAGACATATCGTCCTTACACTAATATTTCAGGAGTTGACAACCTTTGCAGTTCTTAACTTGTTTGAGTTTATCTGCGGAACAGTCCACTGGTAGTGGGCCTCTAAACAATTTCCACGATGGTGCCAACAAGTGGTGACTGTACATGCAAGCCTTTGAAAAAAATCAGTTCTGATAAATAACTACATAGTATTGCACATTTTGTTGCTGTCAGTGTGTACGTAAGTCAAGGGTGACATAACTTGTTTTTAATACTAGACTAAGTCTAGTATATCCCACATTGACTTATGCTGTAGTGTGATTGATCTCTTGTCAGCTTGTCAAAATATAATACAAATGCCTGCCATTAGTAAACTATTATTCAGATAGATGGGAAGTTCAAGCTGTAATATTCATGTAGTGTGAAAGGAATGTCAAATGCATATATCAATGTCATGTGACTGAAACTTTTTCTATTTTTAGGTGAGTGGTCGTCTACGTACTAAAATCACAGATCAGTTGCTTCATGATGTTCAACCAGACCGACATGAGACTATTATGCAACTACAGGAGTTGGATAAAATGACCAAGTTAACACAGAAATAATGTGGTATTCTACTACATTGTAGTACATGTATATATATACTTCCATAGACAAAACTACTGTAACAATGTCCCACCCCATCCAATGTAACAGCTTAGATTGGCAATTATATAGTATGCAGTCCTGGCCAATTCTTACTCTACAAAATAGGATAATTTTGTCATTTTCCTCACATGTAGCTGATACTTCCATTTAAAAGAATGTCTAGTCGTCACATTGATGTTGAACTTTTATAGAAATATGCCCATTCTCTGACATTTTTAGCAGTTTTCCACTATTATTTTCCACATATTAACTGTGCAGTAAGATAAGCGTATAACTATTTTTGATATACAGCTTCTATTTATAATAATAGTGAAGAGGGTGGAGCAAATCTAAAATGTGAAACTAATCAATAGATTTGAAGATTTGAATTCAAGTTGTATTTTATTCTACTGTGAAAAGTTATCAAGCTGCAACAAAAGACTGGACAGAATAGTGGTTTCAGTGTTGATAACAATAAATTGTATTATCAAGTAATTCCTACTGTGACTATAGAATCTATACATTATGTACGATCACACAGTGCATATGGTCACAAAATTGTAGTGACAAGACACCACACAGGGTTTAATTAGTATGTTGATTTTGGATTCCAAATGTAACATAGTAGGTACACTTTGATTGAAGGTCCTTATCAACCATTTTATGTCCATTTCATTGTGCAGCGTGATTGATAATCATTGTACATGTATATGAAGGATATGACTTCAGTCAGGAATTTTTATTTTTGTAAAACTTATCAGCTGGATATGAGTGGAAATTAAATTGGATGGTTATAGTGATTTTTTTCAAGATTGCAAGGGGGAGGGGTGTAGAAGGGAAGATTTTGGCTCTAAAAAATTTAAAGTTTGTGAATATAGATGCATAAAATGCATGACAATTATTTCCATTAATATCAATTCTGACTCTACAGCCAGTAGCGTGATATTTTTACAGAAGTAATATTTTACTAGAAACAAAAGAGAAACGCTGTTATAATATTAGTATTACATAAATTCTCCCCAACACCCAAACATTTGACTTTAAAACTGTCTCTCTCTCTTTTTTGTTAACTTTCAAGTCAAGTCTGTAGTGTATGGTAAAGAAAACAATGAATTTTACCGTTTAAATGTTTTAGATTATGAAAACATGTAAAAAAAAAAAAAGAAAGATTTGATATGTAAAAAATAAATAAAAGATTTGATATTCAATTAATCGTACCACTAATATGCAATAACAAGAAGCTGCAATTGTTGATAGTGTACAAATATCCATTTAACGTTGTAGGTTTGATCACAGTATAGAGGAGTTTCAACTGAAATAGTTAAGCTTCCAAACAGAAGTTTATATATTTATGCAAGAGATGATACATTAATTTCTAAATGGTTTCAAACACTGTGTTCAAAATGTACATCATAACTTTCATTTTGTGATAAGTTATAGCAGTACAAATGAATACAAATCTGAGTAGTTTCAATTCTTTTTAATTTCTTTTGAGCAAATTTAAGATCTGCTGAATAATAGATTTCAACACCAATCCGTCCTAGATTCAGGAATTGATTTGATATGTCCATTGAATACACAATTACTACGGTTGTTTGTATTTATTTCTTAAATTATGCAAATAAATGAAGAATCATGTAATTGCTGTTATAACTGTACAAACAAAACACATGTCTTGAGTACTTATCAATTGCCTATACATACTTATCAATTGCCAAAGTCTGGTTGTATGTCAAAAGAAACCCTAACTGAGAAACATTATTTTTTCATCACTCTGTCTTGAACAATTTTTGCAAACCAGTACATGTATGATGTATGATATAGATATATTGTTATACAAGTGATGATCAAAATAAAAATGTATTTTCACTATTCATATCATGGATGTATGTAGAAGAGATTGTTCAAGGGAATGCTACTTCAGGAAATAAAGACATTTTCATACACTGAGTTCTTGAGAATCATTTCATGATTTTCCATCGATGACCTTCAATTACTTGCAATGAATATTCATGAGAGCTGTTTTACACTGAAGGGAATAAGCACTCAGAAATCATGAATATTCATTGTGCAACCATAAATATATTATTTCTACTGAATCACAGGAGGCAATGCCATCAGCAAAGATTCCCTATAACTTGACATGAGATCACCCTGATGTTTCTCTGAAATCACAAGTATTTGTAAGTGATGTAAAATCATGAAATGAATCTTCAGAAATCATAGTTTTTGAAAATGTCTCTTTTTTCTGGAGTGGTACTCCCCTTTAACACAGCCAAAACAGCCATCTCCATTTAATATCATTTTATCAGCTACTTTCTGTCATTTTCCATAACTTGTAGGGTATTTTTCTAAAATTCTTTTTGTTAGATTTTCGACTCATATTGCCTTCTCGTATCTCGTTCTCTACTCATAATGTACTCTCCACATCACCTTTCTGAAATCTCCACTCCATGTGGAGCACAGAGAGTATACAAGCACCACCAATGGTGGTGTTCTACAGCAGATCAAAAAAATTACTAGTTGTTAGATTATTTTATGAGCATGTTTCCATGATAATCAATTGAATTCCATCCTGTAAATTTCCAACAATACTGTCAGTGATTAATATATAGACATTTTGTAAAGCTATTTTTGAATTAGCATATTTTGATGTATATAAGCTATATGTAGTATTTGCATAAATGTATTGTATGGATTGTACATGCAATAAAGAACAGTAAATGTTACTTTGTAATAATTATATCTGTCTATATAGCTCCATTCTTTGTAGGTAGTTTTGAGAAGTAATGATAACAGAGGTTTGTTTGAATTTGATAAGATGATATTACACAGTCCTGTACTAGCTTTTCATGCTCATCCCAATCTCCTGTATTGGTTATTATTCCATTTCCCTTGTCCTGTGGTTTAAATGAATTAATTTCAAAGTAAAGTATTAAACAGACCTTATTTTAGGACCACTACATGCTCTGAATATGTAGAGAACAACCATAAACCACCTCCACAGACACTGCAATAGAATTATTATAATGACAACTAGTTTACTTGTTTTTGAGAGTTATCAACAATTGATTGAATTATCAATCAATGAAAAATTAAATACTGTAGTTATCATTCAGTAAATGAATCAATGTATATCAGTGAAAAATGAACAAATCAATGACTGAGTCAATGAATGAATGAATGAATGGATGGATGAATGAATGAATGAATGAATGAATGAATGAATGAATGCAGGAACATGTATGATGAAAAAATAAATGACAGTAAAAGTAGAGAATAATTGAGTTGAAATGAATATCAGCCAATGGAAAATAAAATACCAGGCCATTGAATGAATGAATGAATTAAGTAATTAAAATGGATATCAACCGATGATAATGAATTGGTAGGGAAATGAATGAATGAATGAATGGGAATATGTTTATTAAACAATGAAAATGAATTACTAATTCAATGAATGAAATGCAAATATATATATGAATGCATGTAGTATGTAGATATATGAAGAGTAAATAAATGAGTGATGAATTAGAGGAACATGGACATCAGATCAATGAAAGATAAATTTCAATGTCAGAATTTTAATATGCATAAACTTGATATTGCTGGATTGGAAGAAGAAATGGAATATAACTTCTCTCATCAGTAGAGGGGAAACACGAGCAAGAAAAACGCAGTGAAAAAAATGTCAAAATGTTGAGAAATCTCTTCAAATATTGACAGTTTATGTAGTCATCCATTGTCTCATTCAAATGTGTGGTTGAAATTCTCGACCTTTCTTTGTGACATGATTCCGGATGCGAATGCGAATCCGAAATCGTGATTGAGCGCGCCATCTATCCATTGAAGCAGCATGACAGGATTCGGCTGATGTTGTCGGCTCACGTCTACTTAGATATTTCCAATTTCTTTGCAGAAACACTCAGTATTTGTCCATTTACTAATCAACAATGAACCGGGGCTGGCTTGAGCTCGAGAGTGATCCTGGTAAGTGCAGTGCAACATTCTATTAGATCGTAAACCGTACGAACTACGATATAATCCTGACACAAACAAACAAACAACATGGTGGACGTTAAACTAAGATCACACTCTCAGACAAAAACTTGCAAGTCTGCCAGTCATATTGTTAGCTGTTTGTCATATATGCTATTGAGAGTGCAAACGAGTAAAAAGAGTACTCTATATATGCCCTATTTAACATTTGCTTGTACCGTTATGTGCTTTAGAACGTTTGATAACGCCGATTAATATTTCAAAACAAACGAGCTTCAGAAACACTCATCATAGGATAACGTTACAACAGTGTTGATTTTATAAAATATGATACTACCAAGAAAACGGTCTTTTTGTTCAACACCCCAGGTTTCACAGGTACAGGCAGAGAATAGCACCCCATCTTAGAATATAATATGCATATTTAATGTAATTGTTTATCACAGAGTAGTCCTGCTTACAGACGGTGCACGATTACTCCACGGTATGCAAGCAGGACTAATCACATAGCTCAACAAAGCACAGATGTATTGCCTATGAAATACATGTATATATACACACTAGTATACGCAAATTTGACTATTAAAGGGAATCAAAGAACTATCCCTAAAACTATAGACAGATTTGCAATATATTTGGTAAGACTGCAATGTGATGTACTGATATGTTATATAAATGACATCCAAATACATTTCATTCATGAAATATTCTTTGATATGAAAGATAAATATTGACAGTCACTGATCAGTTACATTTGCTATTATTTGGGAACCCTAATAATAGGGATAGTGAAGTGTGGCATACCAGGGGTAGTTTCACATATACACTGTATATGTACATGTACCGTAATTTTATGTGGGAACAATATATACCTGGGGAACTCAGATAGATTTTACCTTCTTACAGTCCATCGCAAGTGAGATGCACATCTCTCTCTCTCTCTCTCTCTCTCTCTCTCTCTCTCTCTCTCTCTCTCTCTCTCTCTCTCTCTCTCTCTCTCTCTCTCTCTCTCTCTCTCTCTCTCTCTCTCTCTCTCTCTCTCTCTCTCTCTCTCTCTCTCTCTCTCTCTCTCTCTCTCTCTCTCTCTCTCTCTCTCTCTCTCTCTCTCTCTCTCTCTCTCTCTCTCTCTCTCTCTTTCACTGTTCAATGGTGAATTTTCAATATCTATCTATGGATGCATGGTGTTCCAAATTAAATCACAAATAAATGTAAATTATTTTGTTATCTTGCAGGCTTGTTTACCCTTTTAGTCGAAAATTTTGGTAAGTACTTAAGGTTAAAGCAGAATTAACTTAGTAAATCAAGTACTGTACAAGTTGATGATTTATACATGTGTTTTTGCTAAGGTTGGGGAACCTCAGTAACAGAACTGGGTAAACGGGTAAAGTTGCATAGTTTCCCATAGAGTCTTCCTTATTTTGTTTGGGAACCCTGGTACGTTGTAAAATGACTGGGGAACCCTGGTAGATTTTACCTATGTACACTGGATACTCATATTCAAGACCCCTGAAGACATACAATACAAAATGTGTGGGATAACTCACTTGTGACCCACAGAATTTTACAGTCAAACATATTATTTTAGGAGACCTTTATTGTAAAGAAAACTATGTGTGACTGTAAGATTAAAACTGTACTCCCATCTTTTAATTTAGTGATAATCAACATTAGAGTGGTGAAATAATCAAAATAAAAACAATTCATCTCTATGTATAGAAGAAGCTATGTATTGTTCAATGTAGTATCTTTGTAACCATGGCTATATATCTTTTAATTTAGTGATAATCAACATTAGAGTGGTGAAATAATCAAAATAAAAACAATTCATCTCTATGTATAGAAGAAGCTATGTATTGTTCAATGTAGTATCTTTGTAACCATGGCTATATATGATGTGGTATCTTTGTAACTATGGTTACATATGATGTGATATCTTTGTAACCATGGTTACATATCTGTACAAACAACAGGAGTGAAAGGTGTACAAGTTGAGGAGGTGTATGACCTACAGAAACCAATAGAGGGACCTGTCTATGGATTTATATTTCTATTTAAATGGATTGAGGAAAGAAGATCTCGTAGAAAAGTACAGCCATTAACAGATGAAACTTTTGTAGATGATGAGTCCATTGTTAATGGGATGTTCTTTGCTCAACAGGTGTGTATTAAATTAGCAGACATTACATTCCACTTGTAACTTTATTTATTTATTTTTTATTTATTTATTTATAAACTATCCAACAGGCATTGCCCAATAACAGGAGGAAGGTTCAGTGTTAGTGCAGGAGGAAACCAGAGTTGTTGAAAACCTGTGTTGTTCGGTAGAGTGAAAATGAACGACACTCTTCTTTACTTACAGCACATCACCGGGTGTAAATTTAATCAAACCCTGAATGGGTATGAACTCTGACTTGATGGAAAACTTGGAATACACAGTTTAAAGCCACAATATATTATTGAAAATATTAGTGTATTTTTTAATGTTTTTGTTGGAATTTAAGAACCAACCAAAGTCCATTTCGTCCATCAACAGTGCAATAAAATATCAGAGTCTTCCAATATTTCAATGACTGACAGCCATCAATGAGGTATTGACCCCCAAAAAGACTGTGTTAACAGATAGGAGGAAAGCTATGATAGCTGATAAAGTTTTCAATACAACATCTTTGACACTTAAATCACTGACAGGAGTGATCATAATAAGATGCCAAAGAAACTTACAAGTACATTTCATCCACCAATCAGTCATGATAAAAATATGAATTATGGCTTGAATATTCATGCATTGAAAGTACTGGAAGACTAACTTTTACTTTTGATTTACAGCTGATACCAAACTCATGTGCAACCCATGCCTTGTTGAGTATACTATTAAACTGTCCAAACATCACTTTAGGACCAACATTGATGAAGCTGAGAGACTTCACCAAGAACTTTAATCCAGAGGCAAGTGATATTTTCAGTGATGTATAGGTCAAGTTATACCACATCTTCATGTTGTTACAATGTATTTTTGTCTTTCTACAGTTATAAATATTTACTGTCAAACCAGAGTGACCATAGAGTTTCAATTAGGGAGCACATTTTTTTTTTTTATGGCTCACATATTTTTGGTTACAAATTATACAAAACAAAATACATACACTATGCAGATACAAGCATACATGTACATGTATACATTTCATCTTGATAAAATCAACATCAATGTCAGATGAAACAAGAAAGATTCAAACACAAAGCTGTTTATTTGTGTTCACAGTGAGATAAAATGTATTATTTCATGTGTGTGCACACTATCAATGTTTGTATTTTGTTTGTGTAAAATTCATAACAAAAACGTGTGAGATCTTAAAAAAAAGTGCCAATGGTATTGTAGCACAACTGTACATTTCTTTTTAAAATGTTCATCCACATCCACATATGTGTTCATTTACCAAATGTTTATCCAGTTGCCTATCCAGCTCTGTTGTTATCTTTACCATATACACCATCACTTGGCTGTTGCTATGGGCATGATCTTGTTGCTAGGCATATTTGCATTCCTCTTTTGGATGTTTATCTACTTACCTGTGAGAAGAAAAAGACTGGTAAGAGCTAAAAAAGAAAAAAAAGACTTGTTAAATTGTTGTCTTCAGTAAAATTGATGCTTCAAATGCTCAGTTTGTTATTTCACATGGAGTGTTAATTCCAGAATTGTACAATAAAGACTTGCAAAACATACAGATCGTGTTAATTGCCTGTAATAAGGCCAGCTTTCCACTGATTTTTCTGCAATTATTTACAGAATAAAGGGTATGCCATTGGCAGCTTGGCTGAACTAGCAAGAGCACACAACAGTCATGCCAAACCGGAACCAAGACATATACAAGAAAAGCAAATGGGTATATCTGCAGTTAGAACCATGGAAACATTTCATTTTGTCAGCTATGTTCCAATCAAAGCAAGACTGTTTGAGTTAGATGGACTGAAACCTTATCCTATAGACCATGGTAAGTTGTATGATATTTGAATAATGGAAGACTTCATTTCACCTCTATCAGCTGTTTCTATGCATATATAAATGTAGGTCAATACTCACCACTAGAATTAATGGGTTTATTACAGGGTAGACTGCAAAATATGTTCAATTATTGCCCCCCCCCCCCCCCACTATGTATGTTTGTCTGCCTGTATGTATGTATGTATGTATGTATGTATGGGTGTGTGTGTGTCTGTGTGTGTGTGCATGTATGCGTGCGTGCATGCATGCATGCATGCATGCATGCATGCATGTATGCATATGTATGTGTATGTGTATGAGAGTTTGTCTGTGTTTCTGTGGCATTGATTATCAGACCACTACCAATGACTGTGTTTCACAGTCTAGGTAGAACGGTAAATATCAATACAAAGTAGTATTACCCAAATTTTAAAAAGTGTAACTCTCGTATGGGCAGTTCTGTGATATCAGTTTGAATATTAAATCTGTTTTGTAGTTTACAAATTACACAACACTATCACCTCATGTTCTGATAATTCATGTTTTATTAGAATTAAGGTGTCTATATCAAATCATCTTTCTTATTACTCAAGAATGACTGTTCCCTATTATATATGTCACATTTTCATCTTTAATCACTAGGTCCCTGGGGAGAGCATGAAGAATGGACAGATAAATTTAGGAGAGTTATCAAAGAGAGGCTTGATATGGGAGGGTAAGTCTATTGTCGTATAAACATTCTAAACCTCTATTATTGATGGAAGTTATCAGTTAATGCTAGTCATCCAGTGTTTTCTGGAGATAACAGATAACAATTGTGCATGATGTTGTTACATAAACAGTGCTATGAAAAAATCATCTAAATGTGTGCCATGTTAACACCAATGCTTGCCAACATACAGTATCCATGGAGACAACAAAATTGTAATGCACTGCTAAAATGTTTGTGGAAGATGTGAATTTTAGTGCAATCTTATACCTCCCCTGATTTGCTGTGTCAGAAGAATTCTTCATGTAAAAATATCCCTCCTTTCAAATCTACATGTAAGTTCTAAATTCTTCTGAAACAAATTTTTTTGAAGTATAAGATACATGTAGCTACTATTAGTTAACAACATACCTTTCTATTACAGATGTGACATTCGGTTTAATTTGATGGCTGTGGTTGCTGACAGGAGACAAGCCTATGAACAAAAACTGAAACTATTGAAGTCCAATGAGTACATTATGTCAGAGGCTTTACAGCAGGTATGTCTGCATTTGCTTGTGTGTCAAGGTGTTGAAAATAGTACTGACTGTCTACGAAATGGTGTCAGAATTGTTGTCAGTAAGAAACTTCTGTCATAGATTTTACCTCTTGTCTTTACAAATACAAATAGTGTCAAGACAGAGGGGTTAGGGTATTTGTGATGTCATCACCAGAGATTTTCTCATAAACCCTTACAGGAAATCTCCAAAATATCTGAACAAATGTCAAGTGCAGTGCAGTAGGGCATCTTTACAAGATCTGAAAGTTGAGTATGTTGCCAAGGTGCTATTTTATCACCCAAATCATTATGTAAGTTGAAAACAGTCACCAATACAAGTGTACTTAAGACATAGCCTGACAGGACTTTCCCATAATATACCGTACAAAATATTGAACTCACTGTAAAAGTAATATATCAAATTTTAATTTATCAAGTCTCAGTTGAATGTTAGATAGTAGTGTAATACAGGAGATTATTATTGTTGTGTTAAAATGGATAAACGTTTTGTAAAAATATAGTCCTTTCAAGATGATCATTTAGTGACATTGTCATAATGACAGTTGTCTGCTTGCTAGCTGGCTTTCAAGTGTTACTTTCAGTTACACTGGCACACTGCTATACACTAACTGTCTGACAAATAAAAATCAATAGTGTAAGTTTTTGGAGAAGCTGACAAAAATGAGTAATGCTATATATGATTGTAGTAGTTATTGATATTGTTAAGAAAAAACTTGGAAAACAAAGGAGTATTCTGAGGGTCAGCTACAGTTTTACCCATGACTAGAGAGAAATATGGTGGATTTTACAAAGTTTAATGTTAACATTAAATGATGAAACAATGACAGGGCAAAAAATATCAGTCTTTTTTAGTATTGAATGATTGTTGTTATTTACTTATAAACACAGCTGATAAAGTACAGCCATCCATCACTGCTCTTAGAGAAGCCTGTTGTACCATGCAGAGATCCAGTTGTAACAAGATCTAAACAGTTACAAGCCAAAATACTGCCCCCAACCAAACCACCTAAACCAGTCAAAGAAGAAAAAGACCTGACATCAAAACCTAAACCCAAAATTAGTAAAGCTGGAAACAACAGAAATAACACTAGAGTCATAACAAGTTATAGGTATGTACACTTCTGTCAATTAAAATTTGCGTTATTCTTTCCAGAAGATATGTTTTCCTAACCATGAGTGCATTTTCTGTGCAAAGACACCAACTGCGTGATATCCCTACAGAAACTGTTAGCTTTGTACCGATGTGATGTATGATATATTCTGTAGCTTCACTTTATTGGCCTTGATGAGATTTTGAACCCTATCTGGTAAAATGTGCATAGATTTCCATATCTTGTACTTTAATTTTGTTGATCAACTCTGATGAAACTTTTGATAGATCTCCATTAAACGATAGTATAAACGGGTATGCGTCGTAAAATATTTGTGGAGCTGTCACTGTTGTAAATGTTACCTACTTACCACCCATACCAAAAACATGCCCAGCTATGTAGGGTGATTTGATATTTAGCATGTACTATGTGGTATACCACAGGTTACAAGTGTTTCTTTCACTTCAACATGACAGAACTTCAAAGGAGGTTGTATTACCAGTATGTAGCATAAATTAGGAACTGTCTATGAGTTAGTTTGATAAAAGTTGTAAATTTTATAGAATATAACCAACCCGGGAGTATCCTGCCACCTACCTTTGTTTATAAATTTGTAAATGTTAAAATGAAAAAAGTGATAATTGACTGACAGTGTGTTTATTGTAACAGGCCACCACCAGCACTGGATACTCACAACTATGCCAAGTCTCCACTATCAGAACATGATGATACATGCACTGAAGATAGTACAGCATCAGATGAGGAGGAGGAAGAGGAAGAAGAAGATGATGATAGTGAAACCGAGAGTGATGAAGAAGTAAATGAACAGAGATTACCTCCACCACCGCCACCCCCACCTGAGCCACCTGTAGAGAGACGTCTAAGTACATCAGAAGTCGCTAGACATCTACGCCAATCAGAATCTGCAAGTAAAACTCTCATCCAAATAAGTATTGATCCAATAACCTCTGATCCGGGCCTTTTTGATGATAACCTTTATGAATCATTTCTCAGTAAAGTTCACTTACTGCCAGAAGTTAAACTTCTGCCAAATGCTGCAGATACAGACTGGCAGCCACTGACAATTCAAACAGATTTTAATAACAAGTGTTCATCACCATCACCATGCTCTGAGAGTACAGACACAGCCTCAGAATTTGGCAGTGCATTTAATTCACCGGCAAGATCTGCAGCATCATCCCCACGCAACTGTCCAAGCCCAAACTCTATAATTGCTCAATTTAGGGAGTGGAAGGAAAATTATACAGAAGAATCAGAGAGGGAGGTGGCACACAGGGACGTGGAAATGACTGATGAGAAAGATTGTAATGATATTAAAACCAGTAGGTTCATGTTAGCAACTATTCCTGAACATAACGAGGAAACGGAGGAAAGTCCAAGCCAGAGTCATGATGTTGATATGGATATGGAAAAAAATCAAAATGATCTCACAAATGACACGGATACTACAAATACAGATCAACAAGATGATGCAGTAGGTCAGACTAATACTAATTGTAAACAGGAAAATGATACATCAACAATTGATGAAAGTATGGAAGAAGCTGAGAGTCAAACAATTAGCCAACGGACATTCCATCCAAAGGTAAGCATGTATGCATGTATGGCAAAACAGTTTAAAATTTACCAGCCGTACATGTCAGTTATTTTCTTCTGAAATGTACCACGTATTATTCAAGTCCATACCATTATATTTCAAGGGTAGTCATCATTTGCCAACTGTACATGTAAATTTGCATTCTTCTGGAATATTCCATCATGTGTATCATTCAAATCCATACCGTTACATTTCATAAGGTTGTCAAGTTTAACCATAGTGACAATGAATGCAATAATTTAAGTCTGAAATTAATAAGTCAACATCAACAGTTTGATAATCATACAGTAACAAAAGCATAAGAGCTTGAATCAATCCTAATGTATGTGAATGAAAAATATACACATCTTAAAATATTATGAGAAGACTGTAGGTTACTTTCCAAATGTGTTAGTAACAGAAATATTCATCTGATAATTGGCTTTGTTTCACATTAAATCATGGGTTAGGAGATAGTTGTCCATAAAAGATAAGTCATATAAGCCATTCTATTATACATGTAGGGGGGTAAGGGGTGGAGGGTGGCAGTATCACGGTCAATGGTACAGTTAACCAATGAGATACCAGAACTATATACTGTGTATCCAACATCTAAGATCAATGTGCATGACTGGATTATTAATACTCAGTGTATGTATTCTTGTCTTGGGTACCATTAGGATCTAGTCCTTATAGTGAAGAATTTACAAAGTGAAATCGGTGTATGTGAGCAAAGACTATGTGATGAAAATGAAAAGAGGAAGAAATACCAGGTAGGTGATGTCTACATATCACTTTACTCTCTCTTAATCCTAATAGTTCACCCCATGTGTCAACCTCTCCCAATGTCATTTTGCTAACTTTTAATCCTCAGTGTGTATTGATATCCTCACAAATACTTCATCACAGTGATGAGAGACAAAACTGTTTAGCATGATAGAAACTTTGGCTAGACAGTCAGGACTCAGAAGACTTCATTATTACTGAAAGTATATGCCATAAAGAATATTGATATAAATAATGTTATATCGTCTTATTTGCATATCATCAATGAGATCATAATTAGATCTAAAAATGTGATTTTGGTCAAAGCTTTATATATCGAAAACTACTTGCTGGATGGAGTTAAAATTGATCAAGATGCCACTAGAGAAGTCAGTCTGCAGATGACTCAACTGGCCATATTAACCAGGACCATGCCCTTAACAGCTAAATGATGGTGTATTTTGCAAAGATAAAACTTGGGATGGGTAGGAAAGTGGAGAAATATTCATGAAACAAACACATATGCCTAGCAAGAAGATCATGCCCATAGCAACAGTGAAACGATGGTGTATATTGCATAGAGAACAGGGATGGTTTGGCATGTACATGTAGATGACCATTCACATAAACCTTACAATTGTGCTACTATGCCATTTTTGTTTTTTTGTATTTTTTCAGATTGATGACTGTAGACGTACACACAACTATGATCCATTCATCACTACATTCCTGTCTATGTTAGCAGAACAAGATCAACTAGCTGGTCTTGTTGAACAACATATGACAATTAGAAGACGGCAAGGCTACAGTTTAGGTCGACTACACAAAACTTCCAAGCCTGAGAGAAGGAGAAGATCTCGACCATCTCTGAAAAAGAAAGCCAAGAAATAGCCACTTAGCTTGTATAGTGTTACAAAAACTATTTATTTAGGAAGGCAATGTCCATATTGCTGTGTCTTTTTAGTACAAATGAAGTGAGGCTCAATAGTACTGTATAGGCATGATGAAATTGTGTGTGTGTGACAAGGTGATGTATCAATCTGTAAGCATTTTGTGATAAAAATGTTCATTTTGGTAAAGAGGAAATAGTGAACACTGCATTAAAGTAGTTGTGCAACTATTGAAGTACTTGATGAGAGATGTAACGGTTTTTTGCCATGCCACAAAGCTATGTAAAGGTCATAACTAATCATAACCATGATACTGCTTCTCTCAGTGTAAGTTTAGGTTTAAAAAAAGCGCAAGAAGTATGAATTTTCTGAAAGTATGCTGATCACTCACTATGCCAACATCAATAACATATTCAGCTGTATTACAACGCCATTGGAACTATTTTTATGTGTTCTTTGTTGGGTTTTTTACTTACTGAAATATATGGCTTCCCTCAGTTATTGATGCCATATCATAAATCATGAACTGTGTAAATATATATCATTAGTCTGTTAATTAATTGCATTATTCTGAAAAATAAGATATAATATGAATATAAGGTTCACTCTGATTAGATAGAGAATAAAAGGTAAAACATACATCTATCTGTTGATTGAATTGCTGATAATAATAAAAAATATTTACATTTTCTTTCCAATCAGTGTGAACTTTGTAATGGCGTCAAAAAGGCCAACACTTGACCAACAAAGGAAAAATGAAAGTTGGAGAAGGATCACATGACTTCATGCTGTCATGAAATGTGAACTTGAGTTCTGCAGTTTTTCTAATTTTAAGCCAACATTGCTCATACACTAAGTCATTATTTGTGTGAAGGGAGACTGAGTGACACAAGAAAAATGTTACCCTCTGAAGGAATGAAATGGTACTAAGCAAAAAATATCCCCTGTGACTATGGCTTGTGATGTACCAAAACTGTATTCTTGCAAGCAGTTTCCAAGATTTAGCATATAATGATGAGACTGAATAAGACCTGCATGAGTATGGATGTCTTGTCGTGGTAACTGTTGGGTCACATTTTGCCTCTTTATGCAAATTTCACCTATCTAGAACATGATAACCATGGGGAGTATCAACTTTATGTTACCAATATGATATAACAGGATCCTTTTATTGGAATATTCTGGTTGATATCTTGATGTAATGGAGACGATTTTGTCAGACTTCTTATAAAGAATGGAGATGGCAGTCACTCATACCACAGATCCTGGTAACATGTGTATGTGACAGTTCTTGGCTGTGGATGTTGATGTCATCCACGAATCTACCGTATGTATGGTACAGTGTATATGAATATGGTAATACAAATAAAGATGATACATACACCTATATATAAGACATAGAAATCATTTATTAGTAACAATCTGCAAGTATGTATTACAGCAAAAAAGAATGTTGGTTTGGTGTTTCACTCATGGGACATTACGTTTTTGACATTTCAACTAGACTAACAATAATGGAGACACAACACACAGCAGGATCCTTTGCACAATCACATTGAACAGTGATGAGTATTGCTATTCTTTCACAGTGCAGTAGAACAGGCTTCAAATAAAAACATTACACATGGACTTAATGATTTTAATGGCTCCAGTTGTTTATTTTCTAACTCAACATATCAACTTGACCACTTCTATATTACTCCACTGTGCATGGCACCTATGTAATTGTTTCTATTGCATTTGAAGTTTTCTGAGCGTGTGCAAAAAATGTCATGTCACATGAGTGAAACACCAAACCAACATCATTTTAGCTGTATATTTTGGTACAGACTATCTTGATGTGTTATGTATGATATGTAATTGTACGCATGACAAGATTGTGAAAATTACAACCTAGCTAAAATTGGCCGGTTAGTTTGTGGTGAGCCTTTGATAATCTACACAAATTAGGATGTCAGTGTCCAAATCATTAAACTGCTGGCCTAGCCTCCTACCTCTCCAGCTAGGGTTCAAGGTGGAAGAAGAAGAAATCAAGAACAAATGAGGCAATATACGAAGGAAATAGAGGTAAATTAGGAAATCAAGCCATGTATTGCTTCATCACACTTGGATCAAACTCATAGGTGCCTATCAGAAGATATAGCTGTAGAACGAAGACTTATTGGCACAAATATTCCTAGCAACCTGACCATGCCTTTAGCAACAAGTAAATGACAGTCTGCCATAGTGGAATAGATACCAACAGTGATGTGAGCAAACATGGCACAACCTACAATGTCCTTGGGTATAGAGGGCAGTGTACATGTACTCTGAACTACGTGGAATCACAGGGAGCCCAGGAACCATAGTACAAACAAATATAAAAGAATAAATATGTACAAATAAACAAAATGCGTGAGTAAATGAAAACAACATAAACGCATGACTACATGTATATACACACAGGTCTTTATACTTAACAATATTATGGCATTTAATGTTTGTAAAATTATTATACTGTCTATAATTTTAGGGACGTTGATATTGGTACATGTAAAATAGTTAAGTATGCAGGCCTGTGGATATATATGTGTGTAGAATAAAATGTATGCGTGTTGTTGTTGTTGTTGTTGTTGTTGTTGTTGTTGTTGTTTTTTATTATGGTGTTTTCATTTTGTACTACCCGTGTTTTGTTTAATTGAATGTTCTGAAAGGGGGAGCGAAATACGAAAATTCTTTGGTTCATTTCGGGGGTGGGATGAATTTTTTTGAAAACGCAAAGGGGGGGGGGGTGAAAAATTTATTGACCAAAATAATTTCTCCCACCCACCCACCCACCCACCATAAATTCTGACCCCCAGCCTAGTCAGCACGGTTAAACACAAAAACTTAAAAAGTCACCAAAACAGATGAAAAAAAACAAAACCGCAACAAGACGCTACAATTATTGCAGCTACTCGTGACCCGAGATACGTTTCAGAATGTAATCGATAATATTGACATATTTGGCCAATACTATGTGAAAGGGCTAAAATACTAGTAACACAGGTTTCTAGGATCCTAGAAACTCGTGTTATTTACCCCTTTCACGCATTATCGATGTAGGATTACAAGTGTCTGTGGGTTTGTACTACGCGTATTTCTTACCCAGTCATCCCTTTGCAATTGCCTAGTACGGTCCAACGGATTTCGTATTTGTGGGTTGACAAATAATGCTGTCTCAACTGGTCCCAACTCTAATAACTAGTTGGCTAATAACACCCGATTTCGCTATTGTTATGTTCAATAACTGAAAATAATTGCTTTCAAAATTAACAAAATTGGCTATTCTCAACTACATTTAGCTAGCTATGCTATGACACCACTCCAATTTGCGAAATTCGGTCACCCCTTCTCAGAAATGGTTTCAGCCATCGCGCGAGTACGTATAAACCAATCAATCTCATTTGTCATTTGTACCTGGCAGAATACACGCGGGTTTTTCGTGAATCACCACCGGTGTAGTGCTGACAGGGCAAGGTACGAGGCCATTTGCACAGGTGAAAAGGATCTGAGTACATTTATTGCTTGTGAAGAGTGTGCACTGCGATTATTTGCAGGTGATCTCGGACACAACGATGGCGAAAGCTAACGTCTCACATCCGTATTGGCCCCGTGACCTGGTGATTCCTAGCTATGTAGCGAATGAAATGAACCAGTTACAGTTACTGGTTATGGTTTTCGGGTCGTTTGGGGTCATATTAGTAGCAACATGGATTTTAAGTGGACGGTCGAAGAAACAATTGGCATTGTCACAGCGGCTACACCTATGCTGGTTTTGTCTGTGCGGATTCATTCATTTATTCTTGGAGGGATATTTTAGTGTATTTCATGATGTGTTAGCTGGTGATCAAAACGTTATGTCACAATTATGTAAGTATACATAATACGTATTTATACCGCAATTTTATAACTTATTATTAACTGGTTACCGTTATAGTGTGATTTTTATTTCTTTTTTGACTATATGAATATTATTCAGTGTTGTACCACAGACTAGTTAGTTTCTTACTTGTCTGTGGTTGTACTGAAGGCAAGTTGTATTTGCCTTTCCACTAAAAGCCTTTGTTCGAACCTTGGGATGTACCATTCGGTTTAGACTCTCTCACAGTCCGTGAAGCTTCGCATAAATAGCTAAAACTTGGGTTGTTTTGTATCTACTGCATAATTGTACTCATATACTAGTATCCCAGTATCCCTAGCCCTGTACTGTGTGCCCTCATTGATCACATAGGGCTAACATTTTGCTTCGCCTAACACATCAACAAAATATTAGCTCTATGTGATCGATGAGGGCACACAGTACAGGGCTAGAGATACTGGGATACTAGTACATGAGTGCAATTATGCAGTAGATTTCTACAAAGCAACCCAAGTTTTAGCCATTTATGCGAAGCTTTGAGGACTGTGAGAGAGTCTACATTTGGTTCAGAGTGATACAGCTACTATATGGGAGTCATCATAGTGTTCATCTTAGATTCATTTAAAGCAATAACGCAAAATGCACAGGTACTCGAATCATTCTGTATGATTTTAAAAAAAATATGTATGGTAAAGTCTTTTTTACCATACATTTTTTTTTTAAATCATACAGATTGATTTGAGTACCTGTGGCAAAATGCATGATATAAATGTATATGGGAGTACTTGAAGACTACAACAAAAGTGTGCACACTTTAGACATATACTAATTTGTCACACATGATTTGTAACATTAATTGCATGTCAATATTTGTGTGTGTGATTATTTGAAATTAAACAACCAGTCAGTCAGTCAGTCAGTCAGTCATTCATTCATTCAGTGGAATGGAGAAAATATGTCTTTTATTAAATTGTGAATGTTACTAGATGAGTGGACACTGTGAAGGCTTCACTACTTGATGACATTGTTCAAACTATTTCAAATCACCATATTTTGTGAAAAGACAATGCTATAGTTTAGAGCCTCCATAAAAAGAATGACAAACCTGGCATAATTTGTTGTACATTGATTTATTATCAATAATAGTAAATTCTTTTCATGTGATTTTCATTATTAATATTCTGTTTCAATTTCTTAAACAGGGAAAGAATATGGCAAAGGAGACAGTCGGTATATTATGTAAGTTTGTACTTTCATTACTATTGTCTATTTCTCTCACTCAGGTGATAATTTTATTTAAAAAATTAGATTTTAGTCAGCAGGTTCAGACAGTACAGTGATAAAGGTGTCATGATTTCAGCATACAACGAAATGTATTATCTAGAGACTAATATTCACTACAATCAGGTAATATTAGTAATTCTTTCTGAAGTTCATATTATAATTAATTATTCAAAAATATTTATTTACTCTCTGCTATATTTTTGTTTGACAGTTCTGATAATTTCACTGTGTGTATGGAGACCATAACAGCTTTTGTAGAAGGTCCAGGTTGTTTTCTTGTAGTGTATGCCACCTTGAAAAGAAAACCATACAGATACATTGTACAAATGTTGGTATCAACTGGTCAATGTTATGGTGAGTATAGTTTGCAGAATTTAGTTGTTTTTATGAAATTTATGAAAAATAACTGGAAAGCCCTGATCCTGTGACCTTATTACAACAGCACCAACATTGTGAAAAATGAAAATGTGTTGACATTAATCTATTGATGGACATTGATAATTACAATTACAGTCAGTTAGTATTGCTAATAGCTGTTAGTTACACTCACAGTCAGTTGGGTATCGCTAATAGCTGTTAGTTACATTCACAGTCAGTTGGTATCATTAATAGCTGTTAGTTACACTCACAGTCAGTTAGTATTGCTAATAGCTGTTAGTTACACTCACCGTCAGTTAGTATTGCTAATAGCTGTTAGTTACATTCACAGTCAGTTGGTATCATTAATAGCTGTTAGTTACACTCACAGTCAGTTAGTATTGCTAATAGCTGTTAGTTACACTCACAGTCAGTTAGTATCACTAATAGCTGTTAGTTACACTCACAGTCAGTATCGCTAATAGCTGTTAGTTACACTCACAGTCAGTTGGTATCGCTAATAGCTGTTAGTTACATTCACAGTCAGTTGGTATCATTAATAGCTGTTAGTTACACTCACAGTCAGTTGGTATCGCTAATAGCTGTTAGTTACACTCACAGTCAGTTGGTATCGCTAATAGCTGTTTGATTCAATGACAGTCAGTTGGTATCGCTAATTGCTGATAATTACACTCACAGTCAGTTGGTATCACTAATAGCTGATCATATTATTTAGACCGTAAATCCAAGCATGTCGTGTATGCTGCAATAATATGAATTTCCTACTGATTCTCTGAATGTTATTTGGTATTATTACCTAGGCTCTCAATAGCTACCTTGATAATTAGGAAGTGTTAAAATAGGTTTGACAATTTAGGTCCTAAGGTCTGTAAAACCCTTTATGGCCTTCACATCATAGTACTCAGTACTCTCTGATTCTCTATATACACAGATCAGACACTTCAAATTAGAGTAAATATTGTAATGATTCATACAAACAGTGTCTGAAATAATAGCTAAAAATATAGACGTTTTATACAATAGACACCTATAAAGAACTGTCTCTGTCTTCAAAATATATTGTACCATAGAAATTATTATCAACTTGCAGAATACTCATATTTTTCACTTTCTAACTCATATCTGGTTTCTTCCATCTTTTCTAGGTTGTATCCTGTACTTTGTAACAGAATACCGAGATGGTTTTATACACAGTGAAATGTGGCACCCACTTTATTTCTGGTTTTATTTTGTTTTTCTTAATTTCTTTTGGATCTTAGTTCCATTTATTATGATAATCCAAGCTGCTAGTAATCTGACCAATGCACAGGCAAAGTACGATGGTACTGGTCGGGGAAAGAAAATACAGTAATTTTTTCCCAAAATCCTCAAACACAATGTAATGTGACATATTGTCTTCAGTAATTGTACCAAGAAAGTTATTACATGTATATTGGCAAACACTATGAAACAAGACTATAAAATATGTACACATACAATGCAATTTCACTTTTTTCCATTCAAATCTCTGTTAGTATCTTGGCAAATTTTTACCTGTACTTGTCTGTCTCATTTTTCCTTACAAATAATTCAGTGTGTGATTTGTAGATGTTTTAAGGATGATTTGATGATTTTGAAATTCTGCTTTTAAAAGAAAATCTTCAAGATGAATTGCAGCAATCAGATTTTAAAGTAACAATGAAAACTGTACTCATGGTACTAGGTATTGACATAGAATCATAGTAAAATACAACTATAATCCAAAATATTGTAGAAAAACTGACATTTCTGGTCTAAATCCTTTATCTAATATGAGTTAATGTATTCATATTTGAAATAAATTGTACATAATATTGATACTAATTTCATAGGAGTATGAATAAATCGACACATAAAAATAAAGGACTAAGGCCTGAATCAACTTTTTTGAATGATTTTAAACCGTGATTATTCCATATTCAGTATACCATATTCTGTTTATCCATATTGTATGGTGGGAACCCCAGTCAGGAAAACAAGAGTTAGCATTTTCAACATGGATGCCAACAGTATGGCAGTACATGAAGAAAGTCAAAGTATTTCAGTTCATTAAGTATTCAATTGACTTATGCTGTCAATCACTGGAACAAGACAGTTGTCAATTTATACCACAGTACTTGTTGATTCTGGTCTTGTTTCCAAACATCTGCTTCTAAACAATGCCTTTAGTGGCCAAACTGTCATCTCTTGCTATTTACTGAACAAACAGAACCAAAGCTTTGAATCACTGTGACTTCATGGATGCTTCTAATTCTGTTTTAATTCATAAGAGATAACAGTCACCTAAATATTCCTTAGACGATGTACAGAGAATTGATTGCTTTACAGACACAGACTTGACAGGAAATGTCCTCAGTCCAGTAAAATTGAAAATAGCCGTTATTTCAGGAATGACCTTTCAAAGAGCCAAGTCCTCACACTATACTCGCTGATACTGAAAGTCTCCAAAAGATATTGTAAATTATGATTTTCAAATTCCCGAAACATCAGCTACTTATTGGACTGGGGAGGACATTTAGGGCATTTTGTCCTGACAAGTTTTTATCTTATTCTGGTCCTAGCAGCATTTACATATATTTTCAATGACTCACACTCAGGTATTTTGCCTTGAAAAAGTTCTTGATATACAGACAGTAAATGTGTAAATCACACTAATTAGAAAGTAAAATAAGGCTAAGGCAGCCATGTATTTTCTTCCACTGTTTTCAAACCAACATCAGGGTGAACCTTTCAAAGAGCTTCATGTCTTATTGAACAATTAGTAAATAAAATTTCTTGTAAAATTTAAATGTGTGATTTTTATTGCTTGTGTTACTTATGGCTATGCAACTTTCTTATATTCAGCACTCTGATGAAATGGCGACAGCTCTGTATCACCACCGAGTAATAGTTGTTAAATGAAACAGTATTTGTAGATTTGGTCGAAAGGGGGCGCTATTCAATGCTGACAATTTTGGGGACCATGATCATACTCGTCTTATACTTCCGAGGGAATGATGAATCCAAATAAACATCATTACATGTACATGCACTGCCTTGAGCAACAATGAGTAAAAATCATTGCAATGTTTGATTAAGTGCTCATGTATTCTGGCAAACCAGAGCTGATATTTCTTCCGCGACACTGTCTTGGACAGTGCCGTAATAAAGAGGCTGTGTGGTTTACGACGATGGTGCTCAAGTAAATGTCCTCGTCTGGTCCTCGTTGCACTTTACTTTAAAGCATTTCCGGTACGTGACCAGTAAGTAGACCCTTCCTGGAAAAACTCAAGTCAGAGTTTGAGTGAATGCGCGTATCAATATCCTTGTCACACTTCAATTCAGTTCTTACATTTTATACGATTGTTGAAGCGAACTACTGTGTGGAGCTGGAAAACAAACGAAATTACCGTCGAATCGAGAGGAAGACCTGAGCGACGTACATTTATTGATATTATATCACCGTCACGTTTATCGACAGGAACCGATTTAGAATACTATTATTACTGCTTCCAAGTGTTGTTTATACTCCAGTCTTATTAAGGATCTTGTTACCAGTATGTGTTGTGCAACGGTTCTTTACCAATCCATCTTATCCTATTGTCTTGTTGCTTTATTTTGATCCTTTGGTTTTTTGATTACTCAATTTCTGCCTTGCATTTCTAGCGATCACCTATGAAAGTAAATACAATCTGAATAAGTATCATGAACAGATATTGTTACAGATATTACATAATTACAAATTTTATATTACCGTTGAAATCCATGGCCAAATACATTGGTATTATAATCAGCCCATTGAGTATACAAACACACAATTCAATATATGCAGAAATACCTACTCATGTTTGATGACACAAACAACATTCACAATTACAAAATTAATAACAAATTAGCTTTCGATCTGTTTTCCTCTGTTCTCTTTATTCTGACGAGGATCGCAGCAAAAGCTCTCGGCTACTTTTTAAGTTGAATTGCTCGCCTGATATAAACTCATTTATTTATTGATGTCTCACCCCAATCTGTTTCCACGTTTCTGTTGGGGTCTTTCCATTTTCTTTGACAGCCTTTTCAGTTATCAAAATCCCAGCTTGGTATTCGTCACCAACTTCATCATCGATTCTACAGCTGCAGTTTGTTTTGTCAGAACTTAATAATTAAAATGAGAATTTTGAGTCAGACATAATTTATTGTTACTTGCCACCCAGAAAACGTTCGCTCCACACCTCCGATTGGCATAGTTCATACGAGATTTGTGTTTTCAGAAAATCAATATCACCGGGTATATCATATAATTATCTTAAGTTTTATTAAATTCAAAAATGTGAATCACAGTGAGAAACATTTGGCAAAATAACTCGATTTAAGAGACTTACTTTTATCTGGTTTGTAGAAAAATAACAAATGAAAATGAAAAAAAATGCATATATTTTTAAGCCGATAATGATGAAGAACAGTCTACATTGAAACGTTAACGCATCATGCCTAAGAGAATATAAAAACGATTCACCTTCCTTTGGAATCATTGCGGCAAATATTTCCTTCCGGTGTACATTCTTTTTTGAGACCAGCTAAGTCGATAGAGTAGTTCTTTTGGTATTGACCGAGGTCTTGTTCTCGACAAGAATGCTCTAATACAAGAATGACTTTCGCCCACTGCCAAAATAAATATTTTTTCCCATGAAAATACTGTATGATCATTACCGCCCCCCCCCAAAAAAAAAACACAAAAAAAAACAACAACAACAACAACAACAACAACAACAACAACAACTACATGTATCGCGTTCACTAGCACTGAACAGTGAAGGCGACAGAAATGTTGTGGCTGCCTAGTTTCATAGCATAATATTTTCTGACATGTGTTTTCACAGCATAACTATAACTTGTAAGTTATCAATCTTTGACCAAAGTAAAAACCTTGTAACTGCATAAATTTACTTAGATAAAGTTTAATCCGCTTTCTGATTGGTCACTTTATGTAGATGCGGATTCAAAACTTCTGCATGTAAGACTGGCAATGTCTAGTTGTAGATAATCGGAAATGAACCAACCTGTTTCTGCCACTCTTTCCGGGATCGAACTTTGACCCTTTGATAGGTATTTGTCATCATTGCTGTCAAAAAGAACACAGTGAAAAAAAATGATATATTTGGTCAAAGCACGGGCAGTAAAATCGCAAATATTAAGTTTTAAACATGTAATAGACTAACTGTACAGGTGGCTCCTCAACACAATCTTCCAAATTGATAGTTGCCTAATTTATACAAAATACACTGTAAAGTTCGAGTGTAATTTGGTATTAAAGTTGGACAGGCACAGTACCGATCGATGCAAAGATACACATATCAAACTTACCGATCAACATACTCAAGAGTAAAATAGGAACCAAGATCATGAACATAACGAAAATAATCTTTGTCAAGATTGGGCTTCTACTGTCTTCGATTTCATCATCGTCCTGTAAATGAATTCTCTACAACAATCATCGTCCATAATAAACATTATCACAACAAAATGCAACAAAACAACTATGAATGCTGTACCATATCTAAAGTATGATCCCATACGACACATCGGTTTTAAGTCAAGAGGGCTTGTTCGCAAGCCTTACATTTTGTTAAAAGTATGTGTACAACGGGTTAGTTAAAACCGAGACCACTATAGTAGTCTGAGGTTTAAATCTTTATCAGTCCATTCCGATGTTTTTTGTCTTTCATTTACGTTCCTAGTACTCAATTTCATTAATGTTTCTATATTAATTAATTCCAGCTAGGCTACCATTGAATATTAACCGTAATGGTTACCACACATGCCATTGATATCACAATTGGATGTCCAAACAGTGTGATGAAAAACAGATATCAGGGAAACCGTTGTCGCCACACTCTTTGAACCTGTACGTGTGTGTGTTGGTTTTTACTTTACTTTAACTTAATTACAGACTAACCTATATATACTGATGCTTACCTCGCCACTGAATAAACTCTGGAATGAGAACAAATAATATAATCGTTTAGATAGATGAGGTCAGTTCATAACAATTTGTAAGTCTTCCTACACGTACTTGTACATTTCAATGATAACAATGTCATACACCTGTGTTTTCGATTATGATTAGTTATTACAGATTAGCATGTTCTACATTTCGCATTGTTACATTTCGAACTTTGAAATTCAAGTCTCCTCTAGATATATTTCAAATATGACTAATTCGTATCAGTACTATTTTGCATTCCATAAACTAGGAAAACGTAACCACCGAGTCGCATTCAAGACAATACTGTTCTTGAGTGTATGTCAGTAAAATGTAAGGACGAGTAAATGAACAGACTCGAAGAATGTATCATTGCATGGTCTAAACGGGCTATGGTTAAATACACTGCCATTGATCACTCACTTGGAATTCACCAAAGGTCATATGGAAAACATACATCCAGGTACCGTACCAAGTGTCAAATGATTCCAATTTCTTCCCGATGTCTAAGAATAACAGATAGAAAGCTAGAAGAGAAAATTCAAGACATGGCTGTCTTACAATTAATGTATTTTGGCTGTTTTTAAAGAGGTATTTTTTTCGATGATTACAGAAGAGATGATATGTTGTCTTAGATACTCAATTGTCAAAAATATCCAAAATTAAAAGCTCTGTACAAGGAGAAAGATGGAGGGGTTTTGGGTGGGGGTGGGTGTGGTATCATGAAGACATGTAATAAATGGCCTAATTATTATAAACTTACCAGGTGAAAATGCTGAAAGCGTAGTGATCAAGATAATACTAAATTGAAAGAGGTCTCCTGCAGTCATCTTGTAAATCATTATAACAGACGGTCCAAGCCACTCTAACCCTCTATGGACAATAATTCCATGTGGGAGTTAGAAGTTAGGATTTCACATTTGAATGAACAAAAACTACAAGCATGTCATGAATGGTGAATGCATATGAATGCTCACATCTGAGGTCATCAAGAACATCAACGTTTCAATAAACAGTGAATATCATGAAATACGTGTTGTAGAACATTGCACAGAAACATGAATTATTATTCATTGAACTATAGTATATTAAATATTACTGTCGTTGTATCTTTAGGCCATTTTATATGAAATTCTGTGCGACACACACACACACACACGCACGCACGCACGCACGCACACACACACACACACATACATACATACATACATACATACATACATACATACATACATACATACATACATACATACATACATGGCCGTCTCGACAGATTCGCCCCTTACTTGTAAAAGAAGAGTAAATATCCCCATGCCATTGGAGCAGCAAATATGGCGCAGATATCTTCAGTATAACGACTTGATGTGACTCTACATATACCACACAGTAATATCAGAACACAAGACAAGAGAAACAAGGTCTTGGCTGGTACATTCAACTAAAACAGAAAAACAAATCTATCAAAATTCACAAACACGATAGACATAATCACATAAACGACAAACTACTAGTAATAGACGGCATTTACAAATAGACCAAAGATATATCAAATGAACAAATTTAAAGCAAGTCAAGCGTACATTAGGTTTATACAGTTAGATGTATGATCTTGTTTGTTTTAAACTTCTCATTATTATCGATATCTGTACTTACCATTAACTTGAAGTATCCAAACTTTAAAGTCTTAATATTGAATATTTCAAATCCAAGATACACAAGACTGTTGATAATCAGCATGATTTCAGCAATGTAACGAACCTACATGACAGAAATGGGAGCGTCACAAACTATTCAATTTCACCGCAAATGTCCAAGTGCGCGCGCGCGTGTGTGTGCGTGCGTGCGTGCGTGTGTGTGTGTGTGTGTGTGCGTGCGTGCGTGCGTGCGTGTGTGTGTGTGTGTGTGTGTGTGTGTGTGTGTGTGTGTGTGAGTGAGACATCTTCGGTACACGTGACTGCAATAAACGGTCTAATTTGAACAGGTAGGTGATACATGTAGAACTGGTTTGTTTGTCTGTGTCATGTGTGTGTGTGTTTGTTTGTTTGTTTGTTTGTTTGTTTGTTTGTTTGCCTGCACGCATGTTATGTTTGTTTGTTTTGTTATATGTCCATTCCTTTCGTTTTTTCCTTGTTGGGAGAAGCCAAGAAGCATTGTTTCTTGAACATGATCACAAAGAACGAAGGCCCTCAGCTTGTTGTGTGTATTGGTTAAATTTTTACGTTTATTACTATCATGATTGCAGCCTCAACGCCATGATGATCACCTATCACAGTCAAAACACTTCACACTATTTTAAAAAATATATAACCAATTACTATCCATGATAGTAGATTTGGTTTTATGTATTGCATTTTCATTTTGTGTAGACCTACTTCAAATAATCATTTCATTTAATAAATAATCAAACTGACTTACTATATCTTTAATATCAGTTCCTCCAATCAAGTCACCTTGAGGTCGTAGATATACAGCTAGACTAAATATGACAAGGTGAACGAAGACAAGAATAAACCGAATTGTAAACTTTTGCTGAAATAAACGAAATTGTTGTTACACTCTTTGTCATAAAAGCTTAGCATTTGGGTGTTTGAGACACACACAATTCTTGTTCAAGACACACACAATCCGTGTTTGAGACACACTGAATCCTGGTCATAAGAGCTTAGCATTTGCCGTTTTGTGCAACAATTTACTCTAAAACAGTTTGATGTGTTCTGTTTTAGAGTAAATTGTTGCACAAAACGGCAAATGCTAAGGTAAAACCTTTGCAGTTCACATTTACTGTGTCTGTGCTAGTAAACAATAATCTTTAAATATCTCTTTGTTAAAATGAATAATTATGATATACAAAAATGGGATATTGAAATGATCGACAGCATGGGTTTTTTATTGTTTGTGCAATATTGTGCTACACATCATTATAAAGTATTGTCGCAAATTCCTCCCGTTGAGTTCACTGGTGTGATATGTTTGATAGAAATACCATACCTTCGCAAAGACGTTCCACTTCTCTTTCAACAATAGATGAATAATACCGTCCCCTAACATATCAAGCTGTTCATCCGTGTCTGAATTGGCAATGATGGCTAACGCCGAATCAGGGTCTAGAGCAATGCAAGAAACAGTAATTCACAAATATATCATGATTATAAGCTGTTCATCTCTTAGACTCGTAACTGCTCAGATATTGACCTGTATTAACATATTGTCAAGATGTATTGGTCAGCTCTATGCTGGAGAATGGAAATTTCATACTTTGACCTTTGACCTTTGTATTTACTGAAATCGGTAAGAGACCTCACGATTACCAAAATAAAGATGGATGTCCATGATAAACACTCATACAAATGGTGAGAACGATAAGTATTATGCCTTACTTAGTTTTCCATTCGCTTTAATACTGTCGAGTTCTTTCAAAGGGTAGGCAACACAGCGTACCAGTCTCCCAAAATGCCAAAGTAGGTGACCTTTTGAGTGAATCATACATTGGAAAAGTCTTCCTCGTCCCAATTTACATGCTAATGCCAGTGGAGTTAATCCTTCCACGTTGACTACACTTTGATCTGGTGATATCGTTGGATTTTGCATAACGTGTTTATACATTGCCTGAACGTATAAATACCAAATTGATACATTTACAGTGCAATTTTGGCGCCGTTTACACGTGACCATGAAAATATATGTAATGAAAAGTTTAATCAACATCAGAACTGCACACATAACTGTCATCATTGAAAATATCAGTCATCCACACCTTTATTTAAAAAAAGCATTCTTAAGTATTCTTCATAACATGTCAATATTAGAAACAAAGCACTGAAAACATTTGAATAATTTTCGTGTGATAAATCCTGATATAACTAAGACCACCTTGTATGATTCCTTGATTATACATTGATCACGTGATTGATAGCACAACCGAAGAGCTTCACAGTTATATGTTGTAAATAGTTTACAAATCAGGATAAAAGTTATATTTAATAATTATATTAATCATCTTACCACTTTGTTATGGATGACCATCATATGTAATACAGTATTGCCCAAAGTGTCTTGTGCATTAGGATCCACTCTACCGTTCGTCTTGCCTTGACTACTCATGCTAACCAAATGATCGTACATGTCCTCGTTACCAAAGCTGGCAGCGAAATGTAATGGGTATTCCCCGTAGTAAGCATCACCAAAGTACTTAGGATGTGTGCTCATGGCTTGTTTGTCCTTATCATCTATTGGCATGAAAAAACGTCCTACGGCTTGGAGATCCAGAAAGCTTCTCTTTTCAAAGGGAGATTCCTCTGGCATAAAGAACCGTCCGCTAGCACGTTGATCGACGCGAGCTCCATTTTCAACCAAGAATGTTAGCGAGTCTAAGTCTCCGTGTACAATTGCAAGGTGTAGACAACTTTCTCCTGCAAGAAAGTATTAGCGTGTTATTTACATGTATCTGCATGGTATGGAAACCATAACATAAGTACATACATTCATAAGGTCATCATTTACTGGTCTATTAATCCGAAATTTACACTCTCGTCATTATGTTTATCTATCACAATGTAATTCAGTTGAGAAGATATCGGTACAACGAAACTGTGAAGACCATGTTCCATTCCAGTATCTTACCGTAGTACTCTTTGCCTTCGTAGATATCAAGAACCAACTTTGGATACTGCTTGATTAGTATCTTAGCAACAGCTTTATGCTCCTCAGTGTTCTTCAGATAGCAGAGGTGTAAAGCAGTTTCCCCAACTCCTCCCCTTTTATCAAGCCGCCAGCAAGCTTCGTGGTCTTGGAACTTATCACAGAATTGAACTCGTTGACGCCTGTCGAATGTTTCGCGTACTTCCCTCTCCTTGACCACTGTCCCCTTTTTTTGCAAAAAACAAATATATGTATCAGATTTGTCAGAGCACATGATTTTGGCTTGCCATCTATCGTATTATTTTGTATGTAGGCATGCAATGACATGTTTCCTCTCAAATTGTTGTGACATTTTAAAACAAGATTTCGAATCAAGTCTCAAGATACCAACTTGTCACTGGGTGCTACAGAAATCGCGATTCGTTGATAAAGTAATCATTAAGTTGAAGCTAATCCATATTGTTTTCTACACACTTACTGACATCAACTTTGCGCGATCCTGTAGGTAGCTGATGTATTCTGATTTTGTGATAGTATGTGTACGTTCGCCATCACCAATATCGTCGTAGAGGAATTCATTTTCAAGCTCGTTTTTAATTTTTTCAGCTGTGTCGTACTTGGATAGCAAAGACCCGCCATTTTTTGATTTCACCAATTGATATATAGGATTGGTTTCTTCTTCTTCGTTCTGTTTCTTCCATTCGTAATCAGGATCTTCATCACCATTCTCTCTTCCTGGACTCATCGAACTATCTGGTCAGATGCTATAATATAGTAGAGAGTACATTGTTTGAACTCAAAATTACACAATGGATGTATATATAATAATATAAAGGCAAAAAACACAATGACAAAACAAATGTCGTCAACTTTCATTTTGAAAGAGGAAGCCATAATATACAATGTAAAACATGACACTGTTGTGTATTCCTCTATACTGAGAAAAGTATATGACGGACCTACAAGGACGCCCGCTAATTTTACGCAACACGTACACATATAGTTTCAACTGAGTATTTCAGCTGTAATAATTGTAGCGTTAGTTTTTCAACTTGAATTTGAATTTGAGCTTTGTTTTTTGTTTAACTTTTTTATCGTTCCGGATTTGCATTAAAAAGTAGTGCAATGAGTTTAAAAAAATCAAAGCTCAAAATAAAAAAGTAATACTATACTTAGTCTACAATTATTGCAGCGAAGCCTTTTTTCTGAGTAGTTTCAAAACAAAATGACGGTATTTGCATGTGGTTAATTTTGAAATTATGGATTTCACCGCGCGGGCAATAGTCTATTTAAAGAAGATCATGTGATTCGAGTCTGACCAATCACAGCTTGTGTAAGAATGTCGAGGTGACAGGTGTAATAAATAGACAATTGCCCGCGTGGTGATATTGCCCGCGCGTGCAAAGACTAATGCCGGCACTATTGCCCGCTGAAGTTATTTCGACTGTTGCGCGCTTCTCTTATGCGCATGTTTTCCAGTGTTGCGCGTTCGAGGTGACAGAATATTAGGGAGACACAAAAGTTTATTGCTTGCAGAAATTTTAATAAATATAATTACAGATTAGCTTCGGGGACACTCGATCTCCTACAAATAATGCAGGCCATGTCCACATTAGATGCTTATATGCAAGTACCTGTACGTGTGACTAATCAACTGATGTATTAAAGTGCGGGCTGTGTTGACTATGCTTGGAGGAGTTTGGACTCACAACCTTACAGTCCATAATTATAACCTATGACTACTATAGAACACAGTAGTCTGAGTTATGACCTACAATAGGAAACTTAACGTTAACTACTACGCAATGAGGAGTTGGTCACTACACCCCCCCCCCCCCCACCCCATCCTGAAAGTGGCACCTGGTATGTCTCGAATCAGTGAAAAAACACCTACAAACGCATGGTAATACAATATACAGACGCCTGTCTACATATGTAAACATATGTCTGTCTTGTGTCACTATTATATATCTCGATCGTTTGTCTCTCATCATCCTCTGCCTGCCATACTGATGTCTCAGTCGCTGTCTTCTCCCTTCCCTCTGCCTCCCTCCTTTATGTTTGTCTTTTTCACACCTCTCTCTCGCTTACTCACTCACTCACTCACTCACTCACTCACTCACTCACTCACTCACTCACTCACTCACTCACTCACTCACTCACTTCAACCATCGATATTTATTGCTTTGGCCTATTCAACAAAGGAATTCGTTTCAGAAAATTTGAATTTATACATAGTAATATGGCGGTGGCTCATGAGGAAACAAAATTACGTTGGGAATTATGACGTTATAGAGGGACCGTTTCGTATAATAAGCAATCGTAGACAGTAGTAATTTTGACTTTGGCATTCGTCAGAATTTATCTGAGAGTAATGAATCTCCTTTCAATGACGAGTTTACCATGTTCTATAGATTGATTTGACTTTTTATGTAGGTGTCATGTCCTACGCTATTAGGGAGCCTTCAGTATTTACAAGGGGACCGGACAGGAAAACACGCATGGTCTGTTAAGTAAAACATGACCCTCGTAAAAAGTGACCCTCTCCTTTGTCCCATTTTGTAAAACATGACCCTCCCCATGACTGAAAGTAAATCAATAGAATAGAATATAATTAGATTATAACTTCATTGTCCATTTACGGAAATGTTTCTTTCGCTTCACCAAAATATAAAAGGCACATTAAAATACATATACACACTAAAATAATTACAGTATATGTATCACAAACACAGTTACAATCTTCCAATAAAATACATATACACACTAAAATAATTACAGTAACAATCACAGTTACAGTCTTCCAATAAAAGTATCCTTCGAATTCAGTGTAGATCTTTAAAACAAAAATTGTCAGAAGCTTAAAATCACAGGTCTGAGTTCAGTATGGTTATTGCACTTGGTATAAATGATTTTATTAAATGTTCTTACGAGTTAAAGGTACTCTATATCGTCTTCCTGAAGGCAACAAATCAAACTGCGAGTACAAAGGATGTGAGGTATCTAACAATTGCTTGGGCTTTCCTGTGGACGGAGAGTTTGTAGAGGTCATAGAGCTGACTCTGTTTCATACCAATTATTTTCCCGGCCAAATTTACAACTCGTGCCAGTTTAGTTCTATTTTTAACACTCAAGTTGCCGTACCACACTGTAATGTTAAAACTGAGTTAGCACACTTTCTATAAGGCTCATAACTTTTCAAGAACATTTTGACTGACGTCAAAACTCCGTAGCCTCCTCAGTAAAAATATATGCTGCATTGCCTTCTTAACAATACAGTTAGTGTTTTCAGTGATATTTAGCTTTGATCCAATTGCAAACCTAGATATTTGAAACACTCAACGATTTCTACAGACTGACCGTTCAATACAGCCGGTTCAAATGTGACACTACGTTTGTCATTTTCTATTATCAGTTCCTTACTTAATAGTTTTAGCCACGTTCATTTCCAGTAAACTTGATTTACACCAGTCTTGGCAGGGTTGCTACATGATCAAAATAAATTATGTTCATTTAGAGATCGTTCTTTCAACAGGAGGCCGACAAGTGCCATATAATCGGCATATTTGAGCAAACTTACAACTGGATCTTAAATTTTCATTTCATCAGTATAAATTGAAAACAACACTGGTGATAACACGCAGCCCTGAGGTGCGCCTGTATTCAAAACAAATTTATCTGAAAAATTCCATTCATTACACATGTAACACTTTTTGGGGTCTATTACAAAGAAATCTCGAATCCAATGGATGATGTATCCGTTCACATTTAAATCAAACAGTCGCCGTAATAAAGTGTAAGTTTGCATCGTATTGAAAGTTGAACTGAAATCAATGAACAAGATACGGACATATGTTTTGGGACATTGTAAATGGTTAACTACCGTATAAATAAGTAACGTGAGAGTTACATGATCTTCAGTTCCCCTTCGACATTTATATGCAAATTGCAAGGGATCCAAGTATTCGGCCACTGAAGATTTCAATTAAGTGTTTACTAACTAAGCCCTTAAATCGTTGAACGAGTGCGCACCTGGTCTTTTACATGTAGGTACTGGTATGACAGTTGAAACTTTCCAAGGGTTTGGGACTATACTGCTATTAATTAAGGAGCAGTTGAAACAACATGGTGGAAACTTCAAATAAATAATACTTACATTTATACCCACCAACACAGACAATAGTCAGATAGTTTGAGTATATATCGGTAAATGTGAGACATGTAGATTGTAGTTTTTGCTTACTGATGTCTATTACAACCATCACCAATGTATTTTTTCACAATGTTGTTAAGTTTTATTCACCTGTTGACTACGCTTGTCATAGCATGAATGCTAACGATGTCTCTATGACGTCACAAAATCACGTGGACTATGTGGGACCTGAAATACACGAAAACTCTCGAAGTAGATCCGAAGGGAACTGACTGAAAAAAGGTCATCGCCGGGCCAGCAATTCTCCCCCGTCTACATTAAAGTGTTTGCAGACGCTTTTGTAAAGTTTTAAAACCAGAATACGTTTCACAAACATGTCGTCTAGCAAAATAGCAACAGTGAGTGTGAGCAGTTTGAAACACCTTTTGAAAATTATACCGTTGTGTTGCGTGTGTATTCTATTTAGCAGTGAAAACGAAAACAATCATGACGGCCATAATAAAGCTTAGTGCATTGGTGTTGTATTCAGAACTTGAGACCGAAACGTTTACAACATACTGTTTACAGACAATATGTCTGTCAATCTTTTTTACTCGTGAAAGAAAAATATGAAACATGTGTATGTGGGTTGTTGATAACATAATATGCGTGTCCAACAAGCCTGTAACCATGTATTACTAATACTAGTATATGCAGTCACGTACATGGTGCTGCTATATGGGGAAAAAGACTCCCCGTCCTACTTATTGTAGGACACTACTCATGTGTCACACTACTCATGTGTGATGTATCGATGCCATGCAGTATCACTCGGAGTTCATTGCAATTTGTACTTCGTAGACTAGAAAGTGTACAATATCTACAGTGTGAGTTATGATTGATGGAACACAATGGTTTAGTTTAGATTGACTTCAATACTGTGATAAATGGAAAATAAATATCAGTCTGACTAATGTACATCATATATACAACCCCTGTTTGTCACGAATTCCAGCCAAGGCAAGAAAGACTTACCACGCCCACGCCCACGGAGTAAAAGTCACAAGATGTATATTCACCCTCTAGCCTTCAGATGCGTAACTTGATGGTCAACAAAGGGCTGCTGGTGGTTGTGTCCCGTTCTTGCAATTTCAACAAATGTCGACTTCCAACGCGTACTGTTTGTCATGAATTCCAGCCAAGGCAAAACGGACTTGTCAAGCCCACGGAGTAAAGGTTACGATGTGTATTCACCTTCTTGCTTTCAGATCCGTAACTTGATGATCAATAAAGGAGTGATTGTGTCCCGTTCTTCGATTTGAATAAATGTCAATTTCCAACGTGTACTGAATACTAATTATAACGAGTACTGATAAGTACATGTTATTTGCCAAATACCGTTCCATATCTTGCTGCGAGAGGTAATTTTTCCGGTAATGACGGAGAGCTGGAGGCGATCAATCAATCAATCAATCAATCAATCAATCAATCAATCAATCAATCAATCAATCAATCAATCCATCAATCAATCAATCAATCAACCAACCAACCAACCAACCAACCAACCAACCAACCAACCAATCAGTCAATCAATCAATCAATCAATCAATCAATCAATCAATCAATCAATCAATCAATCAATCAATCAATCAATCAATCAATCAATCAATCAATCAATCAATCAATCAATCAATCAATCAATTTATATAGAGCCTGAATCCATTACTCAGAATGTTCAAAGGCACTTTACAGGACACCTGAACTTGTCCAGAGTTGGTGATTGACGCAGAGCAACCGGAAGACTGTTCCATAATTGCGGGGCAGCACATGAAAAAGCACGTTCACCATAGGATTTAAGTTTGCAGGGTGGGATGCAGCACATGAAAAAGCACGTTCACCATAGGATTTAAGTTTGCAGGGTGGGATAGACCTTTGTTGTTGGAGCGAAGTACACGTGGAGCATGCTTATAACTGATCAGATCCGATATATAACTAAGTGCAGCATTGTTGAGAGCTTTGTAGGTCATCAAGGGTATTTGTAGTGTATTCTGTAGTAGACTGGTAGCCAATGTAGATCCTTGTCCTTGAGAACTGGGGAGATATGGTCTGATTTTCTTGCGGCGTGAAACAATTCTGGCCGCTGTGTTTTGAGCGGTTATACCGGAAAAATTACCTCGAGCAGTAAAGTGTGGAACAGTATTTGCAAATAACATACATATACGTGTCACCTACGACTACGAATTCATTTTTGAATGTCTATAAATGCTGTTTCATTTTAAAATAAAAAAATCCGCGTTATACTGTAGAGCGTAGTATCAACCACCGATAACTGCAACGATGTGGTTGTTTACATGTCAGCCTTTAACTTTATCATCCAATCAGAGTGCGCGTTTGCTCTAGTAGTATGACGTAATGAAAAATGTGCGTCTTTGTTTTGCGTTCGCCGTCACTGGACTTTCGCCGTTCTGTGTGGAATAGTTGACTATTTCCCTGTGACATGAAAAGTACAGTTCAAAAGTACTGTTACAATGTATACAACGGTGATATTTTAATTTGTTCGGTTGACAACAAATTTGGCATTGGAAATGCTGGTTATAGATGGATTTCTAGTTGTCTACTAGGTTTGTCAAGAGTGGTGCATAGCTTCGCAATAAATTAGCGCTAGTACCATACACACACCCGTGATATATATCAGTGAACTACAATCACTCTCCAGGTATTAGCTGTCGCCTCTAACAGAGTTACATCATCTCGCCATCATTAATGAGGTCTATAGATATTCATTTATTCATTTTACACTGTAAAAATAAGCGCAACTTGGTGGCAAATACAATTACCTTACAGAGATATCATGTTCCATAATACGGAAACGCAGACTAGATACAACATAAATCACCACGGAGAGAGCACATCCGTGGCCCTAGCCAGATATTAAATAAATGTAATACTAGATCATGAAACTTTAGATCTGATTATACAGGTATTAATTGTATATTAATGCATGTTTACTAGGTATAACTGTAGATCAGTTATTCAGTTATTGTGTATGTACCCTGATTAAAATCTGACGTGGTGAATGCGGCTCGATTTCTTTATTTACCTCAATTTCCTTCGTTTATTGTCGTTCTTTCGTGTTTGTTCCAGGAGTGATCGCCGCCTTCCCACGGCGATCACTCCTGGAACAAACAAAACGGGAATAAAATAGAGAACTCGAGTCGTATTCACCACGTCAGATTTTAATCAGATTGGGTATGTACAATACTACTTATTTTGAGTATAAAAAAGAACGACAATAATCACCAATGTAAATAAAACTAAGGTGAGTTGTTTACAACTACTGGAAAATAACAACAAGGATATAACTTTCTCTAAATAAACTTATACAAAGTACAATCCATATCTATTGTAATAAATACATCTTATAATAATGAACTTGTCAATATATATACAGGATATATACACTGGCCAGGATTCCTATTGTTCATGTTGGAAGACCTACCCTCTTTAAATATTATACACTCTTTGTCATAAAAGCTTAGCATTTGGGTGTTTGAGACACACAAAATCCTTGTTCGAGACGCACACAATTCTTGTTTGAGACACATCGGCAGCCCTCCAAAGGAGCCCTCTACAAGTAATGTAAAAATACGCACATTTCCAAAATGAATATTACAAATGCAAAGGAAATGAAAAATAACAATACATTAATATACAGTATTTTATAGTGCATATATGTACATATATGTACAAGAATATTCAGACTCCTCGAAAACATACATACATACATACATACATACATACATACATACATACATACATACATACATACATACACAAGTAATAACATACATACATACATTCATACACATGTACATGCCCATACATAATCATTCCCACTCACATACACACATTTATTGTAAATGTTTTTTGTCAAATTATTTGCTAAATAGTAGCTACACTCAGATATGTCCGATAGGCTAGCTGTAATACAGTGTTCAGTCCGTAATGTTTAAAGCAACAGAAAACTTATGTAGATCAATTTCGACAATTTATCTGATTCCAGTCAGTACTGCTAATATTGTATTTCTAATCATTCAACTGTGAACTGTTATTTTGACTGAAATAATCACATATTCATTATGTCGATAAAAATGGAAAATGGTCTAACTTCCTGCTTTTTATGGTTTGTGCCAAAAAGGGGGAAAAATTTAAGTCAGAAGCCTGTTTGTCAATCCTTAGAAGATTCACTTTTTATACAACAACAAAATTCGATCAATGTTGTAAGATGCAACAAATGAATCATTGGAGTTATGAGGGTAGTCTATCACGTTTGAAAGCTAGTGGTAGTCTTGTAGTAAAACCTTGGAGCTGCGCTTTTGCCGAACAACCTGAAAGGCAAGGAGTACCTCTCTCTGGGCGCAACCCAACCCATCAGAGGTGACCTTGGATCGTTCTTAGAGTAAGCAGAATAACCCGAGGGACGAGGTGTCTAGCAGCTAGATTAAGCTAGCAGTTGATTTATTTTGATCATCGACCATCATATGTCTCCATGCATCACTCCTACTTGTCCCGTGACCTTCGCCTTGTTGTAGAGCTGCCGTAATTGGATTTTTGGCTTGACGAGTCGCTTTTGAACCCTTCGTTCCCTGTTCTGCTAGTCTATGTCTGGCGTTTCTACTGATAACCTGGGTGCAAAAGCAGATAATAAATCGTTACTTGGTTTATATATTATCGTATGGTCTATGAAAGCCAAGTATCCATGACTGTTCATGCAACAATCGGGTCTTAATCGACAGTACATTCCCCAGCATATATACATTGATGGGATTGAGCTATCCCTGAACGTGGTGCTCAAGTGATTTCGGTACGAAATGAGATAGAGTGGCTTGAGAGTATTGTTGTTGTACATGTATGTTCGCAATTGGTACAGGAGACCCAATCAGCTACACTATTGTAGGCTTCCATGGTGACCCCATAGTGTATTCAGTATCACACACATGTACTGCATTTCGCAATTTTTGGCCTCGGGAATAGACAAGATACTATTTCATTAAAGTGTTGGCAACAGGTAGCTTGTGGGGGGGGGATTCGTACCCCGGCCCAGACTGGCACACCAGGCGATGACACTTATTTTGATGGGACGATCAGCAACCTTGATTACCATCTTACATTCGATTTGTGATGTTTTTAATACAGTCTGTGCCATGTGCTATTTATGTAAGTTTAAACGTACACACAATAACGTCATACCTTCCAATCAGTAAGAGACACCTGCAAGGTAGCAGGGTCACGTGAGTTTGGCTTTGACACGGATTTGTCCTTGGATATCGGTTTAACTATCATCAAACCAGCACATTTCTCGTCTTTAGCAACGTTTCCAAATTGTGAAACCATACTTCTTGCATCACTTAGAGATGCGTAGGAATTGCTATCAAGAAAGAAAATAATTTTAGATACTCGTAAGTTTATCTGTAGACGTGTGTTAAACAGTTTATATATAGTAACATGTATAATAATGTTCAGATCTTGGTTCGTTAGGTTCAATTCAAGGACTCCATACCTTTCCTTGGTTTCAGTTTCATATCAAAAGCCACTTTTCAACAACTACAATAACATGTGTATACCAAAAACGTCATACGAATAGATATCTTGTCTTTACTTGTCTTTACTGTAAACGGTACGTATACGTTTTTGGGTCAAGTATTTTAACTATCACAATCTATTGAGTACATGTGTTTATACTATTTCACTGTGGACTGTTACAGCAGTACTCTATGTACCATCGGAAACTCGAGAAAGACTACCTGATTGGCTGGTAGTGTGAAACCTAGCCGCCAGCTGTTACAATGTTTGTCATACTAACAGTGTCCGTGTCCGTGTCTGTGTCTACGTCTGCGTCTGTGTCTGTGCCTGTGCCTGTGTCTGTGTCTGTGTCTGTGTCTGTCTGTGTGAATGATAATATACGTCATCAAAAAGTAGGCTTCCCAAATTCCACAGTGAGTTGTAACAGTTTACAAAAAAGTGTGTATGTGTATGTTTTTTTTAGCGATTATCCCATTTACCCTGTAGTGGATGAGTGATGATCCTCTGTGAGATCAACAGTGCTACCAAACTCTCTAGTGGTAGGTTTGGCTTTGGGGGCTTCTATTGAGTAGCTTTGCTGGTATTCGGATAATTCCTTCTTGGAACAGGATCTTTCCATCGCCATAATTATTTTAGCCCACTACAAGGAAAAAATAATTCAAGTCATTTTTCACCTACTGCATTCAATCCATCGTCGGACAGTTGAAATGCTTCAAACAAATCTGTTTTATTGTATTTTTCTTGAAGAACGTCACACCTATATACAATTTACACTTACACTATGCATCAAATGTTCTTCTGTAATCGGGTGATGACGTCCCCACTATCTGTCCGCGTACAAGTCTTGGTCGTGTATATAATGTGTTCAAAATGGACGTGACTCAGTTACAACGACCTGAGCACAAGTGGATTGAGTTCATACATATTTACTTTTAGTTGTTAAAGTCTCATTATTGAGATACAGATGACAATTAAGTTAAAGTCTTATTATTGAGATACAGATGACATAAATTCAAACTATATTGTAATGTCAGGTTTACCTGTTTCTGCCATTCTTTTCTAGAGCGAACTTTAATCACTTGGAACGTGTTCGTCATCATAGCTGTTGATATAAGAAACAACAATATAAAAATGTCACTGCTTTAGGCTTAGTTAATATACTATGTGAAGTCGTGCAAAAACTAATGTGCTCATTATGTGTTTGATTATATCCTAATACAGAGTATGCATGCATGTAACCTCGGATCACTATAATGATATGTTACATGTTATTTGTGTTACTACTGCATGTATGTTTGATAACGTAGTTTGCTACTTCTTATAACTCAGACCATTACTGTACGTATAATATTAAGAACTGTTATCCATTCACATTTCATTATACCGATGTCGTATTTGTCCAAAGCTCATTCTCCGAAAATTTTCCCTCGCGTGTTTGTACACAAAATGGCGTATACGTAAGAACTCACTCTGATCACCCAACTGCTTAACTATACATATACGATATTCACTAGATGACATGGTATAGCTATATAGTCACATAAATCTATAACTTTCTATACCATGGTAATATCACATCACATTATTTGAATAGTATGCATTGCAACAACATCATTATCTCACGTATGGGGATCCGTTTTGTTATGCTTACATGTAGTTAGGGTAAAGAGTACGACAAGAACCTGTTTCAAGACATCAGGTGCATGCACCCTTTATCACTCTAGAGGAATAGTTGCTACATAACAGCACGAGTGGTAATATAACGTGTGGTCGGACCCGGATAAGGCTTGGTACGGGTACTAAGTGCTTTTATAACACGGCACCTCTTAGGTACATATTCCTTCTATAATCAAAGTAAATCCCTGATAAGACGTGAATTTTGTCCTAGGGAAAATAGAACGCGAATAGTACCCCTATATGCAAATTGGGTCACTATGGGTCACCGAATGCTATATCAACACGATATGTCATACAACAAGTAAATCATCACAGTACTCACCGATTAACATATTCAACAGAAGTATTGGAACTAATATCATAAAAATAATGAAAATAATTTTAGTCAGAGCTGGTATTCTGTTCCTTTCCACTTCATCGGCCTGTAAATAATATATTTGATATCATTATTTATTTGAATAACCTATGTTGATTTCCATATTCAATCACATTATATTTTTAGTTTTACCCCCTTCCTTTTTTGTTTTGTTTTTATAGAGCATAATATCAGAGTCCTTTCGAACTTCAGCCGATATTGATGGGGGGGGGGTGAAGTTTGTGTCTACGTTAACAAGTGTTACCTTATAACTAGCCAAGCTCATGATCAGTGGTACATGTGTATAATGAATCGGTTATTATTGAGATCGAGCGTATGTTTATTTCAATTGAATAGTCTAAGAGCAATAGGTATGAAAACTGACAATATTTCATTATTTCAAATTTTTGCTTATCTATGACTTCAATTTAAACTGTGAGAAATCTTAAAATCTCCGCCTTAACAAACTGAAAGACATACTGTTTGATAGAGCTGCCCAGAAATTTTCGATTTTATTTTGTCATTACATGTAACATGCTAGACTCGGATGCACAATACATTGTAAATGTAAATTTGTGTAATATGAGTAAAGTACTTCTCAGTGAGTTTGACGTCCTTTAGTCAAAGTGTGTTGTTAGATTACTGATCAGAATATTGATCAAGTTGTAACAGTTATGTTAGAAGGGTTGTAAATATACATACTACAGATTACGTATTTGACTTACATCGCCACTGTATAACGCCTGTAAATAGAAGAAACAAAATACTACAGTGAGTGTACATTATCCAAATAATACATTATACATTTTCACTATAATTGGTATTTCATATGCTGAAATGTATATTTCATATATCTTCTGCATATCAGTAGATAAAAACTTAAAAATAATTCCATAATTTCGGTCCTGATTTTAAGGTTAAGCTATTGACAACACTGTATGTGAACTCATTGATATATAGTTGATCGATCTTTAGCAATTATAGCAATCATTACGCATGCAGTATACTTGGGTTTCTCCATGTCATCTGACACGTCACAATTCAGTGCTGAATATCTTGACAGTAATAGACTGTCGACAGTCGTTCGTGCCTTTTTTGCTACGTTTCATCTTAAACAAGGTCGTCGCCTCGCTCCGTAGCACTGAATACTAATGCATACTGATAGGAACTGCGAGTGCCGAAGGCACGAACTGTGAGTGCCGCGGCTCGTGCCTCCGGCACTCGCTGTTCAATCAGTACGCGGTTGTAGTATTGCTCTGGATCGGAGCGAGGCGACGACTTTAATTTTAGGTAAAACGTAACAAAAAAAGGCACGAACGACTGTCGACAGTCTAGACAGTAACAATGTATTAATTTTAAGGGTCTCATATCGTTTGCAAATAACACCTATTTACTTACTTGGAATTCACCGAAGGTCATGTGATAGAGATACATCCAGGTACCGTAAAACGTATCAAATGTTTCAACCTGATAGGTAAGGTCTTTGAACAGATAATAGAAAGCTGAAGGGCAAAAAAAGAACTTTAAAATTATTGTTTCGTTTTTTAAATAGGGGTTTGGGGTGGATGAGAGAGAGAGAGAGAGAGAGAGAGAGAGAGAGAGAGAGAGAGAGAGTGAGAGAGAGAAAGAGAGAGAGACAGACAGACAGACAGACAGACAGACAGACAGACAGACAGACAGACAGACAGACAGACAGACAGACTGAGCAAGGCAGATATACAGACAGAAAGACAGACAGACAGACAGACTGGTGAGTGGGTGGGTGGGTGGGCAGACAGACATAAAGACAGACAGACAGACAGGCAGTCGTCAGATAGAGCGAGGCAGTCAAAGACAAAGACATACCGAGACAGACAGACAGACAGACAGACAGACAGACAGACAGACAGACAGACAGACAGACAGACAGACAGACAGACAGACAGACAGACAGACGGACGGACTGGTGGGTGGGCGGGCAGACAGAGACAGACAGACAGACGGGCAGACAGACAGACAGACACACACACACACACACACACAGACAGACAGACACACACACACATACACATACACATACACATAGTGAGAGAGAGAAAGAGAGAGAGAGAGACAGACAGACAGACAGACAGACAGACAGACAGACAGACAGACAGACAGACAGACTGAGCAAGGCAGATATACAGACAGAAAGACAGACAGACAGACAGACTGGTGAGTGGGTGGGTGGGTGGGCAGACAGACATAAAGACAGACAGACAGACAGGCAGTCGTCAGATAGAGCGAGGCAGTCAAAGACAAAGACATACCGAGACAGACAGACAGACAGACAGACAGACAGACAGACAGACAGACAGACAGACAGACGGACGGACTGGTGGGTGGGCGGGCAGACAGAGACAGACAGACAGACGGGCAGACAGACAGACAGACAGACACACACACACACACACACACAGACAGACAGACACACACACACATACACACACACACACACAGACGATTCCTACTCACCGGGTGAGAATGCAGACAGTATAGTAATCCAGATAACACTGAACCGGAAAAGATCGCCTGCCGTCATTTCGTATATCATTGTAACAGACGGCCCTAGCCACTCCAGACCCCTGAAAAAAATGTTTAAAATATAAATTCAGTGATGAAATAACAACTTGAGTACCGAATGAAGATAATCGATGAGTGTTGTTTTATCTATAATACCGATAGTATTTTGACTGATGGAAACTTACTGGTAAAGCAAATCCTGTATTTCAGTTTGACCATAAATTACGCCCCCTTACCCCTGAAACCCCAGAGGTGTGTTACACTATTAATTAACATTACCTGTAAAAGAAAAAAACGTATGCCCATGCCATAGGTACAGCAGCAATGGCGGCAACGTCCTCGAAATAACGACTTGACACTGCTCTTAATATTGAACATATCAATATAAGGATGCAGGAAAACAGGAATAATGTCTTCCCAGGTACATGCAGCTGAAATAGAGAAACGAAGATGAAATATGATTCACAAATAAAAAAACAGAGACCCGGTACCAGGATTGTTATTCTGTAAGGTATGACGTGTCGCACCACCCTATCAGAACTTGAAGTCTGATAGATATACATGTACGATGTGTATATATTTGGTGAATATATTTCAGATTTTCAGCTGTGAAACAAACGACGGAGAATTACATGTAAAACAAGGCAAATAAAATTTTAGCAACCCCCCCCCCCCAAAAAAAAAAAAAAAAAAAAAAAAAAAAAAACACACACAAAAAACCCCCACCATTTTGTACTGTATTTGTTCCTTTCTAAGAAAGACAACTCTGGAGGCAAGCCATCGAAAATGAAAAAAAGGGTGTATGTTATACCATACACGTATATATCATAGCTCACCCACTCTGAAGTGACTATAGTTAGAATGTCTTTATATACTTACCAGTGACTTGAAATATCCAAGTTTTAAGATCCTCATATTGAATATTTCAAATCCAAGAAATATAACACTGTTAATGACAAGCATTATTTCAGCGACATAACGAACCTATTGGTAGAAAACAACATGTGTATACAAAATTAAACTTGAAGAAATGTACATGTTCCATTTTAGTGCTAGTTACAAGTGGAAAATATTTCCATTATACAGTTTACAAGCAAGCTAAATCATTGCCGACTGTTTAAAGTCTCAATGGCTATTGGGCTAAAAATAATAAACTTAAGTTTATTGAAAGATGCAATCATAGTTTTTAATCTAAAATATTACATAATTTAATCATTTAGGTATACATAGGAAGGTGAAATTAGATTTAAGAAGGTGACGACATTTTAGAATTATCAGTACTATACCATAAACAGCAAAAGAAAAAATCAAACAAAACTCTGTCCGTTACTTTCTCATGAGTTGAAGAGTAAACTTGGATACAATACATTGCATTGTGTTCTCTTTCAAGCCACTGGGTCAATGACTGGGTGAAGATTGCATATTTGTACATGCCCACTTATCATATTGTTTGAATGATTACTGCCTAACAGCTACGCAGATAGTGAAATGTTTCCAATATCGGAAATATAAAATAGGGCTTACTATATCTTTAATATCAGTTCCTCCAATCAAGTCACCTTCAGGTCGTAGATATACAGCTACACTCAATACAATGAGGTGAATTAGGGCAAGGAGAAATCGAATGATAAACTTCCGCTGAGAAGAGATAAAATATATATATATATATATATAACTCGTGATTATTTAACAACATACGACATTCTGTTAAAACTAGGAAATTTTCCAATAAAACTGCAAATTATGACTACATGATGTCATTGAAGTAAACAATAAATAACCCTCTTTGATATTGGTAGAGTAAGTACACGTCAATCACTTGTCAATGCATAGAGGGTCATATCACAAAATTTTTTGTTTAATAAGCCATACAGAAAAACTGTCACAGAAGTGTTGCTTCGTGACGTGTGCTGCAGACAACGATATTTTGGACAACACAGCGTTTTACGTCGTTTTCGTGTAATATACATCCGTGTGAAATGTACTTAAATCAGCGTTCTCTACGAAACAACATACATGTATTTTCCAACTGCCATAATAAAAAAAAAACCAGTTTATTCAATGACGTCATTCCCATTGTAAAGAATGTATTACTTTATATCATTTGTTTATCATGTCTATGATGCATTTGTTCTGTCTGTAGATGATGTATTTCAGTCGGTTGTGATAGATCAAGTTGCAAATCATTTTTATCTATCAATTGAATATAAGACCATTGGTCAAGATCAGGTATATTTCCTTTTAATATTGCCCGTGATCAAATGTGTGTACATTTTGTTTCTGTTTTTCGTGAACTTTTCTCAAGAGGAAGTTGAGGTCTACATATATGTACATATATCTAGTAGATTGCCCATCGGTTGGTTGGTTGGTTGTTGTTGTTGTTGTTGTTGTTGTTGTTGTTGTTAATGATGATGATGATGATGATGATGATGATGATGATGTTTTTGTTGTTGTTGTTGTTGTTGTTGTTGTTGTTGTTGTTGTCATTGTTTCTATATGTTCACTTCCACCCAGAGAGTGTTTGTATGTGGTTGGCCTTACCTTAGCAAATATGTGCCACTTTTCTTTCAACAACAAATAAATAACACCGCCCTCTAACATCGAAAGATGTCCATCGGTGTCACTGTTAGAGATGATACTTAAAGCAGATGCTAAATCTGAAATAAAATAATGAAAAAGACATGTTAAGTCAAAGTTGGAAATTACACGTGTACTTTAACAATCCTTCTGCCAATAGTTTAGTAATAATTATAATTTGCACTATGTAACAATTTTTTACATACATTTTCATAAAGACAGCCTCCCACCCCCACCCCATGTCAGTCTGATTTACTTTGCGTAAAGAGATTGCGCACAGTACTACAAATTATGCATCAAACTGTTTCCAATAATTCCGGGTGAAATGTGTTTAAAGTTAAAGATGTTTACTTATAAAAATCACGTTTTTCTTCCGAGTGTACTCTTAACAAGAAGAACTAAAACAATTAGATTTTCCAACATCAGAATAGATAATGTACCAAGTAAGGCAGAATTCATGACGGTTGCCATGGTAAAAATCTTGATATCACTTACCATGTTCTCCATTTTCTTTTATGCTGTCGATATCTTCCAAGGGATAAGCTACACAGTGTATAGCACCGAACTTCCAAAATGTTGTACCACTTAATTCTAGCATTAATTGAAAGAGCTCATTTCGTCCAAGCTTACAAGCCAGAGACATTGGTGTCAGTCCTGAAATATTGGTAATAGTTGGGTCGGGTGGCATTTTCTTGTGAAGTAACACATCTCTGTACATTTCCTGTTTTTTAAAGAAAAAAATGTCGGAAATCACATTATGCTCTCCGATATGAAGATGGTTATTGCGGAAAGATAGCTGGAAGACTTGTCTGTCTGTAGTGGCTCGATATATTGATCTGACATTAATATTGTCAAACCAGACAGGCAGAATCTCAAAGGCAAATATTACATTCAAATTAGTTGTGATAAATTATATACATTCAGAGAAGAGTAGTGCCATCGAAAATGTGAAAAATAGCAATACCGCTTTCCAAATATCAACCCAGTGGACATAAAGCTGTATCACAAACGCACTGCTATCACAGGGTAATAATGCAATCAGCTTATTTTTATTCACATACACCTCAGCTTGTTTATCGACTCGGAAGTGCCAAAATCTTACGATCTTACGAAAAATGTATGACAATGTTGTAGTCCTAATCTACATAAAGACCCAGTTGGTTCAGTTTTTCCATTATTACATTTATAAATATGTTAAATTTCGCATACAGTACTTTACATATATAAATAGGGAGTCAGATAGTTTTATGCAGACACAATAGATCAGTACCGCATTTCAAAATGATGTGTTTAAGGTTAATTTTAAAGATAAGATATTGAAAGCACTGTCAGTTTTCTTACCACTCTGTTATGTATGACAAGCATGTGCAACACGGTATTTCCAAACGAGTCTTGTGCATTAGGGTCTACTTTACCAGCCGACGACTCGTCACTCTTGCTAATCAAATAATTGTAAATTTCCAGGTTATTAAAACACGCCGCAAAATGGAGTGGGTATTCGCCGTAATAGGCATAACCAAAGTAGTTCGAGTTTTTGCCCAAGAGGGCACTCTCCTTCTGATCTTCAGGCATGAAAAATCGTCCACTGGCACGTTGATCGAGGCGAGCACCACTTTCAACCAGGAATTGTACCGAGGTCAAGTCGCCATTGACGATTGCGATATGAAGACAACTTTCCCCTGGAAACAAAAGATTTCACATGTTAAATGAATTACCCACAAACCCTGTTACCGTACGTGTCTTCTTCCTCAGTGCTGGCCATCACAATTGTAACCAAATACGAATTAGCCAACTCCTTGTATTTTATTCCACTATCTATATGATATACTGTAGCCGATCTTATTTATTCAGTATCTCTGACAAGTACGTATTCAAAGTCTATACACGCATCCAAGGATAATCTTAACTTAACTTTAAAGATGCTATTTTTGGTTTCATTTAACTTTTCAATGTCACAGCCTATTAAATAGGATGGTAAGGGAAGAAGAGTGTCTTCGAGATAGAGACAAACAGACAGACAGACAGACAGACAGACAGACAGACAGGCAGACAGACAGACAGACAGACAGGCAGGCAGGCAGGCAGACAGACAGACAGACAGACAGACAGGCAGGCAGACAGACAGACAGACAGACAGACAGACAGACAGACAGACAGACAGACAGACAGACAGACAGTTAAAATTTGAACCAGAAGTTGTGGAGGTCGACTTTATTTACGGTAGCGCTGCGTAGGAGCTTGGGTGTCGACCAAGAAATCAAATTATTTTTACACATGTATGATGCGCCTAGACAGTGATATTCTATTTCAGGAAAAGCAACACAGACATACACAAAAAATATAATCACACACACACAAACAAAAAATAAACCAAACCACTACTGTAACAGTGAGGAAATCAATACAACATATCAGCCAACATTGTCCGCTATCTTTCATCACGTTTCTACAAATATTCTAGTCAGCAACAAATATTTTCGTACCGTAGTACTCCTTGCCTTCGTAGATATCCAGAACCATCTTGGGATACATGTTAATTAGTATCCTTGCAACCTCCTTGTGATCATCTGTGTTGTTCAAATAACACAGGTGTAAAATTGTTTCTCCAACCCCTCCTCTTTTGTCAAGATGCCAGCATGCTTCGTGTTCATCGAACTTATCACAGTATTGACCCTGTTGGCTTTTGTCGAATACTTCTCTCAATTCCTTCTCCTTAGTATCTGTCCATTTTGTCTGTCAAGCGTCATAAACAGAAAATAAACAAACAAACAAGTTTGTAAATATTAAACAGTACAAAACAGGATAACGAAAGAAAACGACGGTCTGACAACATTACGTTTAGACTAGTTATAAGTAAATCGTTCGATATATCATATAGTTGTCGTTACACGACATATTTATAGTTGTTTTGCTGTCAATTGCCTCAGAGAGAGAGACAGAGAGAGACAGAGACAGACAGGCAGGCAGACAGACAGACAGACAGACAGACAGACAGACAGACAGACAGACAGACAGACAGACAGACAGAAGCAGGGAGAGACAGACAGCCATGGAGGGACAGATAAAAAAAAAGAGATACTGAGTTAGAGACATACAGAGAGGCTATCAGCAGAGACAGACAAACAGACAGATAGTATTGAAATTGAGAGTACGTCAGAGTACTGAGGTAATTTCATATTGCGTATACATATTTATCAACATTACATAATGGAATTCAATTTTACTTTCGACAAGTATATATATCATAATATTTCTAAATACTTACAGACACTTTCTTGGCACAGGATTTTAAGTATTTGACATATTCAGATTTTGTTATAGTTTTCGTATTGCCATGTCTATCGTAGAGGAACACACTAAGCTCTTTCAATATGGCTTTCTTTAAACCCTCTTCTTTCTCTGCTTTGTATACATTGAAGAGTTCACCACCACTCTTCAAGTTAATCAGATTGTAAAGAGGGTTGTTTTGCTGGTCTTCGTTCTGTTTTTTCCAAGCTGAATCCGGGTCTTCTTCATCTAGTTCACCTCGACAGTTCAGTATGTTACCCATGTTGAGTGTGTTATACTAAATCGTCTGCGAGAACAGGGATATAAATTGAATAAAATTTATAGCGTCTGACCATGTAGAGTGAAGTGTAATGTTGACCTTGAACTTTCGATGACGTGAGTGTGAATACTGATTAGGAGTCGAGAATATTCACTGAATTTGAGTAAAATTAGGCGTTTTTTAAAGGAACGTTCAACTCTGTAAGTTCGACCCCCATGGACATCCAATGTTTTACTCTTCAACTATGTTGTTCAACTACCCTATTAATGGCTTGAAACGTTTATATTTTACCATGACCTTGTCACCACAGTTCACAAATCATAGCAACATCCTATCCATATTAAATAAAATTATCATAATGTATTCAAAACTGTAATACATGTCATTTCCGATATTATTTAACAACATGGATGATAATAATTTCCAAAGGAGAGACCAACGTGTATGGTTGTATTAAGAACGTATATACGCGTACAATGTTTTCTTCTGAACACAACTGGTTCATAGTAGACCTGTACATATCGTTACCCTTTGACTATAACAACAGTGACTACAAGCAGTTATACGTCCCTGCTACAAGCAGTACAGTATATGGCAATTTACATTGTCATGGAGTGTTGTCATGGTGTCACTTTCACCGTCACCGTTCATTCGATGCTACAACATACGCAACATGAGGCGTCAATTTGATGTATCAAAACAAGCTGAGATTTCAGTTACATTTGCACATAGGCAATACAGCCTCCTCTCCTCAATTATCTATAGTCACTCTGACGTAATTATTCTGGTAAGGCTTAAGCTTACCTCCGTATCCAATCAGTGTGCGCACGTACACTTCGTAACCTGGTGGGTGTCACAAGTGTCAACACAAATACCTCGGCTCCATTATAATTTCAAGATGGCAGCCACGACTAACTGAAATATGTATGGAGACGCTATACTGTTGGTCTTATTCAAAATGTCGTCCGTCTCCAGTTAAAAAGCAAGCAAGGTATTGGAGCGACGCCCAAAAAACCGTTGTTGGGTATTTAAAATACGGTCGACGTCAAAATAGCCTTTGTTGCATAGACACGACCGTGTATTCATATGGTAATACAGAAACTATGTCACGGTCCATGGCTTAGAATACATCAAGTATTTGAGTTTGTGGCTACTTCAGATTACAAAACGTACACATAGCCTTCCATAGATATTGATTCAATTAGAAAGTATCTCCATGGCTACCGAATTATGATTGCATCACACAACAAACTGACTAGGGTTAAATGGTGAGCTTTTCAGATCGACCGGGGAAACATCATCATATATATTTTGATATATGAAATTATACATTCATCATATTTTGCATTTGTCTATGTTACTAGGTTTATTGGCCTCTCATTGCGTACATATAACTTTACACGTTATGTTCAGTTTAAAAAAAAATTCACGCAACTATGCTATATCTGACAAAATAGTATTATCCGAGGTCGGATGGCAAGGCTAGGTCGAATGGCTACTGCTTACAATGATGTCTTCAAGGGAAGTGAGTATAGTTACAATGAGAATAATGAGGTGATAAATATAACGAGCAACACGGAGAAACGAATAAAGAAAGTATGTCCAAACAACTTTTGTGTGTTTTTAAAAAAAAATTAAAGAAAAACACGAAATTGAATTCTTCAAAAACTTTAATGAGGTTATAAATAATTTGTTACGACCGATACGCAGTTTATCCAAAAAACTAGAATTTACAAAGTTTAGAAGCCTTAGGGCAATTCGTTTGTCTTGATAGCAGTTAGTGTAATTATGAAGTTTTAGGGCGATACAAGATTTATTTAGATTGTATTTAGTGACGGCTTCATAAACAATATTTCATTGTTATTTTTGTCACGGATCGGATAGATTAATATTTCTGATTAACTATTAGCTTTCTCAATGTGAAGGTAAAATTTCTGGATAAAAGAATAATCCCCAACTTAAGTCCAGTATGCTCATTTTTTATTATGGCTCTCACGGTAGCTAACTCTATAGTAAAGTAATTACACTCTCAATAGAATAGCATTTTTATCTGCTGTTCTCTTGACACAAGCGAATGGCACGAGAGAGAGAGAGAGAGAGAGAGAGAGAGAGAGAGAGAGAGAGAGAGAGAGAGAGAGAGAGAGAGAGAGAGAGAGAGAGAGAGAGAGAGAGAGAAGGCAGACAGACAGACAGACAGACAGACAGACACACACACACACATACATACATACATACATACACATACACACAGACCGAGACAAAGACAGACAGAGACAGATAGGCAAAGACAGACAAACAGAGAGACAGAGAGGCAGACAGAAAGACAGAGAAACACACACACACACGCGCGCGCGCGTTAGATAGTTAGTTAGTTAGTTAGTTAGTTAGTTAGTTAGTTAGAAGAGAGGCAGCATCCAGAGACTGAGCAGTGCAATAGGCAGAGGATGAGAGTGAGAGAGACAAAAAAGAGAGATAAAGACATACATGTACACGTATGTACCTCTACTGTATATGTTTTTGTCACGCGCTTCAACAGGACATGCCTGTCAGGATTCATTCATGTTCATCCTCAATCGTTCCGGGGTTTGCACTACTGCTGAATGCATATCCGGAACGATAAAATGCTAAAAAACTATATAAATCAAATAAAAAAACTAACGCTACAGTTATTGCAGCTACAATTGCCTGAAACACACTTTTAGTTAAAACGTCTGTGTAGCCTAAAATGCCCCAAGCAAACATTGAAAGTGCCCTTGGGCAAGTCCGTCTTATAGCTGAACCTCACCTAATCAAACAGGACACAATATCCCTCTGTATCGGAACGTCATGTACATATATATGAATTGCAGAGAGTATGTACTTAGTTAATACTTCATTGACATATTGATGACGTAATAGAGAGTGTGTTTCTATACTAGATATAATTTTAAATTAGATTCTAATTGTCATACACTGAAAACTTAGTACTATCAATTTTTACTAATCGACTTGTCTATGTCAGTCAGTTACGAAAATATTGGCGAAAATCTGAATCAATAAATAAATACATGCGTGTTTGTTTGTTTGTTTGTTCACATAACTATCATGACTAACATGGCAATGAGTGTACACATCTTTCGTAAAAATAATTATCTCCCTAGTAACATGCCTGATATGTCCCGGATCTATCATGTGGTCTTTGATACATTTCTATTCCGGTTCAGATTTCCCATCGAGTACTTTGTTACCATGGCCACTAACTACAAAACCATGTAAAAGAATTAAAACATGTAGAAGGTTTTTAAGATCAATTCATATTACAATATTTTAGTACAATTTAATACGATAGATTGCACATGTTCTTGATAAAATTCATTAATATTTGTATCATTATAAATTATTACAATTTGTTAACAATATGTTGCTTTCATCTGACAAGGATGTGTTGCTAGGTTACCATTCCTGACTATTGCTACTCATACTTTGGGTGACGTTTTGGATATATAAAGTTGGTAATTTCATTTCTGTTGTCACTATTCCGTTGGTTCATTTGGGACACTATTCCAACTATAGACTTCTAACGTGTTACTTTTGAAACTTAGTCGAAGAAGATGTCTATCACAAGCGAAACAACAAAACCATCAGAATTGGGACTGGATATGGAAAATCGTGACCCAAAGCCACTGAATGACCATGTTCGGGTAAGATAACAATATTAATTTTATTTATCTTTTTTTTTTAATTTCTAATTTTCATTTTTTTGACAGGGATAGCAAATACAAGTGAAGGGAAATGATAAATAGGTATAGTAATGTTTGACAACCAACGCCCCTTGGCTTTTCATTAATATTTTTTATTATGTATCATTACTCTCCTTACTTTTCTTTCTATAAATTTCATTCATAGATTCTACGAAATTATTATGAATTAGTTTAGCTGAAGTATATACTTTATTTGTTTCCATGGAGATTCTTTACCTTAGAGTACGTTGTACATGATCACACAATATCTGGAAGACATAAAACGCGTATAAATCATAATAATACGACTATCTTCATGCCTATTTTTGAACACAGCCACAATACGCAGTATAGCAAGTTGAACATTTCCAGTGTTTTGATATCATTTTCATTTATATTTTATGAATAAAATATATTTCCCACAAAGAAAATAAAGTTCAATTAGCTAGCAGGAACGTAAACAATTAAATTTGAAATAAAGCTCAATATAAAATAAATCAGAGGTTTTCGTCAGCTCTATAGAACATCAGACTCAAATACGACTAATTTTAATCTAATTTAAAGTAACGTATAAAACAATTGTTAAAAAGTCTTTAAAAAATTACTTTTTTTACAGTAAATTCCAAGTCTGAACACGGTTAAAATAATGCTTAAATTAAATCATGCATTGGAAATTGGAAAGATAAAAGTTCTCATGAATCACAGTTTTAAACTTCAAGTGAAAGTTCATTTCACAATTTAGTTAGACAGACTTGTCAACATGTTATAAATATGCACATGTTATTTGGCTTTGCGATGTTCGGTTGGCTACATCATGTGAATGTACTAGCTAGGTTTGCCCATTGCAGTATACACGTCCCTAGATTTAACACTATAAGTTCATCGACTAACACTAAATATCCGTTAGTGAGACAATAACAGTACAGATATCTTGTCTGTGGTGGTATCGAATTGCTTGAGTGGTTGAACTGAATCAGTTCAGTGGACTAAAAACATTATTTTTTGCAACCTTTTTTTTTCATCAAATGACAAATACGTCATAAGTGTAGTCGCATGACTTTGTTGAGTTGAACACTAATGGCGCACTCACGCCATACCGGGCTACGGACAGCTTAAAATATGCCAGATTTGAATGATAATGGCTGCTTTATAAAGCAAATAAAGTTGATAAGCTTTCTTCTTAGTGTATTCTGTGCATTCGAAATGAATTTACACAGCACCAAATAAAAGTGCAAAGTCCTTTCATTTCAACTTTTTAACTAACGGGTTGAATCTTGAACAAAAACATCCACCGGGAATTATTCAACCATGCATAAATATATGGGACTACCCTGTGGGCTTACGGGTGACTATGTAACACTGTTGTTTGCTTTATAAACAACACCAGAGAAAATCTTAAAATGTTGTGGATTTACAAGGGAGAAATATAGGATCTTCGTAGGACATGACCACATAGAGGGCACAAAATTGAAATGTACATGGTATGGGTCTTGTTCATTTCAATGACTTTTACTGACCCAGTATGTTCATTTTGTAAATCCCTAACAGTAACTCAGAATATAACGATATTAGTACGTCGGAGTAGTTTTCCATTTTGAATGTTTTAAATATCAAACGCCATATGCAATAGATAGATATATTACAATCAACCAATGTGTAACGTATTCGCCATGTACATACATGTAAATCGTAGAGTTGGTCTTAGTGTCGCAACCAAGAACGTTGTGGCCGCCGTATACTACGGTGATGTGGCAAACAACCAAACTTGTCTCATCAGATTAGAAATAGACCTATTTCAACCAGTCAATGGTACACAGTCTCTGTTTTATCCTAATTCCACACAAAGGTGCATCACAACATAACTTAAGATTATATGTTTGCAAAACGAGACTTCTCAAGGTTCAAGTCACTTAGCTGTAATTTTCTTAGACTAACCAATCACGATAACATTGAATACGTCATCACGATTCAAATGACACGAAGTCTGCACGAAAAATCTTGAAACAATATTATGGTTTGTAGTACTACCCTCACAGCTATTAAATTTTACATGCTATTATGATTATCTCAGACAAGAATAACATTGTTGTAGAATAAGAACTTCCGTTGTCTCTCAACTGTACATCAGAATATATAATTATATGGTCGACATACCTGGACTTGTTATAGACTTACACACTTACAACAATATTTTGCACAGGCTTCCCAGGAATTTAACTGAAAACTTAAATAATTTCAAATTGGTTTATTTAGGCAGAATTGAGCAGATGTAATCGATCCCAAGTACAATTTCACTAATTGCTTTCAATGTTTGATGAATTCAAACTGAAAATAACAAATTGGATATTGATAAATTCAAACTTATCGCATGATCAGGACATAGCAACAACCTACATCATGGCGGACGTGAAAAAACAAAAGTGAACAATCTTTTCACTTTCTCATCGAGTATACTAAGCTTACCAAATCAATCATATGGTCACGAAACTTTAATCATTGAAGAAACAAAACCACTATTGAAACCTGGCATATCCGTTGTAAAAATGCTGACTGAGGTAGATTTCAGAGTGTGACATTATAATTGACCAGTTGAATGGTACAACGCAAATAGAAACCATAGCACCACAGATACAAAGAAAGAGTCTCATAGCGTTAAAGATCAAATAGAATCACTTGGTTACCTTGACTTGGTATGTGAATGAAAGCCACACCTGTTCATGACAACATTCTAATTCTCTAGGCATGTTGTGAGACGTCGTAGCGGTAACCATGCAGTCACGTAACATATGTACACAATCTGAAATGAAACGTTTACTTTCCTTTGTTGAATTATCTGGTGAAAAATCTAAACCATTCAATTGAAATCATTTACATAGTTTCCTAGTGTGTTGTTCTCTAAATAGAACGAGGTAGATAAACCAAAAGACTGGTTATACGGCTGGTACACAAATGCAAATATTCTGATATCAAAATAATAATATATAATAATAATAATGATAATAATGATGATGATAAATACTTTATTGATCCCACAAGGGGAAATTGGGACACTGCCAGCAGTACAACAATTCACAAAATACAAAAATAATACAATTATAACAGATACACAACAAGATACACATACATGTAATGTTAGATTTAAACAGCTACAATAATTTAAAACTCAGACCCACATGATCGCTGCACTGTGGCTCAACGGTGGTCATTAAAAATTCTTATTGCCTGTGGTAAAAAAGAATTCCTGAAGCGCTCAGTTGTAATCTTTGGTAAATTCAATCGTTTACTAAAAGTGCTTTTACATTCACAAAAAGCGGAATACAAAGGATGACGGTCATTCTATAGAATTGTTAATAGCTTTTTTAAAACTCTCTTATCGTATATCTCCTCGAATTTCTCTTGTCTTTTGCCTAAAACAGAACCCACTCTATTGATAATCTTTACGTTTACTAGAGGGTCTTAACATGTCAGAATGCCAAACACACCAGCGAATTAGAGCAAAAGAGGTACTGTAAAAAATGCTAAAAATACACGAAAAACGTCATATATATATATATATATATAACTCGGTGAGTATCAATCTGCTATAAGACAGTGCTCTATACCGCAGTGGCAGAGCGTAATAGTTTTGGTAGTACTGGAACTCTTTCTTGGGTGTAACTCGGAGTTTCACGCATATTGCGATCATCAGACACTCAGAGTGTCTGATGATCGCAATATGCGTGAAACTCCGAGTTACACCCAAGAAAGAGTTCCAGTACTACCAAAACTATATATATATATATATATATATATATATATATATATATATATATATATATATATATATATATATATATATATATATATATATATATATATATATATATATATATATATATATAACTTGGTGAGTATCAATCTGCTAAGACAGTGCTCTATACCGCAGTGGCAGAGCGTAATAGTTTTGAAAAACTATATATATATATATATATATATATATATATATATATATATATATATATATAGACACACAAGTGGTCGACGAGAAATTTAAAAAAAAAATACATGTATTGATATGATCATCGTGGTGATACGCTAGAAGTTTATAAAAGCTGATTTGGGGGAAAGGGAAAGCCTCTTAATATTAAGACGAGATCTGCATGTTTAACGGAGAGTTCTCGTTTGAAAGCTGTCATGTACCCTTTTTACAACCTCGTACATTGCCAGTACCATAAGGAAAGAAGCTAAGTGCAATATAAAGATAAACACCAAGTTACAAGGGTCGGACAAAACAAGTTTCAATGTTATCCATCACCACTTCTAAGAGGCAATGAGGAGGAATCTGTTGACATACCAATTTTTACTGTACTGTTTGTGTTTTGTTTTATCTATAGGTATTGTTTGAGGAGGTGATCGCAGAACCACCAGGTGCACACAGCGCTGACGGAGTATGGCGTTGTGTTTTCAAGATGTTCACCTGCTCCAAGAATCTGTGTTTCAAGATCATGACTTACATATGCGCTGTACCACTGGCGATCTGCTGGGGATGTGAGTTTGCCTGTATCAGTTTCACTCATATCTATACCATCACCCCGTGCGTCAAGGCCTACGTCATGAATATCGGAGCCTGTAAGATGATATATGGTGCCTCAGTACGTATGTGTTGTGATCCTTGCTATGAATCGTGTGGTCGGATGTTCTCTGACATCCGGGTTACTAGTCGTACGGAGTAGCAACCAGGGAGTGGCATGTATTGGTCCGTGTACGGTTCAGTGGACAACCAACTTAACACACATGAACTACTTTCTATGGACACTCTCTATTTCTAACTGTCTTACAAGTTGCACTAATTATTTACAATGTCCTTATTTCTCTGCAACTTTGTACTCTCTAATTGTATTCATTATGTAAACCAGATCGAGTCTTCAAGGAGAATAGAAAATCAGAATTGAAATCAACACATATGTAGATTATTGCATACTAGAATTGACGAGACAGTTAGTTACCCATGATTCTGCATTGTGCAACTTTGGGACTTGAAGCCGCTATTACACTCAATGTAAGAAAAGATGGATGTATCAGTTTTAAATTGAAATCACAGTCATCGATCGACACTTACATACAAATGTATGTATTATAACACCATTATTTGACATTATATTTATATACCTTTTCTTTTTTAATTTAAATAAATAGTAGGTTCTAGTCTGTTACGTAATATCCTATATTTACCTTAGCTAGTTAGTTTATCTATATATTATTACAATGTGTACATATGTACATCATGGTACATGGAATTGTCAATTTTCCTGTTCGATGTAATTTTCCTTGAATGTCAATAAAATGCTTCAACGTACACAGTTAAACTTGTTTTTTTATTTGTGGATAACAGTCAAACCAGCTATCAGTCGATAACTATTGATCTTTGTAATGTAGACCACGTTGTGTGACATTAACCGCCACTGTTGATCTTGGATCTGTGGTCATGAAATGCTTTTGTAGAAAACTAACCATCTACGGACTAGAATCATAGTTTGTACCAACAAGTAAAACTACAGTAAAGCCCCAGACTAAAACCAGCCTAGCTATAGCCTCTCACAATGATTTGACAATGCATGGTGACGGGATACATCCAAAGGTCAAATTTGAATGCCTATTGCCTGAAGATGTTAAATGTCGGGTGCCTTGGTCACATAACATTGGAAGACTAATGGGCGTTTCACATTTATACTGTTCTTTAATACTCTGGTGCAATTTCTTACGCGGGGTAACCGTAAAGACTGTTTTTATTTCATTGCCCGTAGTATGACAGTGTTGTTGTATACCTATTTATCGATGCCGTCTACACAAATCACACTGTATGATACGCAGGATAGTTTTTCAGGATTTAAGAAAAATAACTATTTAAAGAGTCCCTAACTCCAAAATCCGCTTCTAAAACATTACAAATATACACATTCATGTTTAGGATCATGAAAGGTCGCCAGTTATTCTTTAATATGGAATATGGAGAAGTTAGAGTTATAAAAATGCAGAGTAAGGAAAGAGACGAAGAAGAGAAGTGAGAGAGGAGGAAATTAATTCAATTTGTTGATAATTATAATCACTTCTACGCTCAGTACAATAATTACGTTACGATCAGTTCACTCAGCATATGTTGTAGTCTTTTTACGCTGGAAAAAGTCACGGAGAGGGTGAGTATTTCTACTTGAAAATGTTATGTAAGCATTTGTAGTTTCACTTAACCATTTGTAAACTGGTTATGCTATTGTCTGTGAAATTTGTAGAAAGCCAGCCTCTACCGTGCCGTCATGGCGACGACATAAACAGGCCACAACTTACGCATCTCATGGCAACTCACAGGGAAAGTAAATGGTAGCTATTATAAAAGGGAACACAAACTGAAAAAGTAGTTAGAAGCTCTGCAGTAGTTCTACCAGACGTAACAGACGTTTACCAGTAGTATACCCGTACCTCAAGCAAAGCGAAGCAACAACCATGGACCCCGAAAGCTTGGATATGGAGAACCGTGACCCCAACAACCTGAACTCTCATGTTAAGGTGTGTAGACAAGCTGTATTTTGCAATATTTTCACTTTTTTTTAAATGTCGCATACATTGGTAGTTAGATTTTAGCGACTGTTTCCGCTCAGCAGATTTGATAATTTTTGGATTGTTGTAGAGGGGATGGGAGGTTGCGGTGGGGTGTCATGATTTCCCCTACCAGGCAATTTGAATCTATCATCTAATATACTTCAATGCGCACGTAGCTGAACTTCTCTATCTAGTACACATCATACCTTAATTCCATATTATCAATCACATTGGTTAGCAGTGACAAGAAAAAAATGATTGTGTTCATACGCCTAAAGATATGGAGACGCTAATAAGCTATAAAGTTGATATCGTCATTAAATTCACTAAATGCCATGGATGAAAAATTATGGTTTTAAAAACTTTCTCCTTTCAAATTCAATTTGTTGATTACTGTGTACAATCGTTGCCATAGTAACAAGTTGTTGAACGGGAAAAACAACTTTAGAACCACATATTAAATATTTTAGATCGTGTATAAAGGATTTCTTTGAATAGCCGTAGAATCAATGGATTTCTGAACGAAAAGGCATACAAAACTCTGAAAAACGGAGAAGAAAACAAAGTGCGTATTGAACATAATGCGTCGTGCTATATTTGGTTCAGTTTATGCACGGTTAACGTTGAACCACAGACTTTCTTCCTTGTATGTGGTTGAAAACCATTGAACCATTGAATCTCCCCTCGGCCCGTAAGACTAAGAGTCCATAAACAGGCCATAGCAACGTACCGATGTTGTTATGACTTATAGAAACATTTGTAGAAAAGTTCAATTATTTGTATAAGCCCCACTTTAACAACAGTCCAACACATATCCAAGTCAAATATTGGCTTACATCCAAGTTCAATCGTATTGGCTTTTTGTAGAGTGAATTAAAGACAATAGGTCACATTTCGCTAACGTTGAGGGCGAACAATACACTGTGAATACTCAGTATTCTAAGTCCCGATCACTAACTGCAATATCCAAGTCCATGCATTCAGTAAACCATATTTTTTTTGAAGAAAATACGATTCGATATCAAACTTTTGAATTATTGTTTTACGATGTCGCGGTTCAATTTTGTCACAACTTGCTTTTGTACACTTAGCTTTTAATCATTTCTGATCAATGTTCAAGTTTCAAGTATATGAACCTACTAAATTTATCCATTTTTTCCAATTTTCCTCCAATCAGGCACTTTGGGATGATCTTATTGGCGAGCCAGAGGGATCACACAGTTCGGACGGAGTTTTTCAATGTTCATACAAAGTGTTCTATAAAAGCAAGGCTTGTTGTTACAAATGTCTCACACTCTTCTGTGCAGTCCCAGCCAGTCTTTACTGGGGATGTTGCTTCGCCATGGCTAGCTTCGATATGATCTGGTGCGGAACACCAAGCATCAAGGCTTGTCTGATGCAGCTCGGTGCCTTCAAATTGTGTTACGGAGCTTGCATCAGAACCATCTGCGATCCAATGTTCGAGGCGTGTGGTAGATGCCTTTCTGACATCAGAGTGACAAAGAGCTAGGGATAACCAATACTCTACATCATGGTACCGAGTTAGGCCGAATATTTCACTTGAACTCGAGCTCATCCAGTGAATATCAGACTTTAACTCGAAATCGTCTCTGTTACCTACCTTTCCTTCTTATATGATAAAACAATGTCTCATAGTCTTTGTAAATAGTCATTCTGTATACAGATTATATCTTGTCTAGGCCCATTTGTGTGTCTCAAAAAAGAAAAGAATTTATTACCACAATCACAGCTGGTCATTAATTTGTACATGTACATGATTGATAACTATTTATACAATTTTGTAATAAACAGTATCTTCCTATATGATTTGTCTTCACCGTCTCTTTACAGTCTGCGTGTATAATTATTCGAATCAATGTGTGTGTGTGTGTGTGTGTGTGTGTGTGAGTGTGTGTACATGTATGTATGTATGTATGTATGTATGTATGTATGTATGTATGTATGTATGTATGTATGTATGTATGTATGTATGTATGTATGTATGTATGTATGTATGTATGTATGTGTGTGTGTATGTGTGTATGTATGTATGTATGTATGTATGTATGTATGTATGTATGTATGTATGTATGTATGTATGTATGTAAGTATGTATGTATGTGTGTGTATGTGTGTATGTATGTATGTATGTATGTATGTATGTATGTATGTATGTATGTATGTATGTATGCGTGTGTGTGTGTATGTATGTATGTATGTATGTATGTATGTATGTATGTATGTATGTATGTATGTATGTGTGTGTATGTGTGTATGTATGTATGTATGTATGTATGTATGTGTGTATGTATGTATGTATGTAAGTATGTATGTATGTGTGTGTGTATGTATGTATGTATGTATGTATGTATGTATGTATGTATGTATGTATGTATGTGTATGTATGTATGCGTGGGTGGGTGGGTGGGTGGATGGATGGATAGATGGATGTATGTTTTTGTTGTGTATATCTACTGTAACAGTACACATTTTTCAAATTCAGGCACTTAATCAATGATAGAAAAAACTATATATCGTCACTTTTGATAAAAATACATAACTGATTATATGACGTAATTGTTTTGAGTAAATACATTACGTGATTGAACACGTTCCATCATATTTACCTATTGTATTATCAATTATACTATCAGTAATGGTATCAGTTTAAATGAGTACAAACAACGTAAGTATCTGTTTATGTGAAAATAATAACCTCAAAAATATTATGAATAATCAAGTTCATTAAAGAATTGATGTGCCTTTATTCCTTCTGATGTCATTTGTTTGCGTCATAATGACAAATACTGGAGTCAGGTAATATGCGAGACAATCTACTTGAACTAAGTTGTATTTCATGATCTTTTTGAACAATGTTGAGCTGACCTAAGTTGCATATCAAAGTTGTACATTACATCGATATCATTAATATAAAAGATACACTGCGTTTCGTTAATCCGTTGGTAGCATAAGTACACACATCGTAGGTGTTATCAGTGGGATTCAGAAATCTATAATCAATTATTGTACTTACAAAGGTGAAGTTGGCGTGCAGAAAGACAGTTCCGAGATGTTCTTGCTTACAGGTGACGGTTCACTAGATACCATAGTATCTCTTGCAAGGACTCTACACCCTTGGTCATATAGCGTCCAAACGTTAAATATTGTTTAATTAGTGATCACATCAAACAGTAACAACACATACATCGTCTTCCTATTATACTATCAAGGTATCAAAGTTGACTGATTGGCTAATTTGATACAATTCGATTATGCAAATAAATGCGAACAGAGATAATATGCTGAGGACGCAGCGTGTTGAAATCTACATCATTCGTGTTTACAAGGCTGTCCTGATAGGTTGGACAAGATTTTTTCCCGAAGCGTGTTTGTGAAAAAAGGGCGATGGCAGACAAACGATCTAGTGACAGTGGTAGTGAATACAGAGATGAAGACATCCATATTACGACCGAAAGTTCAAAGGCGGAATTGACGGTCACTGTCAAGGTGCCTGATGAAGTTGAACTTGATATGTTCGATCGCGACCCAACGAGAATGAATGACAATATGAGGGTAAGTATTTAGTCTTTTATAAGAAATGTATTACTTTTGAAAATCTGCATCACTTTATATGATTGTTATGACAACAAGGACGGCTCCCATTTTTTAAAGAAAATCATCCACCCCAAAGTTTGCAATTTGGTCTTGAGCGAAAGGGCGTTGGCTCTAAACTTTGTACAATGCAGCATACCGTTGTAATTATCTATGGATATTTTTTTCCATTTTTCAGGTTTCTTGAAACCAAATTACCACTGTGGAAGTGAACAAATTAAATAATGCCAATTTCAACTTGTATATTGCGCCCCTTAAATAATTTGATACATGAGGCCATGTAGAACAAAACCAGGAGTCACCAAAATCAATCGTGTGGTTTCTGAAGATCAAACAAATGCAAATTGTGAGCTCTGGACATCATAATCAACCGCTGCCATTTACTGGCACATTGGAATCCATTTTCTGTAAATGCTTATCACCAATGTTAAGTCTGTTTCCTCATACTTTATTGAATGTTTAAAACCAAATTACATCGAATTAGTTATGTTACGCTAAATTCATTACCTATTTCTAATGAACAAGTTGATCGTGCAAATATTAATGTATCTATGAAACAAATATATTATTAATAGCATCACGTCACGGTGTACACCATAAGGTAACGTCACAACAGCTGAAACAACAACAACTTTCTAAACTTAAAAAAGAAACAATAATGTCAACTAAACGACGGTCTTGTCGAAAGCTTACTAGTGAATATTCTGTTCTGTTCTGGGTTTTTTTCTGTTAGTGAGCTAATAACAGGTGTTGTACGTATGCAAAGGATCAATCTGATTGGATTATTCGTTTCTATGATAACGGTTGTCAGCTGCATCAGATACAGGTGTATACACCCATACTCGTCAAATGTATCCAAAGTTTTATCCGTTGATAATCAGTGTGATTCAATTGGCCTTGTCAACGAGATAAGTTTTACGTTCGATAACAGTCACGGCGGTCAAAGTTACTTCGTTGTTATTCACAATCCCACATCTCCGATGGGCACGTTACATGGGTACCGCCATGAGGTTGTGCCAGAAAAGACTGAACAAACCCTCGTTGTGTTGTATCACGATATCCACGTCAAATACAAATGAGAATAGTCTTATGATACTGATGAGTTTAGTTCACTATTGTTGCTTGGTCAACAGATCTAGACAAACAGTCCGTATTTAATTTACAACATTCTCACTATACGTGTCTTATATTGTCGCCAGCTCAAATTGCTTATAATCTATATTGACCCTAGCTAACTTATCTAAGCGCTATCATTCCGGTTAATTATAACCTAAATAGTTATTGTAATTATAAAAACACATAATCATAAAAATGACATAAATTGACTAAACACTATGCTTATGGTGGTTTAGACTGTGTAAGATACGTCGCGACGTTTCGCCCTCACTGGGGTTGGCCGATGTTTGAGGGCGCCCCGTCACGGCGTACCTTACAGACTAATGGTGGTTCTGTTGCGCTCCAGTTGTTTGATACATGTTAACCATTAATTAGAGGCGAAGTAACATTTTGTGAACGAGAGTTATTGCGAAACCACCATCAAAATACTCCCCTGAATTGTACTTCATTTTTTTGACCTTTCAGGTACATTTTGAGGATATCTTTGCAGAGCCCGAAGGAACACACAGCATGGATTCAGTATGGCGTTTATCCTTCAAATCGTTTACCTACACCAAGAATTGCTGCTATAGAATAACATCCCTGATTTGTGGTATACCATGTGCAGTCTATTGGGGTCTTGTCTTCGGTTGCCTATTCTTTGAAAATATTTGGTGTTGGGTTCCTTGCATCAAAGCATACACCATCTCTCTAGGTATCGTCAAACAATTATTCACCCTGTGTATCAGCACCTGTTATGATCCATGCTATGATTCTTGTGGAAGAGTCTTTTCTAACATTCGAATAACACTGATGAAGGAGTAGCGTCAATCCATACCATGTACAAAGTGCGCTGGAGAGTACGCCACTGATTAATTGCGTATCAGCGTTACTTTGGAAATAATCCAAGAGAATCGCTTTTTTAAACTATGACGTAATATGGTAATTACAAATAAAATATGACACGAATACTGTAATGTACGTCTATAATTATTGAAACCAGTCACGTGTTAAATTTGAAAATAAAATCGATGAACTGATATGGGTATATCTATATAATGACAACTTTTAATACAACCCTGTTTCCATAGCAACACCAATCTATTGCTAATTATCTATGAAGTGGCATTATTGGTTCGTCATTATTATAGATATGCAATTTGTGATTTAACGCAAGGATGATATTAGGTAATCTTGTGGTCCATATCAGGTAGACGACATATAACTTCAATTATTGTTCGGGGTAACCGGGGTAGTTTAATGTAACTGGGGTACTTTTTCTCATTTTGTAAACTGCTTTTCTATAAATTGAGGTGACATTGTCCATTGTTTAGCCGATATATGGGTATTATATTTTTTGACTGAGGAAAACTAATGCATTACGAAATGTACATTTTTTACCATAGATAGTAAAGTAGTCGTCGTTGTATTACAGGATATGAAGACTTTGTGTCTTAATTATTGATGAATAAAAATAAAATCTATCAGGTATTACTTTTCTCTATAAATTGTGTTTGGAACAAAAGTTGAGATTTATATAATAATTGTTGTTGTTAAGCTTATATTTCATCGTTCGTTTTATTTCTATCAGTAAAACTCATTTCTTACTTTATACGACTTTACTTTATATAAGTTATTGAAATGTAAGGAATCCAATGTCTTTGTTTTTTCAAATCACTGTAATTCAGAACGAATTGTAAACGTGACTACGCATACGCAGCACGCCCCCACGGACCAACCTCTAAAATAACGTAACTTCACGTGACTGCCATCCGATTCAAAACTGATTTGAAAAAGCTTTCCCCTGGAGGCATATAATATGACAAATTCATTTCATTTATACAAAAAAAGTGCAGCTATGACTTTCGTAAACTGTGGGATTCATCGTGTTGATAGGGGTTGTCAACTCATGAGGGCTCCCTGACAGCGCATCTAATTCATTTTCTGGAGTATTCATATCAAACCTATACATAACAAACTTTATCAGTGTTGATGTGATGTAATCAACTAAATATCATATCTTGTAATTTCAAAAATGTAGACCCGGATGTATTCTTGACACGTAGGAGTATTATTGATATGTACGTGTAACACTCACAACTCTCAATCAAATGAATTCTTACCCCGTGTCATTGATATCACTCAAGGCAACTCTGTCTACCACCTGTTGATTCATGTTATCTTAGCCTGTAATGCTGATACGAACACTTAGTTTTCTTCTCAGTGTTCATAGTACAATGTATCACACGATCACGATCTTTCCCACACAGCCGCAATCTTTCTTAAAAGGTGAATTTTCGTATCACACGTGGCATCCTCATTAGTTCTATTATCAAGCTACTAGCTTGTCTACTGCCAGATTGATTGACTCGACAATTTTACATTATTTTGAACCACTAGCAGAGGCTGAGTGACACAGCGTTGATGGCTATAGAATGATGTTGCTGAATGCATTGTACAAAGTTTAGAGCCAACGCCCTTTTGCTCAAGACCAAAATGCAAACTTTGGGGTGGAAGTTTTTCTTTAAAAAATGGGAGCGGTCCTTGTTGTCATGTTTCGAACTCAAATATATTTATTACTTTTAACATACATTTGTATAATGGTACTCTATGATATTCATCTATATCTTCAAATTACTGGCGTTGAAATTTAGTGTTCATGTTACAAGAAATTTGAATTGCAGCAAAATACAAGAGAATATGTTCAGAATAGAACAAGGAGCCTTGGTCATCCTCACGTCATCATGTTTGCTCATTCCGTGGCGAACGAGATCGAGATGACAAATTGACTCCTAATTAATATGACATTATAGCTATCATTAGCCAGGCCACATGTAAGTCGTAGTCAGTCTGTATATAAACAACAGCAATGAAATTAAATCCACAAAACACAACGATTTTTTTATAACGTTATAGTATTTATTGATAATATAGACTAATAAACATACATTGGTTACTTTGAAAGGTACTGAGAGAAACTTCGTGAGTTGATTAGTATGTATCGAATGTAGTAACCTCTTGACGTACCACCAACATAATCTTCTGGAAAAACTTACAGCTACTATCTGTAACGATACAACAAACCATTTGTTATTTAAATTATATTTACTTATAATAATTTTGGGACGTGATCATTGACTGAGTTAACACTGACTTGGTGTGATCATTGACTGAGTTAACACTGACTTGGTGTGATCATTGACTGAGTTAACACTAACTAGGTGTGATCATTGGTTGAGTTAACACTGACTTGGTGTGATCATTGATTGAGTTAACACTGACATGGTGTGATTTTGTATGACTGACAAACCCCGGTATCACTTTATTCAAAGGCGCCGAATGAAATTATATCCAAAAATGATGAAAAATAATGAATATTTTCTTGAAAATGTGCTTCATACTGGCAAATTCCACAGCGACTATTAACCTTTCAATATGACCCATCCGCCAAAAGTATGTTAATGTCCGGTGTTTACAACTTTATTTGGATTGTTAATGGTAGAAATGGTAACAGTAATGAATTAATGAATGTTTTTGGTTTCCCGTTGAATCAAAACTTACCTAATATATTTCTCAGTCGAGTTGGTTTGTTTTTCCACACGACTCCATAAAGATAGAAAGGAATGCCAGTAAGAATGATGGCAAGACCAATCGCTGCTTCTAACGGAGATGCGAATATTGATACGAATACCAAAAGGTAGCAGAATAAGGAGAAAATAATTGGAATGACCAACGGTACCTGAACATAAAGAAAAAATAAGTTAGTGAATTCGTCAGATAGAACGAGAAAAGAGACGAGGTTTAATCCAAGCATAGTGTTTTGTTTTGTTGGAAATAAGAAGGTGAAACCATGAACATGTACTTGATTTGATTTTCGGGATTCTTTAATTTGTCTTTTGTTATTTATTTCTGAATTTCAAAGCATTAAACTAATTTAAAAGGTGCATACAGACAGGAGCTTAATTAGGACAAATGCGACTTTTAAAACTATTAAGACAGCTAGGTAAGTCGCATTTGAAATTCTTGGATAATCGTCGATACATACAAGATCAATGTCTTCACCATGATAACTCAGAAATCGCAATAATAGAAAAGGTTCATTTCAGTATTCTGGATTTCATTTTTTAAAAAGGGGACAGGTATTGGTGTGTAGATTCGTATTAAACATAGAATGAGAAAACATTGCCTTCATTCAGTTATACATGAGGTTATTTATCCTTACCTTAAAAGGTCGTTTTAATTCTGGTCTTTTATAGCGTAGCCACAGTAGACCAGTGACGACGATACCGACAAACAACCAATATGCAAACCCTGTATAGTTGATTAAACTTCCTACGTCGTCGTACAACCCATAGATTATGGAAAATATCATCTGGATGGAAGAAATGGTGGTTTGAAAGTCAAAAACAAAATTTTGAAATGGATGGTTAGGGTGGGGTCGGGGTTAGATCTGAAGATCTGTGCAGAGAAAAATGAATCTGTTTCAGATGCGTCTAATGAATATGGTGATGGAGTTAAACAGAAAAGGGATTTGAAAGTTGCAAAATAACACACAAGTACATGTATACAAGCAGCGCCCTCATTGGCCATTCTCCCACCCCATCAATTTGAGTCCAAGATACAATCATTTCGTGCAGGGTCTACGATGCAATGTACTTGAACAAGTATTTCCAAATCAGGTCTTTATAAAAAGTGAGATACTCAATGTCTGTTACTAGTTAAGACAGCAACCTTCACTCACCATTGCAATGAGAGCAGGCATAGGTGTAAGAAATCGAATATGCACCATGCCAAGTAAATCTGGAAGTAGACCGTCTCTTGCACCGACAAATACAAGCCTGAAAGGAATATGTAACGCATGAATATAGTACATCAAGTACATGATGTAAGCATTAAACCTTTATTTTAACATGTACAATCTGAAGTCAGGCACCAAGAAACACAAGCCGATTTCCCTCACAATCTTATACATAATCACACGTTGTAGCACTGAGTTTACATTATGCAAGCCTATGAATAGAATGAGATGACTGAATGTATTAATACTAATTAACAGAATAGTACACACACACACACACACACACACACACACACACACACACACGCACACGCACACGCACACGCACACACACACACACACGCACACAGACAGACAGACAGACAGACAGACAGACAGACAGACAGACAGACAGACAGACAGACAGACAGACAGACAGACAGACAGACAGACAGACACATATATGACCTGTATATACAGTCATGTATTCCTATGTTACAATGATCACTGATATATATACGCCTGATAAAATGTATAAGCAGTTTCTATGGACATCTATAGCAACCAAGAAGTGTTCCAACCAAGACGATTAATTCGCTCTGGCTTAGCTGAATCCATAACATTGGTATAAAGTCAAATATTTGCTCATATGTCCAGTCACGTGACCAAAATGGTAATTTAAATCTAGATATTTTAAAGTTTGGCAACAAAAAGTACAGTCCTTACCTTGATAGAGACAATACATTACCATTCGTTGCACCAAATGTAGATAGAGCAACAGCAAGAGGCATTAACCAGGCAAAATTTCCAAGAACTTTGTCACCAAATGTCTGAAAACAAAATGATGAAACCGCTTTTCAAATTTATGTTACTCTGTTTGGGTAAAATTGCAGTGTACATGTAAATATAAGAGATTGCTACTAACGTAAACTGACCGAGTCAGACTTCTGTTAAAAGAGTAACCGTTCTCGAGAGTGCATGTACGTCTGCTTTATCTGAACTGAACTGACGTGTATACAGTATGGAACAAAACGTGCGAAGACGATGTACTTTTGAACTTAATCGTAGTACAGTGTTAAAACACTTCAATATAAGCCTATGTCTTAAAAGGAAATGCAAACAGTTACTGATTGTACTTTTAACATTTGAAATGTGTGCAAGGTTTTATAGTGCATCTTGCGGGTAAACCTGTGTGTAATTTATATGCACAGTTCTGCAATTATGACGGAGGTACGTGCTCTAATTAGACTGGTGGCGAAGGGTAACATATTTATCAACCCTCTCCCCTGGGGGTCTGTGTTTTGGACAATTAAAAATGAGAATGAAATAAAACTGACTGAACCATCCAACATTTGAATGTAAAAAGGTCTTATAGCGATACATTGTCGCTGGTCTCTGTTTCGGGGAAAGAAATTATTGTATTACATGTAAATAGCTTTCGTCGTCCTGGATGGGACAGGTATAGGTAACTCACACTGGGTAACACACTTACCACAGCTACCGCTGGTGACGAAAGCAATTCTTGCGGTGACATGGCAGCGAAATATGCAATATTAGTCAAGACGTATACGACAGTAACCAGTGACATAGACACCACTGCAGCTATTGGGAAGTCTCGTACTGGGTTCTTCAGTTCCTCTGTTAATGCATTTAGACATGACCTATACAAATAAAATAATGCCAGACATTAGATTTCTTGATATTTAGTTTAATTCTGAGAAGGTTATAAATAATTCCATTTTCAATGACTTTGTGGTTTGTTTAAAGAAAGACGTTACATTTCTACACTTGTTTCAATACTTCACATCACGATCAGTACTTCGAGTAAAAACTATGATAAACCGAGGCTAATATCTACTCATTTAATGAATATTGTAATAGTTATGGCATGATTGTTGAACAGTGATAATGGATTTTAGGTTTTCAATGTTGATGACATACGTGTATCTTTTTGATGAAACACGTGACACTTTTACGTTTTGAAGTTACGTCCTAAATCACGTTCAACGCTCACTGTAAAGTGCTATGACAATAATATTGAAATGTGAGAAAACATATTAATATTAGGTAGGTAACACTTTAATGATTTTATTTGTTTTTTACGGTCTTAGAAAGGAGTGACAAGTGTTGTGAACATTTGGCAAACTTGTTGATTCTATTTATTGTGACCCGTTTATCTGTTACAATCTATTTTGAATTATGTATTCCATATCTCTGAAGTATTTTATGTTTGCATGTTACTCTAGACTGTAATATTAATGAAGTCATCTGTCCGTTCTTATCAGCCTGCTCTAGGGAGATTTGACCGCTCTCACAACGACTGATCTGTCAGTCTATTGTAACAGTCGAGTAGACTCTCTCACGGTCCTCGGAGCTTCGCATTACGGTAAAATTAAAGCTAAACGAATTAGTTTGTATGTATGTACCGATACCATCTATAACGTACTCCATGACCGTACTCGAATATCCTTGTACTGCTGTGCGAAGCTCGAGCGAAAACACGGTGCGTCGCAGTCACACGTCATCGAATGCTTATCTCTATCATGGTCGATGCGCACAGTACAAGGATATTCGAGTACGGTTATATAGCTGGTATCGGTACTTACAAAATAATTCGTTTAGCTTTAATTTTAGTAAAGCGAAGCTCTGAGGACTGTGAGAGGGTCTAAACACTCGACTAACGTCTAAATGCTATCCGTGGTAAGAGCGATCTTGAGATTCGATGCCACGAATAGCACTAACACGACTCTGTATTAAAGCCCTGCTGGTCAGTTATCTAAAAGAAATACCATCATAATAAACTAATCAAGTAAGACCCCTGGAATGTGTTTTTCGACCTACAAATATATTAAACATATGCAATGTATTGTCTTCTCCTAGGAGCGATATCATTGTAGAATTTAAACCTTGGCACATTGATGACAGCCACAGGTAGAGATGATAGGATGATGATGCACGGGTTCATCAAAGTTGAAACTCTATCACGAACTTTGACTTATTGTCAGCAACATGTATTGTATATTTATCGAAGTGTCTGTCACATTAACAATGAATGACACATGTCGATCATGGTGACAATCTCCGAACCAAAGGTCAATGATGATACACCTGGCCATCATATTCAATATCTCTCTGACCGAGTTTTAGAGTCCAGGAATCAGTTGGTGAATGACCGTTATCGAATTGTGTATTATGGTAAGAGAGAAAGTACACGTAAGATGTCTGTGAAATGTCACGATTTCGGGAGCACATGTACACTCAGCCCGTTCGTCAAAACCTAGTCCCATGGCATACTCCCGGGGAGTACTTTAGCTTCATGATGCCATACGAGTGTGTCAGTCAATGTCTATATATTTATCATTAGTGTTATCTTTTTCTAGCAGTCATATCATGAGAATTGCTTGATAACAGCAACCAGGCACACGCAGAGAGGGCATGAGAGATGCGAGTTCATCTACGTCTATCTAACCCATATTGTGATCTCTCTGTGAGTGTGATAATTGGTCAAGAATTCAAATTGTCTGTCTCATGACTGACACACCTGCTGACGCGATTTCTTCAACACTGGTCACAGTATAGTAGCCTAAAATTATGACATGAGATTTAGATTATAGCCAGTTGAGGAAGCTATTATCTCAATTTATTGCAACGCTATTTGGTCAAAAACAAGACAACTTAATTTAGCGTATGAGCTATATATAGAACATTGCCGCGTTAAAGTAGCCTACCTATAGACGTGTAGGACTAAAACGCTACACTATTTCAACTTGGACGAGCGAAAATTCAAAAGCTCAAAATTAAGTCTGCGGAATTAATGTAGCAGCGTTAGCCCAACACATCTACAGGTAGCTACAGCTACTGTAAAATTTACCACATGTATACACTACACTTACCAGCCAACGAATGAAAACAGACCATTATAGAAGGCCAATGAGATTCGAATTGGATCAGTGCCGGGTCCATCAAAATTAAGATATTCAGTATTTCCTATGGTTTAGAAGAAAACAATAGAATTAGTATAGAATGATCTTTTATAACAAACACAGTCTGATTAAACAACAATTAAAATATAAACTTTCGAATAGTACGGCTAGACTACAGGGGAACGTAACATTCTACAAATACAAATACAGATACAAATACAAATACAAATACAAATACAAATACAAATACAAATACAAATACAAATACAAATACAAATACAAATACAAATACAAATACAAATACAAATACAAATACAGCAATCAATCACCTTATTAGTTGAACAAAACATTATGTTCAAAATGACAAGACGCATGTGCAGAAATGCTTAGCTTACTTGCTCATAAACACAAGATTGTTGTCATAACTTCATATGATTTAGAAATCGAATAAAAAATGGCGATTCATTCAAATAATGATATAAGCTTATGGTGCACTATTTTGTTTGTGTTCTAAGATGATAAGGTATGTCAGTTGAAGTCAAAACATCGATTGTACATTTCAGTCTATATAAGTACCTTGAAATAGAAGAACGATACCAGCAATTATAATGATTCCAAGACCAATAACTTTAGCCACTGTGCACACATTTTGAACCCATGTAGCACCTCGGACTGTTACACAGTTGTATCCATACACCAAAACTGTTAAAAAAAGGAAAAGTGACACTAAGATGGGAGAAACACATGCAAAGTTGAACGTTGTATTTCTTTACAATTTCCTGATATTAGGTTACAGGCTGCTCATTTCGCTATAACATTATCTATTAAGTACAATAACAACTTTATTTTGATAAATACAAATTCTTGTCAGGAGATCTGTTATTAAACTGATCAACAAGAAGGGTACATACGAAAGCATACTATGCAAAGAATGACATTGACTTGAACATGTGAAAATACAAAATGTGTATGTAAAGTGCGGAGTAAGCTAGAACGAAGAAGAGCAGGGCCTAGGGAAGTGGGGTGGGCGGGAGTAGGGGTGATGATTAGAATGATATCAAAGACAACGACGGTGTGATCATGGTGGGTACGTGGTGGTAGTAGAAGTGGTGGTGGTGGTGGTGGTGATGGTGGCTGTAGAGGTGGTGGTGATAGTGGTAGTGGTAATGGTGGTGGAGCTGGTGGTGGGAGTGGGGATGGTGATGGTGGTTGTAGAGTTGGTGGTGATAGTGGTGGAGGTGGTGGTGGTGGTGGTGGAGCTGATGGTGGGAGTGGGGATGGTGATGGTGGTTGGTGGTGAGATTGTTGAAAACTGGGATAGTGTTGTATCAGTTGAAAATTACAATATACCATCACGACTTTTGATTTAGTGGTCCCTACTATCTGGTGAACGTCTTTTAGTGTTTGTCTTGGTATCTATTAGTTGATACCACATTTACAAGGTGTATTACTGATGAATGACTTTATCATACAACACCCCTAATATAAATATAACCTTTGATATTATGATGCAACCATATCGATGTGTACATATACATTCTACTGTCAATATTCCACGAGGGCTGCTTCTTCATTCCTTTGTTGAAAATTTTAATGAACGTGCTTCACACACGGTGATTTCTGTGGGTGGGTAGTCTAGTTCCAATACAGTATCGTTACGATTTATACCTTCACAACTGTGGTTAGACCACAAGTTTAATATAAGTTAAGAAGCCTGATTGGGCTGAATAACACGACGTATCGTACAGTCTATAGTATTCCTATATCACACTCGGTAATCATCAATGTATCATTAATCATTAAAACGCAGCAATACTTACGAATACACGCCTCTGATATAAGAACGACAGCCCAGCGTGGTGGATCGCATTCTCCGTAGAACGGCACAACAGCATAAATGGCAAATGTTTGTGAAATGATGGCAATATCACCAGGTGCGACAATAACAAAATTTACCCAAAGCATCAGGAAAGCTAATGTTGGTCCGAAAGCCTCGTTGAGGTATGTGTACTCCCCACCCGATTTAGGGATGGATGAACCAAGTTCTGCGTAACACAGACCTCCGAGAAATGCCACAACACCACATATTGACCACACTATTAACGCCGTACCGACAGATCCGCTGTATTCCAATACGCCTTTTGGTGATATAAAAATTCCCGAGCCAATGATACAGCCCATAACAACACAAATTCCGGAAAACAGGTTGATTTCTTTTTTCATCGCAACACCGTCTCCATCGTCATTAGTTTTAATATTTTCACCGACCTCATTGTTCTGTAGTTCTGATACATCCAGTCCATTTGCACCAGATTTTTCAGTGCTCCCTCTGTACCTTGTTCCCGCATCTTCGTTTGTAGAGTTCTCCGTCATTTTTACCTTATTATAAAGTGTTGTACATACAGTTTATATGATGTAATCTCGTGAGTATGTAGGAAATACAATAACAGAAGTTGTCAAACAGATTGTTCCCGTGAATTCATTTCATAGGGTATTACTTCAGTAGACATACAGTAGATAAAAAAGAATGAGAGATACTGAAGTGGGATCGAAGTTTTAGAAATGGAAACAAACGCAGGTGTTTTGTCGTGCACAAAGAGTCGCGTCCCACACTGTCGTCTGAGCAGTCGCAATGATTGGTATATCTTGTACATGTCACGCTCAGGTATGACATGATGTACTATTGGCGGGATTGTGAGTTATTCTTTAACTAAGTCACTTTGTGACGCCTTCAATGATTAACAAACAATGTAAATCGACAGTAACCTTTGCGATATACAAGATACATATTTCTAATAAAATAAATAGTTACAGATTGATAAGATACAGATGAATCTTTGCAATGTCCATTGCGCATGTCCATGACAAGGGGAGTAGGTAAAAAAATTGGAGTGGGCACACGGATCGTCTGGAATCACATATCGTCTCCAACCGGAACAAAAAAGAGAGTGTACCCAATCGAATATTTTACGTGTATATAGACAAGAGAATTACGTTGAATGAAGATTTGTGATATACGTCACTGAGTCCTGATATCTTATATTGTGTTCAATCTGTGGATGGGAAGCAACATTTTCTTTGACAGACAGACAGACAGACAGACAGACAGACATACAGACAGACGGACAGACAGACAGACAGACAGACAGACAGACAGACAGACAGACAGACAGATATATACCCTGACCCAGACGCTCAGGCACATACATATACCCAGCTATATATATATTTCATATATATAAAGATTATATGTATGTGTATATATATATATATATATATATATATATATATATATATATATATATATATAAACGCACAGATATTGACTTTAAACAATTACAGGTAATATATCAACCGCTGTTCTTATTATATACATCAAATACCTTTGAATGGTTATTGTTTCCAGGCTTTTTATCAATAGAGTTGTATACAACCCTAATCTAGTATTTTATTATTGGAAAGTTTCAATAGTAGTCTCACCATATATACACCTGTAGCGGGTTTAACTCTCGTCTAAGCAGCGACGAAGTGTAACCCCAAATAACCAGTAACCCAAGCCCCAAATAACTTTGACACAACTATGAACAAATGTGGTAAACCTTAGGTTCTACTAACATATCTGGTGCTGAATCCTACGGTAGTATGAAACGATTTCTTGAAAAATTGTATGCATAAGACTTGTAATCAAACACTATCATCAGAATTAACAACTTTTCTACGACAGAAAGATGGTCAGAGGTTTGGATGGGCTACATTTTGGTCAGCGTGACAGGTTATAATTTTTTTTTAATTGATGTAATCAAAACATCTCCTGATTCGGATTAATATTTTCCTTCTTTGTAAATGTAAAACATGACAAGACGAGATATTCACGTAACAAATAATTTACAACGTCTGCAAAAAAGAGGTCATCAAACATTCTTCGCCTTCATCATGTTTAAGTCTTCAGTCGCTCGTACCCCTTTATAGTATTGGTGAAAATGCGCCCTCAAATGGCCCAAAGAGTATATGTTTCAATAATATTCTTAATTCCAAAGAAATTAACATGTAGATTACATTATCTGACTCAATAGATATCACTTGATTCATTGATTCGATTCTACAAATGTACATGTATACATGACGTTCGCCGGAAAGCGTCAAAATTGTTATGAAACTATATATTGGTAGAAACATTGGTCCAGGTTTTTTGTTCTCTAGTTATTATTATTATGAGACTAATTACATGTCTATTTTCGGATTCTACCACTGAAGTATCTTTCATCGTTCAAAATACTTATCTTACTCAAATGAAACAACACTTATATCAGGTTTTATGAACAATCTTTGTGTGTATCGTTATTATATACCATGCCTAATTCGTGTATCAATAAATAAAACAAAGTAGACAACAACAAGGGTCAAACAGGTTAAAATTAGTTTTCACCACTCTTTTCACGATGATAAGGTAATCGCCACATACCAATCAAAGTATTGGATAGCGATAACCTGGAAAATAACAATTATCGCTCTAAAAACAGAAGGGGCAAAGATAATGGAGACGATTTGAAATCATAGGCTAACATTTGTGATTGATTAACTCGACCCTGTCACGATCTAATAAAATATCTGACATCTTTTTCGATGAAAAATTACAACAAGGTATATCATGGCGATTTCTAAAAGTGAATTGTTTATAGGCCCTTGCATTTTTCTGCTGGATCAGCACTTATACTAGTAGATAAACGATATGTTCTGTGCTACCGAGACGTTTGAGACAACACATATATACTTGAGGGCGCCCTCGATAACTGACCATAGTTTTGTACCAAAATGACTCGAAGCGTTGGGAATCTTCTGTAGGACACAGAAAATAATTCGATGTTCTATTTTAGTAATTCACTTTGTTGGTCCAAAAAACCACAATCTTCATCATAATGCAATTCAAAACACTGTTTGACACTAATTTGGCTTTGAAGACCCCATCCCAACCCCAACCCCACAGGATCCCACTGACTGGAAAACATACTACGTCCACACTTTCTTAATATTATAATCAGTGTCAGTGAATTTTTCTAATTATTTTCTAAGAAATCAAATGTGAACATTTCGAAAAGCTTGATGTTATTTTTAAAATCAGCATGCTCAGATTTTTGCCGTCGTCGTCGCGCTGGCAACACTGTCTTTCTTCACGGTGAGGTCACGGAGTCATCAGTTGAAGGAAAATTCTCCCTAATGGCGAACATTCAATGAACACTTCTCTCCTTACAGTATATTGCAAAGTGTTAACTTTCCACAGTAATAAATAGGCGCTGCAGCTCACTCATACGAACCTCTATATGATATATCTGGCTGGAATAAGTACGCTGAGGGTGATATACCATAGAGCATGATCGCTACTAGAACGATCCGTGAAGCGACTGTGCCTGAAAGCATTACAATATGACAAGCGGCCCTTCATTGCATCAAAATTGGCCTTTTCATCATAATTTCTTTAACGTTAGAGTACGACAATAAGCAGATTTACTGTATAGAAAATAGCTGCAAGCGAGAGAGAGAGAGAGAGAGAGAGAGAGAGAGAGAGAGAGAGAGAGAGAGAGAGAGAGAGAGAGAGAGAGAGAGAGAGAGAGAGAGAGAGAGAGAGAGAGAGAGAGAGAGAGAGAGAGAGAGAGAGAGATGAGAGATGAGAGATGCGCGTGTTCAAGTTGTCGATTGCCAAGATACGTTTTTAATGAACTAGCGTGTGTATAATATAATTCTAAAGGTGTAGTAATCTATAGCATTCTTCAATGATTTAACGTGCACGGGGGATTTGGATACTAGACTACAAGCTTTAAATTTCCCACTGGATCTGCAGTCGATTGAGAATCTGAAGTTTACAACAGCAAGAAATGCTGAGTCAGACTTGTGTTGCCATTCACTAAATCAATTTCGTTAAGTCCATACAAAGGCGCCATTCTAAAGGATAAAAGTGCAATAGTTTGCAAAATAATTAATTCCATCCTGCATGATAGGAGCACAGTGTACATACACTGGGACGTATTGAAATATGTACCGTCTACATACGTAATCAGTGATACTGGCGACCGTAAGGAAACAGTCTGAGAAAGGAGCAGAACAAAATATCTCCATTTTTTACCTTATAATAAACCTAACCAAATTCAGCCAACCTAATGTACCAATTAACACACTACATATAATTGCTGTAAATTATTTTCAATTCCTTGCATTTCCAGACTGTGCACGTGATGAAAACATTTACATGTAATCTCTCGTATATTACCATTTTAATAAAACGAACTGTCAACGATCGCGGGTAGTGGCCTTGAGAGGACTTACACAGTTCGTATATCCGATATTTGATTGAGTCGTGATAAATATTTAATTCATTGATTGCCTTTTCAATTAATTAAACTGTTATCAGTTAAACTATTGGTGGTATTTACAATTACAAGACCTGAAGCATCTTAGAATCTAGAAGCAAGCTTCGAGTATCAAAGTTGCACAATAACATTATATTGCAGCATATAGGACATGACACTATGAAGTTGCACCATAGTATATATTTCAGTTGTATTTTAATATTCACGCCATGGCTTCAATTAGTGTGTTAGATAGCCTCGAGGGTTAGCGCCTGTGGATGAATGGTATTGTCGCTACGGACAGCAGTTTTAAATGGCGGCTAACAATTCAGTTGTTAAACTGAATGACAAAGGATAGACGAATAACAAATAACAGCCAATGAAATCAGTGCGCTGTGATTGGAAACGATGACCTACAGCAGTCCGCTACACTACGGTAACAATCCCACCGATTGCTAGACAACACAGGTACCCTGTAACATTTATAGTCACTACATGCACTGCGTTCCTGCCGTCCAGTGTAGTTGCCACAATGACAAATGCAACAGGCGTACGTCAACTTGTACCTTGAAACTACGGCAGGTAAGTGTCATATATAAAACATAATATAACGAATACAGCGGGTAATACGAGAGGGTCAAATACACCGTACAAAGTTTCGGTCGCTGTTCTCACGTACATGTCAAGATTTCGTTGTACTTGCCAGGGTGAGAAGAAACCAGGCAAAATATGTGTTTGCACAGTTGATATACTACGCACAGCTAGCGCTAGAACACACTTGTTAGTAAAACCTGCAACCTGGCAACACGTGTCTAACATATGATGGTTGTCACTGTGACTACTCGTTGTCGTACACCTGTGTGTTGATAGAATATGTCCCTTCACGCCACAAACAATTATTTAAGTCTTTCAAAACTGTACGATTTATTGTATGTTGTATCACAGATGTTTAGCACTGTAGAATTTAGTGATACCCAGACAAGTTAGATAATTATTCCAGAACCTATCCCTACCACACAACTTTAAACGAGTTGTTATGGTTTACGCTTATCAGTAAATTGTAACGAAATAGGAACTAGACTAATAATATGGATTCACAATACTGTGATGTGACGCATTGCAGACCACGATTTCTTAATCACACCATGGAGCCAGGTATATAAGGTCTCCCTTTACAACTCCATGATCACACGAAACCAAAGCCTACCAAGTTATTTGTTGAACAACGATTGTTTGGATCTACGATTACTAATCAAGTCGTCGTACAATTCACCCAATAAAGACGAAATAATTGGAGCTTTTTTCTTTGTCAACAATTAGCGAAATCTTTACCCGGTAACCCATAACGTATAGGTGGTTTTGACAAATAAGACCCGTCATTTGATATCGTTACGAGCGACTGGTTGCTTTGTGTACACCTCCATATATCAACCCAGTTGCCCATTGATATGGAAGATTAGAACACACACTCGTGGAATTGAAGAACTAATAAACACACATGCCGAGGACAAGAGTCTCCAAGCATAGTAGGCTGTGTATACAAGTAAATAGCTATAGTGACGTAACTTTTTTCAAATCATAGACTGTTAACCTGGGTCAAAATACAAAATGTATAATGAAGCTCAGACTACTAAAAGTGGTGTGAGAATGAAGGCAACTGCGTGTAATAGTGTCTTACTACTACAAAGTCCAATATGTGTTAGAATGGCTGTATTAGTTTATTAATACATCCATGGTTTTAGTGACCACTCTAGGACTTATACAATCAGAATGGCACTGTTCCTTCTGGGCTAGTTGATTTTACGTTCGGACACATGTTACCCTTCATTTCTGCGTCATCTTGACACATGTACTTAGTGTGCGTATAAACAGTCATTTGCTTACAATGGTAGAAGTGAATAACAATAGCGTACCCAAAGGGTTCCACGTGACACTAGCCTGTAACTCACGATATATTGTGTACGCATTAATTGCTAAAATCATGTCCAGGCGAAAATTTTCTTTTTGATGATAAAATCTGAGTAATTGTTTAAAAAGTTGCCTTTGGAGTAAAATGAGCCCATATTGAACTCCTTTGTGGTTTCATGGTTTTGGTGGAATTTTGATATTGTTAACAGTTAGTTCTTGATTGTTCGTAAACTGACAGTAGCCCCTATAATACACACCATTTAACGGTTGTTATGAGACTGTTGACATTTCTGTAACAACAATTTAAACTTTTAGTAATTTCGTAACATACTTAAGACGCATCTAGCATGTATAAGTCGGGGTTGAACGCATTTCATGGTATCGTAGAATGATTGCAATTTATAAAAAAAAATCTTCCCCACGTTTTGTAATCCAACTAATAGTACCGTATATACATGTAATTAATTATGTGTATGATGTGTTGGCTGATGGTTGCTAAGACACTGCATATCTATCTTGGAACCTTAACATGTACAGTGGGTTGGTGTTGGGGGTGGGGTGGACCGGGTACAGTAAACTGGCTAGTAATAAGGTAACGTACATACAGTGGTTTCCCCTTCAGTGATGATTTAAGGTATTCACTTGGGCTATGTTTTATTTTAGTTTAAATACTGTAAAGAAACCATGTACAATCCAATATACTGTATACACAATTTATGACTATTAGAAGGGGTACATGTAATGTTACAGTCCTCGTAATAATAGTTAATAAAAAGGCTTAGAGTACAACAAGGCCGTGTGATGATTGCATTTGATGCAAAATTAATTATTCTTACGACACAAGTAAACTAGTGTCACAGAGATTAAGATTTAAATACGTGTAATGGGGTTGTTACACCCACATACATACATACATACATACATACATACATACATACATACATACATACATACATACATACATACACACACACATACATACATACATACATACATACATACATACATACATACATACATACACACATACATACATACATACATACATACATACATACATACATACATACATACATACAGATAGACAGACAGACAGACAGACAGACAGACAGACAGACAGACAGACAGACAGACAGACAGACATATCACTTGTCACTTTTAACTTCAACTATCATTGATATTACCATTGTGAGACAAGGGCTAAATCTGGCAATGTACATAAAACAATGACGTGTGAATAGGTACTTGAATGTAAAGTCGAAAAAGTACTTTTGTATAGGACTTTTATATCACCCTGATTGTCTCGTCAAAGAACAAATATCAAACCATTCACCATTACCTTACAACAGAACAACAGTAAATATATAGTTTGACTTTGATGAAGGGAGACAAATAAAGTCAGTCTGGTCTTCAACTCTGTCAAGCTATGCAATACATTGTGTACACATACATTCAAACTATGCCTATTTATTCGTTTATATCGAAGCATTAATCCCAGTTTAACGAAATAAAAAAAGGATTTGAATCCTTTGTGTGGTTTCTTTTACCCTTCAAGGTATTTGAAGAGACGCCGTGGAATAGTGGAATCACTTCAGCGGGACACCGTTATTATGTTCAAGTATTCTGTAATCGTACCCCATGTGCAGATTAAGAATAGATCTTACTCTGTATTGTTGAACAACATCCCATTGGCTATACTTTCAGTATTACGTTGGCATAGTTATAGCTAATAATTTGTGACAGTTTATACACACATAACTCGCAATCTAAATGTAATAAATTGATGGAATTTCTGAATGGTATGAATTTGGGGTTGATATCGATCGATCAACATTTTGTGTTTTGGACCTTCACCGAAAAGGCAATACAGATATTGTACACAACAATGGCAGATTAATCGCAATGTTGAAGGGGGTTTAAAACCCCTGGCAACAGGGAGATTCTGAAATTCATGTAACTTTAGCTACATGTTACGTTAGCTAGAAATTTTTAGAGCACCTGCATATTGAAATAGTGGTCTTCCAAACTTCAACAAGCAAATACTTTGTCCAAGAAAACCCTCTTATTCATGAACCAAAGAAAGTCGTGTTTTATTTCAAGGGGCCTTCACTTGAACTAGCTAGACTCTTGGCAGTTATGATATACTATCCTTCCAATGACATCACATCGCACGTGCACGGCATATGCATACAAAGGTCTTCTTGAAAAAGTCATTCACTGTATTTTATCATGTTATCCATAGCTACAAGAACAATGATACCTTTGATTTGACTGCACGGGCTCCTTAGTGCTGTCATGACATCGTTTGATTTATAATTTTCTATGTCAATTTGGTAGCTCAGCAAACATTTGCCACCCCGGTAGCAGACCATATTATGGAAGATTTCAATTACGATCGACGGCAAAACCATTTATATTAGAGCCGCAATATCAGCACCATATGTATATGTACATTAATTCAAGATGGAAGGTGTGTTATTAGATGCAATAGTTTTTGCATGGATATGCGTAGTGATCGGTTACGTGTAAATGCAGAGTATGGCGTAGTTCCAATCAAACAATCCTACCTGCTTACCCTATCGACGCTAAACGTTTTTGACACAGTTTTACAAAAAATATTGTGAAATCGGTGTAAAATCAGTAATTCAATATCAAAATGATTATCAGAAAATGTGACGTCATGCCACGAATATACATCCCGAATGTATCTATTATATATGTATATATAACGGATATACCTATAATATTTTTAGAAGTATGTTATAAAAATCAAAACTTTAGTGCATTCTGACAGGTATATCTCGATTTCCGTTTCAGGATTTAACAGTCAATGGCAAACTATATTATTCTTATTAAATATTCTATTATGATATGAAAGGAAGGCCAAATGTATAAACACAAGATGCTTAAAGGCACAGCTCCATCAACGACAGCCAAGGTAAGGGTTATTGTTTATGTTTTACTTTTAATATGATATATCTCAAAGATATTGAATTCTACAGACCTGTACAAATGACTGTTTTTGTGAGCATGTAAGCATATATACATACATAGAGTTTCATTCTTCTTTCGCCAAGTAGAGTTGACAATTTTGATACATTGGTCGATATATATATATATATATATATATATATATATATATATATATATATATATATATATATATATATATATATATATATATATATATATATATATATATATATATATATATATATTCATATGAATATAAGTGTCTCGCTGGAGAGAACTGTGCTCGATGCACATATTACTAACAAAGCATTATAGACTTATAATTCAAAAGAATAAGGATGTAATAAGTCGTTACTCAGAGTTTCACGCTTCGAGCGATCTTCAGACAACGTTGTATATATATACATGTATATGTGTGACTTGGCTTGAACAGGTAGTAGTGTCGACCTTACTTCCAATCCAAAGTGAAATTCAATATATTTATTAGCGACGTTTCGATGGGTCTAGCACACCTTCTTCAAGATATGACAAACACATGATTACTAGCAAATGAACTACGCATGTCCAAACAAATGGAAAATACAGTCATGTGATCAAATGGAAATGTCGAATAAATTAAGTGGTAAATAAAGAACATGGTCAGTTTTGTATGCCAGATGGTTCATAGTCACTAAGTCCTTTGGGACGTAGGGTTCCAGCTCTATTAATCCATAGACTTTCTAATTGTTTAGTAGTGTTCGTATCAAAACCTCGAATAAGGCATAGTATTGTAGCTTTAAGAGCGTTGTCTTGTAGAGAATGTCCCGGTGTCCTGAAATGGGGTACTACAAATGGAGACCTGTCTGCTTTGTTTGTCCTGATACTGGAAAGATGACCATTGCGGCTTTTGTGGAACAGTTCCCGATATACTGTATATTGCTTGTCCAGCAGGAGAGGGCGTAAATTACATTGCTATTAAGATTTGCATCTTTGATGGGGAATGTTCTTTGATATAGAACAACAATTACATCTTGCAGTTTTACAAGGTTTGCAGCCCACGTTGTCTGGTCGAATTTGGCGTGTTTAAGTTTGTTATGATGTAAAATTGCACCTACTGTGGCTGGTGTACGGTATGCGATGATGGGTATTTTATATATATATTATATATATATATATATATATATATATATATATATATATATATATATATATATATATATATATATATATATATATATATATATATATATATATATATATATATATATATATGCAAATAAACATACTGAATGATCCTGACCATCTTATTGAGTAACCCAACTATATACTGACCATAAAGAGCATCACTTATACTGTATCAAACGCATGTCTTCCATTCGTTCACAGAGGGCGCGTGCCAAGGAAAGATTCACCATGAAGATAAAGATGAGACACTCCTTAAACAATGCTCCTGGAATTGGTACGACCTTTTCTTTTCAATACTAAACCCAGTCTTGGGATAAACGAACTTAGGATCGCATTATCCAAGACATTTAGGTGGACGAATTTCCTGGCATTTCTTATATATCTTCGAAAGTGTTGTTTCTATGGGAACATCGATTCCACTAACAACCAGAATAATAAACATCCACATCTTTTGTCTAATGATTGCATTGTAGTACATTTCTACGTACATTTCTGAACTAAACTGTTAAAAAAAATGACATATTTACCATCAGACTGGCCAATGTCAAAACTGCATTCACATTCTCCCCAATCTCGACAACCCTGATATTGATAGTCAGAATTCATGTTGTCACATAGTTGTAGGATGTGCTGGGCTGACGTAATTCTGATATGGTTATTACCTCTGCATAAAAATAAACTGATAAAATAAATTAAAAATCAAGTGAACAGTGTTCCTCCTCTACTATCTGATATGATGCCATTTTCCATTTATACTTAGGTATTATGCTACCTGGTAAAGTTCGTAAACATCGCAAGTACGAACATCATCAATACAAGATGGCGGAGGAAACCTATTGCGATTCTGGCAAACAGGAGTAAGTATTCGTAGCAATATTTGTATGTCGATGCCCTTTTTCTCAAGACAAATTTTCGATATACTTTTATTTCATATTATTGACAATATAAGTCTAAATTTAAAAAGAAGAAGAATGTCGTTATTAAACTTAGGCCGAGAACTTTTGAGTCATAATATAATGCATGCATGTAGATTGCAACGAACTCTGGCAGTGCCCTCCGATCACTGTACAGTAACCTTAACAATTGTAATAAAGGTTTTGTACAAACAGCTGAGTCAGTCAAAACATGAGTGTGTTAAATCCATAGACCCCCCCCCCCCACCCAGGGTGGAGGGTCTATGTTAAATCCGATAATGATGCTGACAGAAAATAGTCTTTTAATTTTCAACGCTTCTAATTGTTTCTTTCAACAGCCTTTTCCAATATGCAAGCTCCCATGTGAAATATCCAACAGTCACTGACACAGTAAGCAGGCCACCTATACGAGTTCAAGATGTTGAAGTTGGCGAACAGCATGATGTGGCGTCCAGAAAATCAGAGCCGCTTGGTATGCAAGAACTGATTGACAAAATTGTGGCACGACGTAAAGTTACTGATCGCTATCTTGATGACCGTTACCGACTCTATAGAGGGCGCCATTCACATCCAGAAGAAACACCAATGGTTATAAGGTAGTTATGATATACATGTATCGTGTGCTCCCTTACCAGTCGGCAGATTTCCATCTTATTATCTTTTCAGCTTTTTCCGTTTCGCCAAGTACGTACTTAAAAGCTCATAAACATACTGCACTGCATTATATTAATCCAACTTTAAAACCTTTCAGCAATAAGCTTACATGTACATACTTTCCTAAGATTTATAATGTCGTTTTCAACAACTACAAATAGAACTAGCTACTTACATATAATAAGTATTTGATATAGCGTCAAGTTGTATATCCCACTAGTACCACGCCACATTTTATAGCGTCATGGTGGTATTAGTAGTTATGACATGACTATGTCATTATACCACGGCATCCTAATCACTCAGTATTTTCACATAATTATAATCAGACTTTACACATACATGCTCCGCGCCATCAGAACCGCGCAAACAACGCCCCAATGACTACTTTGTAATATCTTTTCTTGTTGGGAACAATATTTGCGACTGGGTTACAGCATCCATGGTCAATGACTTTCGACAATGGTGTTGCATTTTTCTCCCTTTCGGCACCATTGAACATCCCGATCATCCAAAAATGTAAGCGTGCAGACGTAAGATTTACTCGTGTTATCCGTTAGACATCTTAGAAACACACTCCATGCCAACAGACTCTGTAATCTTGTTGCACCATTATATTATGATATACACGTCGACCATATTATTGGCTCATCGGGATTTTCAATTGAAACAAAAATTGCTATAATGCCAATAGTGTAGAGCTACCACATTTTTGGTCTGTATAATTTAACATATCCAAAAGATGTCATTCACGAAAGGCTAAAAAATGTCAAATATTTCAAAATTAACCGTGCTGCACGGTTATATTTTTTATCTGTGCGTTTGATATCGCCAAGTCTGCATTTTACTTTTAGGTTTGTACGAAACATGTAAAACAACGATTAAGGAATTCGTCTTACATTGTATATTTTTTGTTTCACTTATCATTCTCAGGAGTTATGAACCTCCCAAGGCACCCTTTGCAATCCAACATAACAGAGTGAAGTAAGTATTTGAGATGTCGGTTTATATCACTTGGCATATAAGTATTAAGTATTACTAGTTTGACAAAGTCTTACAAAGTGATTTCTCAATGTTGAGATTTGAGGCGTATTTTGAATTGCGGATTCTATTTGTCGGTGTTTGGATGTAATATGTGGCACATTTTCATATTTGACCAGGTCGTTTGGATTTGATCACGAATTTCAAACTCAATTTCACAGCTCTGTGACGTGTAAGCATAACAAATGATGGTATTATGCTCTATATTCGTTTTCACGTATCTAGCTTCTTCAGCCCTTGACAGACTGCCCAGGCCCCGAAGATGAGCCATATTCAATCCCAGTATCTAGCTTTCAAGCGCTCAAAGACGAGCCATATATATTGTCACTAACTTGTGGAAACTGGTCATTTTTTGACATGAATTGTGTGTGGTTTAAACTCTAGCAGCATTCACCCTAAAGACAACTCTTCCTATTTTAACTTTTCTTGTAGGAAATTGGTTTTGATATCTCCTCAGCGTATTAAATACAAGAGTGGACTATCATCCAGTATAGTCGTTATAGATAATCCTGCAACAAGATCAGCACTCTTAGAGAAAGACGAGGATGCCTTACTGGAGAGACAACGACATAATAACAGAACGGAAGAATTAGTTATAAAAACCTGGCAACCACACATTTCACCGACTCGAAAACACACAATACATCCTAATCCTGAGGACAGGCATGTTAGAAACTATAAACTTGAAAGACAGGTTGGTATGAGGATGGAAGGACATGTCGGTGGGCAGTACAATGATATGCACTTTTCAAGTCAGGCTAGAATATTGCCACCGATTAAAATACCCTGCCAGCCAGTTTATCCAAACCACGCTCAACTTGTACGCAAAGAGGCTCATCTTGATTCTACCAGGTTTGTCCACCCAAAGACTAGTTTTGATGTGATTGCTTCAGGAACTGTTGAAAGTGGATTGGAAAATAGTAACTATGTAACAGCATCACATGACGATTTCAATCGCAGGACTGACATGAAAAACAATCAAACAGTATCACATGACTCTGAGAATGGTAACCATGGAAATGGTAACCACGTGGTCATGGAAGATGATGTGAAGCTAGAAGTCAAAGGAGAAGTCATTACCAAACTAAGAGACACATCACCAGACAATGATAACATTCCAGCGAACAATCACGTGACAAAGACAAATATACATGTAGTTGTATTGGCGCAAGAACCACGTGTACCGACTAACACTCCAACACTTAGCAATGATGGTGGCGATGGTGATGATGACGACGACGACGACGATGATGATGATGATGATAATGCTAATAAAGATGATGATGAGAATACTCAGGTAGATGGTTACCATGACAATAATGCTAAAGATGGAGATGGTGTGTATGAAAGTGTATGTGGAGACGGTGAAAATATTGACGGAGGTGAAACAGTAAATGAGATTGGTGAGAATAATAATGAAGACAGTGGTAGTTGTCATGGTGAAGATGCCAAAGATGAGGACAGAAATAAGGATAATGCTGATGATGATACAATTAATAGGAATGATGAAGATGGTAAAAATGATGACACCAATGTCAGAAACAATGAAGACGATGAAAGCAATGAAACTAACAAAGACATTAATAACGATGGTGTTGCTATGACTACTGAAAATGCTGACAACATTGGCATCATTGGTGTCAATATTATGACTCACAAAGACAACAATCCAAGCAATGACAATGATGGTGATCAACAAAATAAAGTGAATAGTGAAATAACATAGATATCCTAATAATGAACCAAAACGCTGAGAATTGTTGCAAAAAATAGAAAAAAACACACTGACTAGTGTCTTGTTAGAACAATGATGAAGTAAAACAGGAAAAAAAAAACACTGTGAGAAGTACCCTGTTAGAAATTATGACATAAAAAATGATGGAAGACTATAATATTTATCTTGTTAGAAATGTGTTCAAAACATATACAAATCATGATTAACAAGTCAAAACAGTTGTACAAATTATTAGGTTTTTGGGGGTTATTACAGAAAACAATCATGACTAAATATAAAAATATAATATCAACATTTATTAAGAATTACTTGAATATAATTAATAAACCGTCTTGGCATACAAAAACAGATATGAAGCTACAAAGCTAGAATCAAACATTTTCAAAGCAACTATTATGAAATAGCTCCATCTACCAATTACAACACTCTCTTTAAACGTATCAATTATTTTATATTAATTATGATTTTGTTATGAATATGAAATGCAACAGTACGATTGTAAATGTTACTACAACATGACATCATATACAGCAAAACGTGTTATTGTTGACAGTAAGTTGAAATAGATAAATACCGTTGTCTTGATCACAACAACAGAGAGTGTATGCGTGTACAAATACTGTATATATTTTTGTAAGTCAAGTTTATTCTACAAAATTAGAAGGAAACATTATAGATGATGTAATTGTTTTAGTAGCAATGAGCTGGTGAAACATTTCATAATAATTTGGGCTTTGCTTGATATATATACACAATACATACAGTGAGGACAGCATCAAGCCAGTATACAAACATTGCTTTGTACTAGAGTTCTTGCTGCCTAATAGGTACAAGTTTCAGATTTTTACACAACAATAGAACACAGGATTTCTGTACATTTACTTGTCGTACGACCTCGGATCTGCACTCGGAAGGTTACAAACCTAAAGCCGGGAATGACAGTATCTCTGGTGCATGACAGTGTCTTTGGCACTATGTGACATGTGATTACTTTAATCAATAAAACAGAACCCATTAAGTAAATAGAACATTTTTAAAAATTGTGAAAATAATGCCATTTCATTTACCTTTTTCATTGGTTGTGAAATATACGTATTTACATTTTAAGTTGTAGATATTCCCTTTATTACATGTCATGTATTATTTCAGTTTTATAACACATGTGTACATTAAACGTGACATACTGTGTATGAAATGAATCACTTACAGGTGTTTCTTTTACATCATATTGGATTATGGCAATATACAAATTCTTTGATTGATTGATTGATTGATTGATTGATCGATTGATTTATTGACTTATTGTGTAAATGACAACAATATTACATTATGTAATTAACAGTAACAATAATTATGCAATGATAAGTCATTGGACATTGATTATGCATACTTGTCATTGTTAATTAATTGACTCCATACCTTTTATTTTCTGGTGAATAGAGTCCTGGACCGTTTATTACAGTTTGATGATTTATTCAAAACAAACGTAATTTAGTTTTAAATTTGTACAAATACTTGCATGAATTTCATCAAAACACTGAAATATTTGTGTTCAAATTAAATTTCAAATAGCTGCATTAGACCATAGCAATTTCAGTGGTGATGGCTTCTGTGAAAAAACAAATTAGATAAAAGATGGAATTATTAGGATACAATGCCATACAATAGACATGTAGGACTGTCACTACAGCGTCACCAAAAGGTACATAGCAATATGTACCACAGTCTATCTAACAGTCAGTGACAGTAGGACTGTGGTGTTTGTCATGGTCTGTGGTGTTTGTCATGGTCTTAGAAGCTTTTTCAAAGCACTTCAGTAGCACTTGTCGGTGTACGCAATTACATATTCATATTTCTCCTGTATAACCTGGCTTTACTTGAAATTTGAACTTGGCTGATCTTGTGCTCTACAGTTAATCTTTATGTAAAATCTGATTGGTTAATATTATAGTGATGTCATAAAACAAAATGAAAATGAAAAGGAAGTTGAGACTCATAGAAGTTATAGATGTCTTCTTCACTATGAGGTTTACAGGATGGGCATATCTCTCCCATCACTTTCTGCTGACATCACATGACCTGACAGGTTATACCTACCTGTCAATCAAGACCTAGTTGTTTGTAGTTCTTCCAAAGCCAATCATGATATTTATTCAACATGTGATCATTAGGTTTTACCTGGAATAAACACAACAATGGCAATTTAATGAAATGTACATAATTTACTCAGTGATGTATTGTATTTGATTAAATCATCAATAATGAATTCTTTTCTCAGTCCAGATCATTTAATTTAAATGACTGAAATGGACTGGTAATACCAAAACAGTGTGATATCAACAACTTGTATTCTGTTATAATAAACTCTGTTGACAGGATAATACATAGCCCTACTGCTTAGCATGGACATTTTGACAGAGAAAAAATAATTTACTACAGCACAAATGAGCCTGGACTGTACAATACAAATGTTGGCAGTGCTCCATGCATCTGCTTACACCACAGACAAGTAACACTGTGCTTACACCAAGCAGAATGAGTACAGCGCCCCCAACGACTGTATTTTAGAGTTCAAAGTTGGTATCGTTACAGTCTGCTATTCATTGTTTGGAAACTGTTTTACCATTTTCCTACAGTCAGTTGTACTTTTTACTCTTTTATGTACTTCTCTGAATGTATGGTTTATAAAACAACAACAACAACAACAACAACAACAACATCATCATTATCATCATCATCATCATCAACAACAACAATCTTTTTTTATTGCAAGGAACCTGATTCTTACCTCTTTCCACTCATTAACACAGAATATTCTGTAAGAATCATTGCCATATTTACCAATACCATATAGTTCTATTGGATATCTCCAGTCCTTGTTTAAGTATTCATCTACACAACAGGAGAGGAATAGTAATTGTAAGAAAACCTTGTTAGGCATTTCAAAAAGTAACAAGTCAATCTAAATTGTACCAAATTCTCAGTGCTCAATCCTTGAATAACCATAAGGCTGTATATGTCTATGGTATCACTTTATACACTGAGCTAGGTGGTCAACATTGGAATTTAAACTACACAACACAGCTAGGTAACATGAACAAAAATGCACAGCTTAGCACTGTAATAGCTAGTCTATCTGCTAGACCTTGAATGTTCTTCCGATAGAATACGACACACGACCGAACATCGCTATATCGAGGATGGAACATGTTCGGGCAAGCCCTCACTGCGAACTTCGTTCGATTATATAGTATCAAAAGAAAGTCGGAACGTCTAGCAGCAAGACTATGTAATAGCAGGAACTTTGACAAAATTCAAAACAGTATCAAATACAAGGCAAAGTTTTGTGGGTAGTTAAGTAAAGATGTGTGACAGTGCTGTCTATTATACAATAGCATAGTACAATGAGGACAAAAGAAATTGATTCAATACAGTAACTTCTGTAGCTGACCAGTGTTGAAAATTGAAATATATTTTTTTCTTTTTCATATATTTTTTAAACTGATTTCTTACCTGAAAACCTTATCAACATCTTAGCTCTCTTTTGGTATAGTCCTAAGGGCTGCAATAGTGTTGAAATCTCTGACCAATTGGCATTCATGGTGGCTGTAGGTGATGGCCACTTATCAAAGAATCTCCACAAGACTGGAAGAGCTGCCTTACCTAAAAGGTAAAGGATACAACATCATTTTCTCTATTTACAAAATGTATAAATGTATCTGGTGGTAATTGTATAATTATGTAATATGATGGAGATTTTCACAGGGGCTTGATAGATGGGGTGGGGGTGGGGGTGGGGGGTGGGGTGGGGGGTTAGGGGAGTTGACAAGTATACATGTATTTACACATTGACAACATAACAGCAATTTTATATGAGCTAGCTATAACCAAATTCAATTTTCACCAGTACATATTAGCCTAGAATAACCTACTTTGCAAAACTACCAAGGCTTACCTGTAGTTCTATTAAGGAATATTGTTGCTACAAGTAGTTTCCATGGGTTATGGAAGAGGCTTTCCTGCACTAGATTGTAAGGTGACTTGGGTGGTATCCAGGGATTGAACATCTTCTTAGACTTCAAAGGTGGTAGGGTGCTCTTCTTGTCAAAATACTTACTGTGAACTTTACGATGCCTTGTGTTAACTTTACTCTGTCCTGCTAAAATTGGAAAGTGATAATGTAAAGAGATGTTCTTGTTCCAAGAATTGTGATAATCTCAAACTTTACAAGACACTAGATTACAAGTTGTGCCTTCCTTGTTTTGTTTGTTAAATATATACCATGGATAAGCTAATAATGTGAACTTTATACCCTGGTTATTCTATGTCAGGACAATGCCTGACTGAGTCATGTGTGTCTATGTCATTGGTTCTGCTGATTCAAAACGTTCAAAATTGATATTACTGGTGCTGGTACAATTATCGTACTCCCTAATACTTTTCTTCATTCGGCCGGAAAATACATGTACTGTACTGTTGACCCAAGGGTTAGCAACTTATAGTTGACTGAATAGTTACGAGTGGTTGGCTTGGAATCTGCAGGTTGCAGGTTCCAGACCCATTGCTGCCATTTGTTTCTGAATGGCTTAAGTCCTTGGGCAAGATTTGAACCACGATTGTACCTCAGTCAACCCAGCTGTATAATTTGGGACCAGCTATAATCTTGTGTTTGCAGTGGCTGCAACAGATTGTATGTTCCCTAGGGAGTTGAGGATGAATAAAACGTGATACTATGGGTCCGTGCCAGGGGTAATAATTGCCAAGCACCTTGAGCACAGAGTGGGAAAGCGCTTTATAAAAACTAACATTATTATTGTTATTAATATGCTAATAAACTTTGTTAAGACTTTTACAACTTGTATGTCACCAAACATTTTCTTCAATGCTATGAACAATACCACATCCAGTAGCCTACACAAGATACAATTTTATTATTTTTTTCTACTTTCCTTGAAATTAATGTGACCATTAACAACAGCATCTCACTGACCTCTAAAAATAAAACTTGTAACAAGGCCCCTTATGTCACTCACATTTCACCATACATCTCACTATCCTCTAATAGTTAAACTTGTAACGAGGCCCCTTATGTCACTCACATTTCACAACACAAGTCAAATTAAACCTTTCTTGGATCCAAATCTCATCAAACCAGGATGTTTTGAATGCTATATTACACAATTGAAAATAGTTTTCTCCTTAAAATTACAAGATAATGGGCTCTTTTGATGTACACTTTGTTAGATACAGCACAGTACCATCATACAAATCAATGCATTGTTTGTTTCCCCTCCTAACTTATGGTAGTACAATGTATCACACAGATAAGTAAAGTGTTTCTTATCTGTGAATGTATGCAAATCAATGGAACTTTTACTAGACTTTCCATGTTATTATTAAGGTTCCCAGCCCTTTGAAAAATACTGTCAATGGTCACAACACATGCATGCTAAAAATCCACATAAGTCACAAGTAAGTCATCAATACACGTCACACATACAATGTACCATTCTACTTTATTAAGCAGAAGACGATACTGAAAAACGGTTACTGTGTACTCATGAAACTATTGGATGTTTATTTGTCAACAATAAAACTGTCACAGAATTATAACAACACTTTTTTGAATATTTCCACAGAACATATAAAAAAAGAAAGGTTTTCTGAAAACTTCAACATTGCAATGACATACTAGTAGTTTTGAAAATAAACTACCAACACACAATCATCAACTATCTATTGCAGACCAATGTCTTTGCTTTAAAGTCTTGTCAGTATTCCATGTACTGCATAATTAGTTGGTGCATTGCCTTATTATATTGCATTGATGTTGACTGTCTGTTTATTTACTGAATAGTTTCTTTGAAAGCTTCTGGGAACTGGATTATGCTATAATTTACTTTCAATTGTAATAACTATTTCATAAAAGTTAAACAACAAATAAATCAATGAAAATTTGCTGTGCTTATGTACACAAATGGTTAAAACAAATATATGTGAATATGGCCCATTTTTATAATTACCACACATATAGGAATTTCATATTTTGGAAAAAGAAACAACATTTAGTATATTTGCCAAGTATATATAAATGTACATATAACAGTGAAGTAAGTCAATAGGCCATTTGCATCATGACCTCATATCTATTTCAAGACCTGCATTGTCATATTATAGATTAGATAGTTAAATATAGTCACTTTGGAACCTCAAATTGACTAATTTGACACACATTAGAAAGAGAATGCACCATTGTGATCCATTTACTACAGCCTCTGATCTGACCAGGCAACAATTTGCATTAATAATCACTGTGTGATCAAAGGTCTGCAGTAGACAGATTAAAACATCACAATTTGGATTCTAATATACTTTTTCCACCGTCTAATTGATTCTTGGAATCATGAACAATATATTTTAGAAGATGTTATGAAACCACTACACTGCTTAAACTGCTGTGCTCTTTAATGAAACAACAACTTTCCATAGAACAAAGAAACTATATTTTTTTCAGCTGCACTGGTAGTGGTATGCTACATTACTGGAACAATATAAAGTTACTCTACAATTTGCATCTTTACAAATGAAAGTACCACATGTGCATGAAATCCTGTGAACCACACACACAAGGACATGACAGTGTTTTTTATGTAAATATGTATTGCAGGGCATAAATTATGCTTATCTCTTAACAGATTTCTGACTACAACAGTGACATACTGCCGTTTTAATACAGATCAGGTCAAAGTTGAATATGCATCTGATACCGCCAACCTTGATTTTTTTACTTTCAGAAAATTCTGCCAATTTTTCAGCAGCAACTGGTTGCCAGAGATTAAACTTTGCATATTACTATGCCTGGTGAATTGCATTTAGATAGGATGTTTAAAAAAGATTTGTTAAGAACTACATACATATGACATTTTCTTCAGAGACATTTGTTATTGAGAAAACGATATATTTTGATTTGAAGTTAACATTGCCTGTAAATGAAACAAAATTCTGAGAGACACTCAAAAGTTCAAAATTACAGAATCTATGAGGGATATATCAAAATCAAGTCAAAATTCCAGTTCTTATTTCAACGGCACCAACATTTATTCTATAAATACCAATGAATTCATTGTTGTTGACAATCTGCCAACTGTTACATAAAACCACTTATTGTTATTCCTCTGAAAATGTTCAATTAAATTTATCAAAAAGGCAGTCTAAAAGTAACTATTAAAAATCAAGGCTTCTTGAATATGAACTGTTTATACAAGGCCCCTATTTTGTGATAATTTGCACATATTTGAAAATTTAGCACAATATATGTACAAAGATTGTTGCTTCAAAATGTGACTAAGTTAAAGAAAAAAGAATATTCTCATCACAGAAATCTACTCGACAAGAATACTTGTTTCTCACTAGAGGGGGTATATGTAAATGAGCAATTGTCTAGCAATAACAATAACATTGTAAAATACAATTAATCTATGAGCATTTGTTTCATATTTTCTGATCAATTTGGACATCAATGTTCCACTCTCGGACACGGAAACTATTTACCTTACACTATGTAGTAAATGTGTGCAATTAATAATACCTACATGCAAATGATATTCACCACAATATTTTTTTTCTTCAAATTCATCAATGAAACATTCAAATGTAGATACCATCCAAAAACAATTCATGCAAATGTTGACTAAATACAAATAGTGTATTTCTAAAAACCTTAAAAATGTACACAAAATGACATTGACATTGGCAGTTCCAAGTGATATTTACAGTGTATTTGACATCCTTTGCAGTAATATAGTCAGAAGGAAGCTAGAAAAAATGGGTTAAAAACTGCATGCATTTCCACACATGTATTATACAAACTTGAAATTCTAAATATAAATATGGCTGAAATACTAAATGTTTACTTCACAATATAATACATGTACATATTTCCCATCGTCTTCCTACATTTTATTTTATGTAATAATATCTATTTAAATCTTCACTCTCATGTTCATTTCAGGGAGTATGTATTTCCCATTTTCAATCTTGTGTTCATTTCAGGTATACATGTATATGATGAACGCAAATTTTCAACACAAACTAAATCTGTCGATGTACAAAACTCAATATTTTTTAACAACATGAACTAAATCTGTTGATGCACAAACACTAAAGAATTCCACAGCACAACTTAGAAACCAATGGCAAAAGCCCCAATCTTCAGTACAACTGGCTGAGGTTTAGAGTCTGAAGTAAGCAGGTACAAAACATATTCAATGCAACCAGATTTTGGATCAAATGGTCATTCACCTGGGACATTAACAACATTAAAAATGCAACCAATTGGGCAGCAAATATTGCAACAAGGAATGGTACATTGTATCTTGGCTATGGAATATAGGAATACAGGTATAAGACACCCACAAATACAAACCTGGTTCAACAATTAAAGTGGGTTTTTTTTCACTACTTATTAACTGAATTTAGCATTAAGCTGTCCCTATCTTTGTACTTGTATACATGTACTTATACAAAATGTACCTTGTCACTGTGTGCATGCCTTCATTACCAGTTTTGAAAATACATTGTTGTTAAATGCTGCTAGCTAGACATACACCTCACAAATACATACCAGACTTGTATTTGTATGCAGACATGTACATATTACAACAAAATATCTTTAATTCAAGGACTTTCCAGGGGTGAACAAATCCACTGGTCCTGGGTCCGGGACTAGCAATTTTTTTGGGCGGACCTGCACAAATTTTACCTTGTACCATTAATTCTTTCAGCAGGACCACTGGATTTTTTAAGGCACTGGTCCGGGGACCACCAGTTCACAAAATGATTTGTTCACCCCTGCTTTCCTACGTACTACATGTGTATTGAATTTCTGTTGGTATTATTTTTCTCTGTGACATTTTTGATCCCATTTACTTCTGTGGAAGGCATAACATCCTGTACATGTAAGACATATAAGTTTTAGTATGTATTATACTTTCTCACAACGATCTCACAGTTTAATCATTTGTAGAATATTGTTTTCAAAACAAAACACCAAAAAAGTGCAGTTTTTGTACAAGTGCAAAACATTTGCCACCTCAACAATTCTGTCATATTGGAAAATAACATTCAGACCCAAACTGTGTGAAACTCCTATCAGCCGAGTCCTAAATTGTAGATAACTAGTTGAGACATTAACAGCAACTAAAGTGTAAATGACATGGTACATTGTGTACTTCATATGACCACCAACTTGTGCTTTAGTATGGATGACTAGTAACATCAATTTTGGACTTTGGAATCATATTGATGATTGGAAGTGCATGTGTGATGTGTCTTGACAAAACTGGCAACTAGTACGTACACCAGTGCTATACAGAAGTATGCACATATCCAAAACTTACAATATTTCATATATCACAGCCAGAAACAAGACATATATAATAGTAGCGCATGGGGTCTTTCTCACATCTACACTTGTATTCCTGGCAACTGTCCACACACTGTCACATATGACAAACCAAAACGAATAACGTAAGCCATCACAGGTATAAAAAAGAAACCCTTTCCCCAACTATTCTACACAGCTCAACTTCACCAGCAAGATTGACACCTATTTGTGCATGTAGATTGTTATGGGACTATGAACACTTATATCTACAGCAATCATGCACAATCACAATATTTCATGAAAATGTGAACATGTAGATAAAAATATCTTTATGTGAAGACACAAACAGAAGACACAATACCTATCTTTATAGAATACCAATAGATATATTGATAAAAATCATGTTGATGTTATCAGTGGATGGATAAATAGATGCTAAATCAGACATTACTATCCTAAACTTCAACTTGAAGTCTGTCTCAAACAGTTTTACAAACTTTGCATCTATATGTACACCAATGCTACACAGAAGTATACACATATGGTTGAGTGGAGTCACTGATAATACAAAACCTTTTCAGATGGTTACCCCCTAAAAATGCAAATAAATAATGTACAAATGTACACACAATGTAAAAATAGTCATGTAGCAGTGCTCCATGTCTTTCACTTCCACAGCAGAAACCATCAGAGCTCCAACAATGACTGCAGTTTACAGTTTTACCTAATCTTGATGTAATAATTATACATGTGCATGACATCCCCACAAAATGATGCAATATAAATAGATACATATATAAAACTGTTACAAAGTTATCAGTATGCCCTCATAAAACTTTAAAGATAAGATTTTGTGTTGATAATAACTTGGTTTTCTTGTGCATTACCACATAGTACAATATAGGGGATACGGCACCACAAATGTTTGGTACATAACATGAAACTGTTGTGTATTATGGTAATGACACTGTTAGTGTTACACAGTTACTGTTAGTGTTACACAGTATACACTGTAATTGTAACTGTATAACAGTACTGCACAAAATCATCACCAAGGAGATCATCCCTTGGATTCTTTTCATTAGTCTTGTCCTCACTACAAAAATCTGATGAGGATTACAGTTGATTCAACCATCCTTAAGATGCTTTTCAAATATAAGTAAAAAAAAAATTCTGAATTTTAATTTCATTTTGGACAATTTTGACTTTGGGAAACTGAATCAAACCACTTTGCCATTCACTTTGTATGGTATTACATATACTATGAAGAAATAAATTCTGGCCACCTTTAATACTGATATATCTCTGGTAAAGCCCAGCATGCAGATATCATTCACCCATTCTGACAGACCAAGACTTCCACCTAGTTGTATTAGCATATCTAACCCAAAATATTCTTGTATAATCAGGATAATCACTTTACATCTATCATAATCAACATCAGACTACTCCCTTGGACACCACAGAAATTGTCATTGCCTACCCCTTTTCCATTGAGTTCTGCGCACCCTAATATTCCATACATTTAATTTAAATCACATACTAAGATTTTAAGAAACTTCCATAGATTGTTAATGTTTTGAGAGAGTGGCTCAATGAGAACTGCAGAAGTCAGTAAACCGTACATGAACTGACATGGCTTTGAATTTGACCCAAGTAAACTTATCACTGTACTAAAGTAGAAGCATGGCAATCAAAGTACATGTATATTGAAATATTGTACCTACATTGTACAAACTGAAATATCAGCCTAATATGTATAATACCAATAGCACTCCTTGTCTCCACACAGACTTTGTTGTCATTCTACCCAATATCACTTCCACTAAGTAAGCTTTAAAGTATGTGTGGCTGGTGAAGGGACAAGTGGGGTTGGGGAGAGGTTAGTCCAGAACTTGGCTATCTCACATGACATACTGGCAAATGGAATTGTCATGCTAGATACCCAAGTATCTGGGCTATAACTGGGAAGAGGTGGCAGAGGATGGGTTGGGTGAACTTGAAGCAGGTGTGCATTCATGTGTGTTATATAGCTGTACATGCTTTGATATCATTCCTAAACATGTTCAGTTCATGGAAACATGCAGTGCAGAAATGTGTGTTGGACTATTGGTCTTACTACATTGTATCTCTAGCTGTTGGTTTGGACAGCTAGAGGTAGCAACACCATGAAAAGTCTCTAGGCTAGGAAATATGAGTGACATGAAGGACCTTGTTTTTAAATGGAATCAACACCAATAAGAGATAAAATACCATCACCTGTAATTACAAGTCCCATGAACCAAGTACTACGTTTGAAATAACAGACTTTCCACTGTCTTTCTGGATGATTGAACTCTGTATGCAATACATATGCACTTGGTGTACACGGGTATTGTAATGGCAAAGAATGGTAGAGATTACATTGTATATCTGAATCTAGAACTATATAGTTTTATGTTTGCTTTTCAGTGGTATGCATTGTATGTTACTCACTACACATGTACACTGTAATACATACATGTACACACATGTATACACACTATTATAAGGGATTGATGACATGTACTCTATTTTTCATTATTTTGTGTGAGGCAGACCATAGACCCTCCAAGTTGGTGGAGGGTCTATGGTGGAGGGTCTATGGGCAGACCAAGTTACCTAAAATATGAATGAAATGCTTAGACACCTTTGATACTTGACTCTCCTTTATCTCTTCCCTCACTTGCATTGTTGCTACTCTTCAGCTTTTTGGATGGTGGTATTATTTTCTCTGAACTGCTGACATCACCAGAACTTTTTCTTTTTCTTCTATTGAAAAAATCATGCTCATTTTCAGTAGTATGGGTTAGTGTCTTTGATGGTGACAAGTGTCCATCTCCAGACAGTCGTGTAGATCTTTGCGGTGTTAAAAATGTTCTGCTAGTTGGTGATTGTTCAGTTCTTTGTTTATGTTTCTCTGGTGAAATAGTCCTTTCAGTGGGTGACTGAGGGTTGATGTGTGCACTATCATATTTCTGTTTCTCTGACGTACCCATTTTTCTAGTAGGTGAATGTGGATGTTCAAAGTGCTTGCTTGTTTTTGCTAATGTCATAAATTGGCTAGTAGGTGATTGAGGTTGTTCTGTTCTTGTTTTCTGTTTCTCAGGAGTCACACATTTCCTTGTTGGTGATTGTGGTTGTACTGTATGTGATATTTGTCTTGATGGTGTGGCAGTTTTTCTGGTAGGCGACCAAGGTTGCCTTGTGTTTGGTCCTTCTTTTATTGGTGTCACATGTTTTCTAGTGGGTGATTTTTCAAGTAGCAGTTTCTCTTTTTCAAGTGTCACAGTTTTTCCGGTTGGCGACAGTGGTAATTCTTTATGTGGACTATGCATCATAGTTTTTCTGGTCGGTGACTGTGTTAAGTCTAATTTTCTGGTCGGTGACTGTGGTAACTCTGTTTTTCTGGTTGGTGACTGTGGTAAGTGTGTTTTTCTGGTCGGTGACTGTGGAAACTCTGTTTTTCTGGTTGGTGACTGTGGTAAGTCTTTATGCATCTCATTATTTCTTCGATGTACCATTACTACTTTCTGTGGACTCACTGTGTTCATCTTTAAATTCTTCCCCTTTTCTTTCTTACTCCTCTTCATAGGTGGAGATCCACTCTCACTACCTGTCTTTTTGCTATTCTCCATGGCTCTTTTTCTCCTCTCCTTTGGGGTTGAGAATTTCATTTTTATTATCAACTTTGGATGAGACTTAGAAGATGACTTTGCTGCTTTCTCATACATTAGTCTTTTCACTTTTGTACGTTTAACAGCTGGTTCAGTTTTCTTCTTTACATTGGTAGTCTTCATTGGTGAAGTACCTTTCCCTCGTCCACCAAAGTTAAAATCACCAACTTTCAAGTTTGACCCCACCCTTAGAATATATCCAGCAAGTTCAACCCTTGACCTGAATTTCTTGCCTTCAGGACTACAAGACAAAACAAGAGAGAAATAAAAAATGATTTATAGAAATCTGAATAATGGCAATCAAACTTAAAACATTTTGTAAAATAGTATTAGAACAGTTCTTATTGCATGACCAAAACATTCTAATTACCTGCGAGTAACGTTTCAATCACTTTTACAGTAAGTAGAATAACTTTAGGGTCTAGGAACTCCTTGCTGAACAACAATCAGTTTAGAGATATGAAGTTTAAATTAGCCAGTTGGACTTCACACTTAGAGAAATTGAACATTTTAACAAAAGCTTTATTTATCACTGACCTTAGGATGTAGACATCATATTTTCCAGCTGATCTTCCAGACTGTCGCTGAACTATCTTTTTCTTCCAACCTTCAGGTAGTTTACTGTCTTCTTTATCAGGCGAAACATCACAACTAACACCACTTTCTATGCCTGCAATATCTCCATTAGTACTACCTATTGTTCCAGACTTGCACTCACTACCTTTACATTGTAATACACTTCTTTCTTTCCCATCAACCGATTCCTTTTTACTTTCTGACTTTTTCCTTTTTTTCTTTTGTTTTTCTTTATTTACATCTGTCCCTTCTTTCTTTGGTTTCTTCTTTTTCTCATTAGTTTTAACTTTTGTGTTTTCCTTTGAATGTTTATCTTTTCGTTGCTCCACGGATTTAGTTTTCTTTTTAGATTGTTTTCCATCTGTGCCCTTAGTCCTTTCTTTGTTTTTCACTTTTTTGTCATTACTTTTCTTTTTTTTGTCTTTCTTTGCAAGCACATTTTCTTCAACACTTTCTCCAATGTTATTACTTTTGACCTCACTGTTGTTTGGATGGTCTTGCTTTTTCTTTTTCCTTTGTCGTTTGACTTTCTCTCCTTCAGAATTCACACTGCTTTTCCTTTTCTTGTTTTTTTTCTCACTATCTTTCATAGGATCAAAAGTTTTGGCATAAGCATGGTCTCCTAAGAAAGCTGCTATTGATGCGCATGTTTTTTCTTGACTGTTTTGTTTGACAACTTTGTTCTCAGAGCTTGGTCTTTGTGAAGCTTGTTTCTCTGGGTCACATTTCTTGAGCAGTTTTACATTGATGGGAAAAGACAACTTAGCACCACGAAGGGGTAACGGTGAAATGAATCTTGAAGACTTTGGAGGAGAATGAACATTAGAAGTTCTCGGTGACGTTGGGCTGGTTGGAATTAAAGGTTGTGATGATGGCATGGTTAGGGGTGCAATCCTAGAGAATATATTGGGTGCAGAGTAACAAGAACCAGTGTTGAATTCAGACCTGTTGAGACATAAAAGCAAAACATAATCATATTTCGTATACTTGAATGTCTAGGTTTAGGTATATTCTACATTGTGAAATTACTTTCTTGTAAATATATCTATCAAAAGTAATTAAGGAGCAGCGTGCAGACTAGTAGGTAAGATATGCCATGACAGGGCGCCCTCACACAGCAGTCAACCCTTTTAAGAACAGACCAGCCAGCAAGGGCGGCGCGAGACAACGTATTGTATTTTGTATGACCTAAAAGAATGGCAAACATAATACATGTACATATACACTGTCTCATATAATTCAATATTTATAATTTTTCATTGCATAATGTAATCATATATGAGTATTTTTTATGAAGTATAATTTCTAGCAATATGAGACACTGTACATTTCAAAGTATACAATTTACGATTTCCAAGTAAGAAAATATTGTAAAAAAGAGCCCTGCTTGACAGTAGAAAACAAAATAAGTTGAACACAATTGCATAGAAATTGCATGGGAACATACATGTAGGTATTTAATCTCAGTTCTGTTTAAGTTATGTGTGACAAGGGTGACAATTCAGACATACATATGTACACTGATTACTCATCACTAAAACACCATCAAATAGAGGTAAGGTTATATGTTTGAAGAAATCATAAAATAATATACTGCAATGTGTACATTTTTGTGTAGCTCAAGTATTCAAGTATACAACAACTGATTACACTGAGTCAAATTGTACAATAACTTTTCATTAGTGATTTATTGATCTGGCAAACAGGTCTTCAGGTTAATTTTACATTTTTTTTTGTTAGCAGCTGAAGACAACACTCAAGCTACTAGCTACCCGTCTATTATTATATCACAGGCAGGGGGCTTCCTTGTGACTGCCTGTGATCATACTATGTACCATACTAGAATAACAACAAATTGTGACTCATACAATATACAGTTTGAATAGACAGTGATAACAGCTATGACAGAAATCAGGACAAATACCATGTTGTGTCAATGTACATGTACTCTAGAGTAAATGTAAATGTATTAGACAGTTTCCAAATCTATCATAAATGATGCAATTTAGTAGTAGTCTCTGTTTCCTAGACAACGGTAATAACTTTACATCAACCACTTGGGGCTGCCACGTTTTATATCGGTTCGGTTGTTTTTCTGTGTGACGCGTATAGTAAGATGGCGTCTGGGGTCTTTCTTGTCGGTAAATTCCCGTCAATATGCAACTTTTACAACGACATCACGCTCTTTACATGTAACGTACGTTTTTGGTACGACAAATAAACTATGGTATGGACAGGTTTGGGAACTGCTGATCAATTCACAAACAAGAAGTGCCGAATTTTAAAGCAAACAAACCATGAAAGCTGTGAAAAAGCAGTCATTGTGTTGGGCATCATGCCCTGTGATACATTCACAGTACAGGCTTCCTCCATGATGTGAGCAATGATTTGTAACTGTGTACGGATGAACCCGTTACATAGCATGTACAATGTTACTCATCGACTCGGCGGTCTCATCGTTCACAGAACACATGGTAACAGACTTTAATATATAACAACGATCCAGTTATGGAGTCGAATAGTGATAGTTGAAACTGAAGTACACAAACGGTGGTAATCACTACACTTTATTTAAAATTGTAACTAAAAGTTAATTGAAACAGACCTGTTTATGTTCGACGTCGCGTTCCGTCCATAGTCGTGTTCCGCCATTTTGATTTCTATATATAGCGCCACCAAGCTAAGCAAGAAACATGGGAAAAAACGTTTACATAAATGAAATATATCTATGAACGTTGGTGGCGTCACCAAAATCGATCGCTATAAAACAACTTGAAATCATCTTCTCACAAGTCAGAGAGCGCTGCTGTAAAATGGCTGGTGGTTTATGACGATGCTTGAAAGTATAAACACAAATTAGGCTATGCCTTGGTTTAAAATGTTTAAATCATCACATTAATTTTGTGTTACAACCACAGGGTGCTCAGGCTCATTTAGTTCTGTTTACAAATATAAACAAAACAAACATACAAGTAAACAAACAAATAAACAAGTAAACAAACAAACAAACAAAGTAAACTGACAAATGAGTAGATACATACATGAGTAAACGACAACAAACCAACGAACAACCAAACACTGCCACCCCCTCCGAAATGGTCAAATATGGAAATACCGATAATAATAATATAGAAATGTGCCAAAATTCCGATTATGATATTTCTCTCTAGACGTGTTTCAACTATGTTCTCACATTTTCAAATGTTGATGTTCCCTCCTATTGGTACGCCGAAGTAGTGGGACACTACTTTCAGTTGAAAGAGGGAGTAGTGTTACGATCCAGAAATATCATATTCGGAATTTTGGCATATTTTACCTAAATTAACGTAAAATTCACATTTACACTACTTACTTACAGACAGGAGCTAACAACAGCGTAATCTACAAATATGTTTATTTATCTACTAATTCTGTACTGATTACATTTATCTCTAGTAGCTAACAAATGACAAGTGTTTTGATCAAACAACATAGATCTCTTGTAAACAAGATAACTTGTTGATTATCGAATTCAAATCAATACTTAATTTTCCAATGGCGTGATCAACACTTGTCTTACACGTGAACAATTTACATATGGCTTGATCTCAAATCTCAATCTTAAATATTCTGATGGAAAGTTCACCATGTCTTCTAGAACAATTAATCTAGGTGAAAGATCGTCTTTCATAAGAATTTTATGTTTAGAACAAATGACGTCATTCAGTCTATATATGAGAATGTAACTGTGAATAAAGTTATTCTGGATCCCGGATTCCTATTCCGATTCATATATTTTGATTACAACTCAACTGTTGGTGTGCGGTGTCTCTGCCTGAGTGTAAGGGACCGGTCAGTTTCTTCAGCCTGGGGGGCGCGGTGGATTCTTAAATTGGGCCGACAAAAAGTCACTGACCCCCCCCCCCCCCCATCTGTAAAACCAAAAACATGATGACCCCATATATATAATATTCACATGACAGGTATTTTTTATCGTGACTCAGTGTGGACTGCTTGACTGTCTTGCATCTACTTTGCATCTACTTTATAAGATCCTATCACTATCATAATTATAATTATTGACTACACAGGGTAAATATATTCCAAAAGGAGTCAATAGCATCTTGACAGTGAAAGGTATAGGAAAGCTTTGGGCAGGGAATATGTATATCTCTTATGGGGGGTCCTAGGGGGGACTCCCCCTATAAGCCCTGGAGTTTTTTTACTCTGAAAAGTCAATTTTGAGACTATTCAGACCCTTTCAGACAATAATTTCCAAGCTTTACAAGACAGCATCAACATGTAAAAAGCAACTACACAGGGTTGAAATACTTTTGAAATATACTTTGATAGCATCTTGACAGTAAGAGGGGAAGAACTTGAGACTGTGATATGTCGATCTCATGTGGGGGGGGGGTCTATGTGGTGTGGTAGCTAGGTAATACATGTATATGTATATTTATAGTTATGCTTGAACTAATAAGTAATATTAAAGAATTCATGTAAGAAACAGGGAGAAGAACTAATATTGACATGTTTACCACATTTCAGACAAGGCTATATGCCATTGTAGAAAAAAAAAATTTCCTTCCATCATAATCCAAAACACAATGACCCCCCCCCCCCCAATCCACAATTCTGAAAACATCATGACCCCCCCCCCCCCCACTGCCAATTTCAAAAACAGAGTGACCCCCCCCCCCCTCCCAATCAACCGGAACCCCCCCCCCCCCCATGCCAAAGAAACTGCCTGGTCCCTAAGAGCGTACGTGTATGTGACGATACCTGTGTAGCTAATTCCCATGTTCCTAACTTAGACATTCACAAGCTCGTAGATCCTGGTACCCTAGAAAGACAGTTAGAGTGGAGAATCGTTTACGTTCTGCCGATCTACCTACAACTAGAGTTGAACTACAATACTTTAAAAACGCTGAAAAGATGGCAACCCCTAGAACGTAACAGTATCACAGACAAGGAACAAAAAATACCGTCACCGGTGATTGCATCGGAAAATACTAGTACATGTATTTTTGAATATTCGTAACTACCTAATAGCGTCGTTATTTTGTATTATGATCATCCTGGAATAGAATATTATTTTTTTTATTAGCTCACAAGTGACTGTGGTCTTTTCTTTGTCTGTGGGTTCACACAATAATAGTAAGTTTAGTATCGCACCGGACACCCTCCTATGTCCGTTACAACATACTGGCTACGACCACAAACAATAGAAGTGATTCGATGTGTGTTTACATAGTTCAAAAGTAAGCAGTCTATTGTTTTCTCCATCCTTAACAATAGGGGAGTATAATAATTCACGAGATTTGGAGAGCGCCCTCTGACAAGTACAGCTGGCGAGAAGATGCACACATACGAGACTAACCACAATGCATTTAACTTCTAGGCAACGGCAAACATAAACAACTCATCAGTGAGTCATTCAATTTTAAATTTCAGTTGGCACATAACAAGGCTTTGAATCGTATCACAACTACTGAGGTAGGTAGAGACTATCTGTCGGCGTTCTAACTTGACGACTTTGCGAACACTTACTTCTAAATAACCGTACTATTTTGGTATCATGGAGTTGTGGAACGTAAATTGGACTTCGTTCGACTTCATTGCGTCTTCCCGGAAGTAAATATATACCTTACAACCGCACAAAACGGGAATGAATGCATGTTTCCATAGTCTTTACACTGTAGTTTCGCCATGTTTCGTGATTGCGACGAACTTTACCTCAGTTTTATGTAAGGATCGCCATAAAACTTTATAGCTGCATTGTGCAGTACCTTTTTACAGCTGACGCCATATAGATATATTCGAAAATCCACGCGCAGACCACCGTTGAATGAAAATCTCGATGGTGGTGTCAACTCACGAATTGCAATAATTTAAAAAAAAATTAAATTAAAAACATAATTAAGAATTAAGTTGGACACCAAACATGTCCTCTGATCTTGTTGAATTTTACAGAATTTAATACGTCGGATGAAAAAGCAAAATAATTACATTACTAATTAAGATTTAATAATTTTGGTAATATCCCATTGTGATTGTAGATTTTATAGCAAAGAAAATGACAGCTGTAGTTTTGCCACAACCAAAAGGAATGTGCCGACCAAAACATTGGTCAGAAGAAGTGGAGGAGGCATACAGATTTCAGATTGCTGGGTACAGAGATGAAATGGAATATACAGCTCACACAGGCAAACCAGTAAGTGTTGTAAGGATTGTAGGTAGACAAGAGTAGCGAGTGGAAATACAAGTTACTCGCATTCTTTTTCTTCTTCTAAAAAAAGAGTGGTCTGGGTAGCTTTCAAAATAATGAAGAAGTCATCTGAATTTATAATGCCATATTTCATTTTCAATGCCAACCCATTTTTGAAAAAAAAGGAAAAAACAAAAGACTGAAATTACATAGGGGGGTTATAGTCACTGCTGGTTGTGAGTGTCAACTACTTTTCAGTTTCCCAGGTTTTAAACTATCTCAGCGTTAAAGTTACATAACTTCATTATAACCTCCATGTTTCCTTGACCTCAGTCAAGCTTCCTGCCAAGTGTCAACACAATAAATTCATTTCAATTAGTTACAGTGCAATGTAACTCAGTACAATTGTATACATGTATAGCATGTACATATAGATTAGGAAGATACAGTGTTCTTTGTTTAGTTATATGTATACATTTACATAACAAGTTAAAAAATACTAGCTCCTGTAGTAGTACAGTTTATGGTAGTCTTGCTGCCAGACTCATGACTATCATCCCTAAGCTGCCAAGTGGCACAGCCGCAGGAAGAGAGGGGCTTGTCCCGAGTCCCTCTCTTCTCGCGGCTAAGCTGCTCGACATACATAAAAAGATTAGGGACGATAGTCATGAGTCTGGAAGCGAGACTAAGTTTATGGAATGACTCACTCTGTACAATGTACATCTATGTGTTAGTCCATTATCCATACATATTATCATAGAACAGATACATTGATACAATGGATTTCAGTTCATAGTTTCAAAATTACCCATAGTATTAGTCTTCTTACACAAGGTATCTCATTTTGATATTGTATTTAAAGTAAGATAATTTGCATAATAAATGATTTACATGGATAAATTAGATCACAGAGTTGTAATTGCAGTGATCAAGGCAAATACAATATGAAAAGACATCTAGTTTTACCAATACCAGATTTTTATCTCAAAGAAATTCCAGAATTCATATTTTAAGTTCAAGTTTACATGAACACTCTCACACACACTATTTGAAGTACAATAACCATACTTAGGTTTGTAGGAACTATGAGTATGTGGGAGGGGAGGGGGTGATGGATGATTGTTTTACATTCTCAAATGTGTTAAAAACATATCACAGATTGTACATGTAGGATATAGTAATTATGTGCTATTGATTGTGACAACACACCCAATTAGTAACAACAAAAGTATATAATTATGAACTATTTAGTTCTTTGTACATTTACAGCAGGAAACACAACCAATAAGCTCATGTGAAATTTCTTATTTCATTAATTCAAAGAAACGATGAATGACAAAAGAATAAAGGATAATTTGTACTGATTGTAATGAGAAATAGATACTTTTAACATCATTTGGAATTTTAGCGCAGCATAAGATATGTAGATTGCTGTAATGATAGAAGTACAATGTGAATGGGGGTGGGGGTACTTAGATTGTGAGTCAATATAAGTACAATTTGGCAATGCACCATGATAGGGAATCTTTTCTATCGATGATGAATGATAGTGAACAATGAGTGGACTTGTCAATGAATGTACAAATGAGTGGAGAGTGTAATAAAATTAATCATACATGCGCTCAGGCAATATCATAATTTAGGCCTGCTTGGCAAAATTTTGATAACGCCCTCGTCTAATATTGCCCCTGGTTGGTATGTCTTCTTGTTAATGACATTTAGGTGATAAGAGGGTGGGGGCGGGGGATCATGCATTTTAAATGATTAATTGTGATATATGAATAGTAATGATGTCATTTTCTTTCTGTCTCTATTTTCAGGCTGATCGCTGGCCAGATAACGGATATGTAAAGAAACTCCAAAGAAAAGATGGATATTTTTATTACTACAACAGACGTCGTGAATGCGAAGACAAAGATGTTCACAAAATAAAAATTTATAGCTATTGAAAGTGAGACTGCCATGAAATAATCCAGGACAATTGTATTTTGTGGTGCTCCGCAATTCCTTACATGATGTCGTAAACTATACTGTACTATACTGTGATATGTATATATGTATACCATCATCACCATCATCTTGTAACTGCCTGCATAAACCTTCTGTGCTTGGATGTGTTTTAAACTCAGAAGAAAGTGACCAAGTCACAAGAGGACAAAACCCATCGTTATAATTTTGAAGAAAAAAATTGAGAAGAACTTTTACCATGTGGTAGATTCCACATTTTTTCTCTCCATCAACTGTGTATATTTTGTGTTCTATTTGCTGTGATGTGAAGTACTTCAAACATATGGTAATTTTATGAAACAGTAACAAGTAAATAAAAATTCTATGTTTAGGTACATGTATCTAGAAAATTGTGACAATCACATTGTTCATGTTTGTGTAAGAGATATTTGTGAAATTGAGTATTGCCTTTAGTCAGTCACTGTTGGCACTTTGCATGATCTCTATCAAATACATATAGCTTAGATTATCAAAGCACTGTCAGCCTGTGTATTTTCTGCTTTTGTAAATTTATCTTTTGGATGAATTTTCTCAGAGAGCAGCTCTTTTATGTTTGCTACATTATAGTACATACGTCTGTAGTATAATAGCTGTATCTAGTACTTACTTTTTCTGTCGTATTTTTCGTTGTTTTTAGCACAACTGAACAAAAGAGTTCAGTCATGATATAGGTATGGTAAAGTGTGTGTGTGTGTGTGTGTGTGTGTGTGTGTGTGTGTGTAAACAACTTAAAGCCAAAAACCACTCAACTGATTGCCTTATTTGATGGAGATATTGTTTTGGGAGTCGAGTTGGGAAATTGTTCGAATCCAAAAGTTTGTGCAACAGGTGTGTGATTTGGGTCAATAGATGTTATTTTGGTGAGAAACTTAAACTAAAGATTTTTAGTGGGGATGTTTTTTGACTAATATGATTAAAATCCGATGTAGATGTCGGCCAATCGTTCATTGCTATTTTACCTTCGTTATTTTGCCTGAATTGACCTTCATGGTACATGTTTACGTTTTTATCCTGATCGCCTCCTCTACACAGGATAAAAACGTAAACATGTACCACGAAGGTCAATTAAGGCAAAATAACGAAGGTAAAATAGCAATGAATGCTTAGCCGACATCTACATCGGATTTTAATCCGATTGTTTTTTGACATGATGATCCCATCTGTGATATGCAAATTAGGCCTCCCTCCCTTCCTGTCACCAAATGATTTTCGAACAGCACTCCTAGTGGCCAAACTCTGAAATCTTTTATCTTTCCTATATTGAGATATGGCATATTTAGCTAAACCTGTTTCAGTAAAGGTTTATATATCTTTCCACAGATAAAACATAACAAAAAATAGCATAATATTACAGTTGTTGGAGTGAACAAAATACTTTTTGAATAGTATAAGTTTCTAACAAAAAATTGACGCATTAGCAATATTTCCAGAACACCACAGTCTTGAGTGCCTAAATGCATGTATACTATTTCATATTATAATTATTTGTTTGTCTATACAATGCAAAAGAGAACAATAGCCATGCCAGACAGACTAACATGAAAATCAGCTGGCTAATCAAGTGTTTCACTGCAGCTCAGCAGAGTACTAGTAACTAAAAGCAGGAAAGACACCTCATGCAGATGAAAAGGACAAAATAGAATGATAAAAAGTCAAAAAGTTAAAAATCTGGAAGCAAAAGCTATTAACATCCTAACAAGAGTATTACTATACCTGATTGCATGTTCTGTTCACCTGCACTTTGGCTTCCATACCCAGCAGGTACATAAGTTCATGGATGTGTCCAAGCCAGGGATATACACTACTCTCAACAATCAGGCCACAAAGACATGTAGACAAGTCACAAGTACATGATATAGACATTAAAGGTAACAGATACACAGGAGAACCCTGAACGCAAACATCAAATATTTCCACAACACTGGGAATGCTTTTCGAGATCTTATTAACAATGTGGATATTTCTGGTAAGCCATTGGATTCTGGCCTCCGGTGTGGACAGAGCATGAGAAGGCATAGAAACAGTGGAATGTCATAGTGTAGCAGTCAGTGATATGAATATGGTGTAGCAGTGAAGTGATACAGACGAAGAAAAGTATCAAATAAAGAAAAAAGTGGCATTTCTTTCTTTCAAGGACAAAATGCACAACAAAATGAATGGTAACTCAATGTATGGTTGTTCACAGCAGAGTTTATAGAGTGGTAGATCTGTCCTATATTTCCCTTAAAAGAATAAGAAACACATGTAAATAGGGCTTCTTCCTGACAATATTATCTTGAGGGGAGAACACTGCAATGGGTATACATTATAATATGTTATCATTTTAGGTCACCAGAACGTGATATTAGTGTAAACTACTGATATTTTGATTAATACCATACATGTACTTGTGACAGTTTAGATTAAATTTTGTCATTGTGTATCCCATGAGGCATGTTCTTTTGATATAATTGTTTGATGATATATTGTTTACATTGCCAACGCTTCCAATTGCAATATTTGTCTGCACTTTTGTATTTTTAATGTACCCCTGGGTCCCATTTGGCATGATTAGATTTGTATGCATGAATAGTCAAGGTAAATATGATGTTTGTTTTTCAAAATTTAATCAGCAAGACATTGGTGACAAGATGAATTGACTGGCTTTGATCCATAAATATATCCTCTCAACCGCATCTCTTTGAATCCTTGTCCAAGCTAAGTATATCTATGATACTTACCAACAATGATACCAACATTTGGCTCCAGTGTTTTAAGGGATACATGTATGGTGTTAGGGAATCGTTCATGAAACCATGTCCCCTTTGTTAACGTTCTAAAAAATGTGACTTTTGGGTAAGAAATGTTGAATTACCAAAATGCTAGGTAGACTGCTCTGAAATATGATGGTGGGATATTTTAGATATAAGTAGATGGTAAATTGATAAATACCAGACGACATTGACTTTTGCATGCAAAGTAGGTACAACAAATAACATTTTGATCAACAATCTTACTCAAAAACTTTTAGGGAAATACGTTTGATAGTTGGTAGTGATAGTAGTGATATTCCAAGGGGAGTAGAGATGATCAAAAATAATTGATGCTCTTTCAATAACATGATGTTTGGTAGGTTGGCGCCAGCACGGTACAAGTCGGTTTGCTTTGGGAAGAGCGCCATCATCGACGTGGTCGTTTAATAACAAGTGACCGACCGCGATTTCCTGTAAATTGGTAAACTTATTAGCGAAGCGACGATGAAGCCGTGAACGAGGCAAGCACTCATCCTAACACAGATCTTTGATTTCCCTGAAACTCTACAACCTTCACGCATGGAAAACTTGCTCGCACAGTAGTGTCCTACATAGATATAAATAAATAATAAAACCACAAGGTATATATAGTGCAGAGTAAATATTTGATTTGATATTGAAGATGTATCAGGGATGTATGTAGCAAACGGAACTAACCAAACACTTGAATGGTCTTGAGGGAACTGATGAGATGTGATGCAGAACAAAGCAAGCACTTAATTGACCAAGAGGGAATCTGTAGTGAAAAATATTTGTAATAATGCAAACATTTGATTGTTCAAAATGGACGCTTTGAGATAGAACAAACCATTTCATTTGCCAAGAGGGGAACGACCTAAACATTGATTGGCCAAGAGGGAGACTGCCGATTCGAACGCAACAATCAGTTGGTTGGCGCGGCCGGAGGGGCATTGTACACTTTAGAAAACCAACATCTTGCAAATTTGTTGACACCATGGTGAAAGTTGGAGCCTTCAGTTTTAAGGTGCGATTAGAAAAATCTTTTTAATATTCGATTCACGCACAAAATGAATATTTCCATGCATGTGTCTAACATCTGCAAATAAACAGCTACACATCTTTTAGAATAAAGCTACTAGTATTTATTACGCTAACTGATGGCATACAATGAGTTCTTTGGTTGTATCTCCTGTACTTTGCACGACCGACTGGATGAACTTCATATCGCGTAAAAGACAAGTCACACACATGGCTGTAGTTCTTGAGTTACACCCCCATCCGAATATGTATGCCTACACACACACACACACACACACACTCATATACATACATACATACATACATACACACACACACACATACATACATACATACATACATACATACATACATACATACATACATACATATATACATACATACATACATACATACATACATACATACATACATACATACATACATACATACATACATACATACATACATAACATAACACGCACAACTTAGCCAAGTTATTGTCTTTGAACCGTCAGAAAATTTGGATTACTGAGTATATAATCTTGTCGTTCTGCGTCACGAAAACCCGTGTCTGTGCTCAAGATGTTCCAAATTGTCATTATGTTTTCCGATTTTTCATAAGGCGTAAACAAAAATTGTGTGGTTCCGATTACATTTAGTTTTAAAATAGGTGGGGTAGGTAGATTTTTTATTTTATTTTATCATATTTTTTTCATGTGTGAGTGTCTAGTTCAGGTTTTCCATTGTTTTCAAATGGTCTCTGTGTTGTTTATTTCTTCCTTTCAGATGTACAGCCATTACAGATTGAACAGTTGTATAGTGTCTTTTTCACGATTTTTCGCGATTTTATTATTATTTTTCTCCAATACGTACAAAAAGTGTAGGGTAGGCGTGAAAAACTAGGTGGGGGTCGGATAACCGGAACCAAACAACTTTTTTTATTTGGCCTAAACTATGCTTGAGGAGGTATAATTTTGTTATTCTTCAATATTTTTTTCGTTCAGCTGGAAATACTCATGACTAAACTGAAGGGTTTTGTCATTACTCGTCATGCGACTCATAGAGACAAGACTCCTTAAGAAAAAATATTAAGGCATAATATGTAATTATACACCTCCTCTATGATGTTTTATGTGAATAGTGATTTTTGGGCTAGCTATTCTGTCATATTCTTCATTTCGTATTCCGTCAACAGTAAAGATTTCATTGACGTACAAATGAATATTCATGAGCCAACATTTATCATGTTTAGCAACGTCTGTACTTTATTATCTTTTTTTTAAAAATGATTGTTATAACTTCTTGGTTCCATTTGTACATATGCTCTTTTTCCTCCACCCTTTATCACTATGAAACTCTTTGTGGTTCATTTAATAAGCGTTATTAAAAGACTTATATAACTTCAAAATGTTCGAAAAGCAAAAATTATCTGACTATGGAGCCATCATGAAGACTTTGATATTCAACCCTAGCCGATGACGCATTCTAAGCTAAGCTTGATTCATTGTAAGTTATCTTCCAACTGATTACAATTCTCCAAAACGTTTTGTATTGTACTTTGCGTTCTATGGATCCAACATTTGAGATCCTATGCACCTTAAACGAATAGTTTCACTCATAACTTTCATGGGATGCCTAATATTATATCATAATTAGATAGACGGTTGGATTACGGTCTTATATTAGCCATGGTCATCATCAGCTGGACGGTTTATTGAACTCTGCTAAGAGTATAAATACAGTACGAGTTTTCTAAACGCTGTGAATATAACACTGAACATATGACAGTCTATGTATTAGTGGCTGGCTGGCTACTGGTCCCCTTAACAAGCACATTCAGCTATTCTCTAGGTATGTAGGTATATACATATGCCGCAATCGAGATTAGCTGTATTGTTTGTACCTGCGATAACATAATTGTCGATTTTCAAAATGAGTTCATATATGCTTAAAGGTTACCAATGATATGACAAAGTTTTCTTTTTCAATATTCATAACTAAACTAAGTTATCATTGTGACTAATTTATCAAGTTTATCTTGATATCATCTCCTAGATTGGGGTATATAAATCTAACGTGTTTTTAAATCAAATACAAAAAAACCTGCCAAGTTAAATATTGTAAATATATATACATGTATATATATCCATTGTAATTAATTTAGAAATGTGAGTTTAATATATTCATTAACGTTGCTACTATAACACAAGATACGTGTTTTCAATTGGAAAATTGTCTCAATTTTTCATCGTTTGCAAATTAGTATAAAAATGAAAGTAGTAAATCATACAGAAGAACAATTATGGGATTTGTTTGGTGACACATCCGTATTCATCATGTAACATCATCTAAAGATGGCGCCATGGCAGTTAAGCTTCAGTTGGTTGTTCATCATAAAAATCCATTTCGGTCAAAGTTTAGTCAAAATTTTTCAATTAAAAATAAACAGGCTTTACTAATTTGTCTTACACCGATACATGTCTTGCAATTAAAAAGTCATACTGCCACGTAAGTAAGTTGGCCAATATACACAATTAAATACAAGAAATATAAATGGAAAAAGAGCACGTGAATACAAATCAATATTTCGGGAGAATCTGAACATTTTGGCGGGATATCGTGGTGATTTTGTGTTGATAAGTCCACTTAGGTGAGGAAGTAACATATCGATACTAACAGCTCTTGATTCTTCTATGGTAATATCCGTCGATTTTAACTGGCTTTTGAATAGACTCCCAGAATAAAGTAATTCCTAAAAGTGAAAAAAACAAACATTATTTTTATCTTTTAGCAGATTAGTACACAAAAGTACACACAGAGCTTTATGTAGTTTACCCCTTTCTCCAACATTACCCACCCCACCCACACCTCAGCAGTCTTCTTGATTACATCGCTACTGCATTCTCAGACGTCTACTGCACGTACACGTACTTTTGCCATGACCAGTGAATTGTTTGATTACCTTTTATACCTTGAAGTCATTTCAGAGAATACAGACTTAACACGTCTTATTGAGGCATGTACTGGTTGAGTAAGTCACAACGACACTTAAGATAATCAAGGTAACACTGCTTTGCTGGGAGGTAGTTTTAATGAACGATTTACGCCCCAGTCTACACAATAGAATCATCAGCATCTTGCTCTATAGACGCCATCAAACATATCAGTTTAAGAGTACTAAAAGCCAGTACAAAAAACATGATAACCAGAAATTTTACAGAAAAAACATTTTGGTTTCATTTTTTGGTTTAATTTTGACGTGCATCGGTGAAGTAGAATTGTTTAAGCTATAGCCGGAAAACAATGGATAACCAGCCGATTATGTGCGGTCACGAATTGGGCATGCCTTGAATTTCAATTGCGGGGTGTGGGGGGAGGATTGTTTAAATTTTCGCAGCACAGAAAAAAAAGTTATGAACACAGACACTAGGTTTAATCATTAAACAAACAGTATTTCATGTTTTCTTTTGCGATTAGACAATATGCAATGCACCGCCACACCACTTGATGTTTACTCAATATAATTGTTAACTCTGATAGAATATCTACTTGTAATAAGGACCGTGAAACTTCATTATGTACTGCGGGTCAGTTTAACATAATAGCTAGGTGTTTTTATGCCCCCCCCCCCTCATTAAAAATGAGAAATGTTGGTGGCCCAAGCTACCCCACCTAAAAATCAGGAGCCTCTGACCCCTCTGAGGTTTAGAAAAAGTAGCTGTCTATTGTTGGTTAGCGATACCAATAACAAAATATATTTGCTTATTACTATTGTATGTTTTGATCTCCCCAGCCTAAAATGGGTGCTTGTCGGTGATTAATATTCGTTAGGTAAATTGATATTCATAAAATTGCTGTCGTGGTGACCAGGATTAATGAAATGACAGGCAGGTATTTGTAATAAAAAGCTTGACCGGTTTCCACCATGTGTGACAGCGTCCAGCCATGATACTGTATGATGTACTATTATGTGATGACGATGGGAGACAGGGTATTCGCTGTAGGAACTACCAATTCCTTGCAATTGGTTAGTAATCATAATCCGTAAAAGCTGGCGTTAACAAAATCAGTTAATTCTCTTTTTGTAAAGTGCTGTTCCAACAAATTGTTGCCACATACATTGATTTTTAGGCAGTCTATGATACTAATGGCAGTTGTTCCTATAAATATTTGTTCACGTCGTAAAATTTGTTTGTAACTGTTTCTGAATGAGGAACGGTGTTGTGGCCAGCATGTCCACTAACGTATGTGATTTTTCTTTTGTAAGATAATGTTTGCTCTCACACAAACGAAAAACTAAAGGTGCACAGTGCTGGAAAGGATTAATAACATCTGGTGTAACCTGAGTTCCTACATACAAAATTGTCTGAATCTGAAATATAACTTATCATACGTGATGTACCCTTAACATTTTGAGTACTTACCGAAAAATAATCATTTTTTTACAAATGAATCATTAAGATTAGTTAAATCACCAAACTTTATAGGACACAATGTACTTAAATTATTATAATCAATGTATGAACCAAAATATACAAAGTTTGTAGTTTGCATTCTAAAGATATTACCTATTAAATCACCAAAATTCATTAATGCAAATACCTAAATGATACTCATACAATGCTTCCCGAAACCTATCCAGTTCTTACAATTAGCATAAGGAAGATATTTTGCCAGTTTCATTAGAATTGATGCAATAATTCGAGATATCTTGTTCATAGACAGACAAACTGGCAGACACAAAGGCACACAGACAGAGTGACAGACATACAGACGGATGGACGGACAGACAGACAGACAGACAGACAGACAGACAGACAGACAGACAGACAGACAGACAAAAACATAACACAACCTTCCCAAACGGAAGGTAAAAATGAACGTACCTGGTTTATTTTCTTTGTTTTTGTCTGGGCTTTATTGTGAAGATAACTAGCCATAGCAAATTCCAACATGGCGGCGAAGACAAACACCGAGCATGTTAACATCCATATATCAATAGCCTGAAAAACACATAATACTTCCATGATATATAATGAAGTAGCACTGAGGTAGTTATTTGAAATAAAAACTTGATCGGTTCCGCCATGCTGAACTGGTGGTGCCTGTTAACATGACGAAAGCTACTCAGATTGTTTTGAAACATTTTTCGCATGGCTGTTATGATGTGACAAATTTAGATTCGGTACCCGGCTTTCAAATACCGGAATTCCCCATAACTTTGCGACGAAACTTCTCAATTGAACGTTACAACGACGGGCAACTAACTATATCGCTTTCTTGTTGTATTGCCTTTTTCAACTTTTCTTTTGTTTCATTCTGTTCTGACCAGTTGTTTTTTGTTTTGTTTCGTTTTCCGTACCCACTCAAGGCTATTATAATGACCTTCATCCGTCTGGCACAAAGGTGACATAAAACATGGGACAAGTGCACAGTACTTTGTTTTGCGACATATGCAAATTTGAATGACTATCATGTTTGTAATTAAAAATCAACATTTACCACATATCTAATTTTGAGACACATTTTAAGTGCCTACCCCATATTTTCAGATGCAAGCTTTCTTTTAATATCCTTACATTTGACCCTGACCTTCAGGGTCAATTATCACAATGAAGCCATTTCTAGCATATCACATACACAGACACCTTGTGGTATTTATATATTACAATTTTTTCCATAAATCTTGTGTACGGATAATAAAGAGCAAGTGATATACATGCATTAATGTTTTGGGGTCATATCCCTGTTTAACAGAATGACAGCCATAGTGGGTGTAAACACCAACAGCTCCGGAACCATAAGACACAGAGTCATTCAAGTGTCTACTCACAAGTTGTTACTTTTTCGTTAGTGTCATATTTCGTGACTTTCATTAACAACGACTTGAATTAATAGCAGCCATATTTGTTGCAAATTTCCCCTTTTAGTGCCTGGAGTGTCTACTCCAGACCTATATCATCATAGACATGCTTTCTACTAAAAATATTGACTATTTCCAATGGCCTTAAGCTTGATTTTCAAGATCAATTGCCAAGACTAAGCCTTGCATTTTGTTAAATTGTTTATTTTTCTTTGTTTTTTTCCACGGGTTTTCTTCTGCTAATAATATTAATTTCCCCTTTGCAAAATAAATCCTATACCACGGTCGTGACATATCATGTGCAACGTTACAATGTATTTGGAATCATCTTGACCCTCATGTAGCGTACATTGTTACTTTTTACCACGTAATATATCGATTACCTGGGTATTGGAAAGACAGGCAATTGACTGCACTTTGTTATTGGTTTTGCTACATCTATGTCTACACCTTAAAAGTAATTTGAACTTGTAACTTCGATTTACACACTAACCTTTGTATAAGACACTTTCGCAATGTGAGTACGAGCTGCTGAACTCAGTGTTGTAAGTGTTAGTGCAGTGGTGATTCCTAAACTTGCTCGAGCTGGGGAAGCCTCAACGTTCAACCAGAAGGAGACCCATGAGAGTACCACCAATAGAAACGAAGGCACATAATATTCCATTAGATAAAATATCAGCTCACGTGTTAACGGAAATCGACATTCTAGTTGGTCGTAATCGCCTATAGAAAAGAACACAAGATGTATAACGTAATTTACACAATGTGTAACTTAATAATTTATTTAACCCAGCACCATCAAAGAAACCAATCTGTTACACAAATGTAAATGAGGATCCATAGTTATAATGAATATGACTGGCAAAATATTAATCATAGCATCTGTACGAACATTATGCATTCGGAGATTTGCGATAGAGTCAAATTTATTCAATACAGCCATAGAGTACTTGTAAAATTACACATGTTTGTGTATATGGTCACAAGACTAACGCTAGCGAACATTAGGCAAGGCAGATTTTGATCCATAGAATTATATATATATATATATATATATATATATATATATATATATATATATATATATATATATATATATATATATATATATATATATATATATACACACACACATACATATACATTATATACAGAATTTAGAGGTCTGAAGTTTTCATATAAATGTAAACATGTCCTCCAGAGATATGTGAGATAAGAAAATGGACTGATATAGTTTTTGAAATCATGACTCCTTGCATAGCTTAGTAAGTATAAATGTCAATAATCTGATTCTAAAATGCAATGTCATCATGAATTCACTACCTTATTTAATTTATCAAATTTATCAGAGATACGATAATAATAAATTTCGAAGACAATAGTAAAAAAAATATCAATATTATATAGATAGTATAAATATTAGTATCAATGAACACTTTCGTCGAAAAAAAGACATTAGGTAAAATGAAATAAAATGGCCAAATAAACACACATCCAAAACCTACAAAATTTGTATTCTTGATTGATAGGATTCCCTCAGGGTGGATGCTCATACCTCAAAGATATTGGTCAGTAATCACATTTTTTGAATAGATTAATATACACTTTTTGTCATATAACCTTAGCATTTGGGTGTTTGAGACACACACAATTCTTGTTCGAAACACACACAAACCTTGTTCGAAACACACACAATCCTGGTCATAAGACCTTAGCATTTGCCGTTTTGCGCAACAATTTACTCTAAAACAGGACACATCAAAAGATGCGTCAGTTCCAGGCGACAAAACAAACATTCCAGTCGAAACCACACCAACTTGTGTCTGCATCAACTCTCATTGACGGAACCCTTGATGTCTTCTGTTTTAGAGTAAATTGTTGCAGAAAACAACCAAATGCTAAGGTCTTATGACCAGAATTGAGGTGTTCGAAACACACTGAATCCTGGTCATAAGAGTTTAGCATTTGGGCATTTTCTGCAACAATTTACTCTAAAACAGCACATATCAAAGGGCCGTCAACACGGATTGACAGTTCGGGTAGTCTACAGGACGGGTGTTTTCGGTGACCAACACCCCGTACAATTCTGACTCTCCGACGCGTCGCGACGCCCCAGCAGTGGCAGTCGCTCGATCATGGATTGGTGGGTACCCCGGCTTGTTAGCAAAATTTCATATGTACCCCTTTTCCAGTTAATATTTCAATGAAAAAGACCCCCCCCCTTTTTTTTTTATATAGTGAATTTGGGAGAAAATCACTTCAAAAACCCCATTCTTTCCGAAATCCGGGAAGTTTTACCTTCAACTAGCTCTGGATTTCTATGCTACGGGGTTTCGACACGTCGTGTCAAAACCCCGTAGCGTAATCCAGAGCTATACCTTCAACGACACCTAATCCCTACACTGAGAGAGAGAGAGAGAGAGAGAGAGAGAGAGAGAGAGAGAGAGAGAGAGAGAGAGAGAGAGAGAGAGAGAGAGAGAGAGAGAGAGAGAGAGAGAGAGAGAGAGAGAGAGAGAGAGAGAGAGAGAGAGAGAGAGAAATGGGGCATCGTACCCATATTCTCGGAGGGTGATCTGAAAAAGTACCCCCTTTTTATGATTCTACAGACCTAGATGGCCGACGAGATGCGAAACATCCATTGGACCGCGACCAAGAAAACAGGTCGTAAATTGTGATATTGCGATTCTGAAGAGTCACTTTCACGGTAGTCATGCTCGCAGACGGTGTACGCGTTTCGCTCAAGGGACGACTTACTCCGTATGCAAGCAGGACTACTATCACGGCAGAGTACCATCTAATTTGGATGAAGAATCATTGAAGTTTGAGCGTATCATACACCACTTTTTAAAATTTGATGTAGACACTGGACGTACGTACTCTACGAAAAGACACAGCGAGAGAGGGGTGAAAAAGGAGACACGAGAAACATCAGTGGAAAGCGGGATGGTCACCGAAAACACTGGACATCGCGTAGTAGACGTCTACTGACTGCTCGAGCGCTCTCTTCAACGTTGAGAGAGTTAATGTCAACAATTTACTCTGTTCGACAGACCAGAAGTTAGTGGGTCTTAGACACCACACGAAATTGTAACAGTGTGTAAAGCAGGATGCTTTGAAGAAGTCACCTCCGACTAACGCATCTTTTGATGTGTTCTGTGTTAGAGTAAATTGTAGCATAAAACGTCAAATGCTAAGGTCTTATGACCAGGATTCAGTGTGTCTCAAACAAGGATTGTGTGTGTCTCAAACAAGAATTGTGTGTGTCTCAAACACCCAAATGCTAAGGTTATATGACAAAAAGTGTATTTTGATGTGAATGAAAGTGTTGGATATATATATCGGGTGACGTGATGATAGGCGACAGGTCACGAGAATAAAGAGTAACACTATATATCCGACGTCAAACAAGCCGCAAGATACGTAAAATTAGTGTTATACTGTTTAAAAAAAAGATATGATGCGTTGTGTTGAATGTGTCATTTTGTCGACATATTTTCACCCCGTCTCCTGTTAGAATTTCAAAGCAACACACCAGTCATCACCTATCAAAACATAAATATTAACCATTATAATAATTATATACATCAAAGGGACCGCAATGATGTGTTGCCAACGCTTAGTAAGCTGAGTTTGACCCAAAGGCAATCTACATACCAATTATAATTTTATTATTAATTAATATAAATCACTACATTTTGGCACATTTTCTATAATATCAAACCGATTACAGAATTACAACTGAAAATAGTGTTGTGTGTGGGGGTAGGGGTTTATGAGAGAGCACTTCCTTGTGAACCTTCGTGTTTCATCAGAGATCCAATGCAACAAGTCCTAATCAAAGCGAGTAGGCATCACAGGAAGACAAAACATGTCAGTCAGATACGTAGACAGTACAGGGAACACAATTGCGATGCGTTGCATAATTAATAAGTTATCCAAAATGTAGTAGATGGGTGTTCAATCAACTCACCTAGCCCGGGATAATGTTGTAGCGTTCTTTTGGACTCGGGAGAACCAATAGAAAACTCTGGCATAACAAGTTCTGGTGCTAACTGTACGGTTACCGCCTCATCCCAATGTAGCAACATATCCCGCGTTGTATAGCCAACTGCAGGATGAATAACACGTACCATGAAGGTAAAGGTAGTGCCAAAGGCAACACAGTCGATAATTGTATGCATTTGTTGATTCCCTTTCTTTCATATTTGAATTTACTTATTTTATCATTTTGCCTTCTGAATCATGAGTTGAATCATGTGATTATGTCTAGTAACTGGTTCAGCACTCACCAGTAATTTGAATATTGCTTTATGACATAAGTAATTTATTGGTAACCAAGAAATTACTCTTTGCTAATTTGACTCTTTATAAGTTTCAGTTAGGTATTATGTAATCAAGTATTTTTTGCATCCTTACAATGGCGCCGCGGCTACAGACTTTACCACTTGTAAATTGTACTATCACAATAAGGCTGTGCTGCGCTGGTGGGAAGGGGTGAGTTAAAAGACATATTACTTACAACTTTCGATTTGTATACCGCAGGTTTGTTTGTCCATCGGGAATCGATGAAGGTATAAGTGACAGATCAGAGTCAGACTTACCCTGTTAATAGAGAGTTTTATGTATACATGATTACATTGGTGTTTTGATGTTCAATGGATTGTCAAAGACAAAAAATGAAAGAGACAGTGGTAAATATGATGCTATTCCCTGGAAAGCTTTTCCACCGTTGAAACCATTAATGGAAATCCCCAAAATGGCAGAACATATGTAATTGCAGTAGGGCTTCTTGACAAGATTTCAAAGTTAATATGTTACTATAGTACTAGTTTATGACCAAGAATTAATATAAATGTACTAAGGGCAGAAATAAGCCTGACTGGAACTTTCATATAATTGATTCGTCTTGTTGGATAGAAACCTACACATTGCTATTATGCTTATGTCAACATTATACAGTGACATTTCACGAAAACCACAATTAATCCCAGCCCAAGGTTTGCAACACCACATGATACTTGAACATACGCCCTCCATGGATACTGACACAGTTTGTGAAGAACAGACATACGTCATTTATGTAAGTGAATCCAAATCTCTTGCTATCCCATACACATCAAACTATCAAAAAACTTACTAGAGTTATTGAAATTGTGATAACCACTCACTTTGCATTTTGTCTAACACTGAATTGCCTTTCCGAGTAATATCATGGAAGACAAACCAGGCCAGAATAGCCTATTTATTGTCATACCAGGTTCAAATACATGGATAGGAAATGTCACGAGAAGTCGATGAACACTTCAGCAACATAAAGAAGTACGTAGGCAGTGACTTTTAAGTGCTGGGCACCGCTTGAGTGCCTACACAAGACGGACTAATAAAAACAAATTGTCCAATTGTCAAGAATATTTATAACTAAGTCAGTGAAAGTCTATGTATGCCACATTAAGAATTTGTAAAACCTCATTGCATTTGATATTTTATCTAAAAGGATCTCACAGAGAACCTAACAGCCATTCAGCGGTGTGTGTCTTTGGAACAAACACGAGTTTTTAGAATGTATTGAGGATCGACATGGTTGTGAGTAAATTACGCCTTAACAGTCTGTAAATAAATCAAGATCCTTTTTATACACTTTCAACACGTATACAATATTGTAAAAGTCAAATAATTACACCAGTTTAGCAATTTGACAGGCAAATATTAATACATACGTAGTCCTTCATTACAGAAGAAAATCCTTGATTTTGACAAATTGAATGTAGACGCTATACTACCCTGTGCTTTAATGTCAACATTTCATGCGTAAAACAAAAGACCAGATGTGTTAGTACTCGGAGTTTTTACTACCAAACGAGTTTTGTTCCATCATTCTTACACAACATATTTTTTGTTTCGAATTACACAAGCAAAATACAGGCAGTGATAGTGCACACGAACATGAAATATTATATTGATCTAACCGTGAACACAAATATACTGTTTGCCTTTGAATCTTCCTTGTTTCATCTGACAGTTATGTTGATTTTTGTTCAGTGAGATCAAGTGTGTCATGTTATGTGTGTTTGCAGGCTGTCAGTGTCTGTATTTTGTTTTATGTAATTTGTTACAAAACAGGTTGTGTGAGACGTAAAGATCATCCTGCTACCCATGACAATTGAAACTCAATAGTCACTTTGGTTTGGTTTGGTAGTAAAAAATCTTCATACAATATACTATAATTATACTTCTTTTTGCCAATCAATGTGCTAATATTATGACGAGAAAGTAAACAATCTATATTTGGAGGCACACGAGTAAAGAAGTTTGTCTTATTTTGCCATATCAATATATTCATTAGTATGCGTAATTCTTGGGATAAAGAGGTAATGTATAGAATTTGTGTTTTAAGATATTCCTTGGAGAGTCGAAATACAAACCTTATGTCTTAGGCGATAAACCACACAGCATATAAAAATTACATTACATATCGTTATCTATCCAACGATAGAGATTGTACTGTATAAAACGTGTCTCATAAAACGAGTGGAAAAACAGTGTTTTGACCGAAAAAGAGGGGAAATGATGAAAGTTTTTCCTATGCACTTGGCCGAAATGTATGTTTTAAGGAAATAAAATCAGCTAGCTCATACATACATAATTAGTCAGTAAAACAAAGAAAGGCGAAGGACATTCAGTAATCGATACAGTTGTTTCTGAATTGGTATATATTATGTTGCACGTATCGTTCGTGTACCACCGAAGAGTCGTTTAGTCGGTTTACACACCTTACACTTCACAAACATGTTGTTCCCATTGAATTTCCACTCGTTTAAATCAATCGGGAAAAAACTCCACGTAATGTGATGACTGTGTAAATATAGCCATGTGCTGTGTACACTCAAACTACCGTCGAGGCCCAGGAATGGCACGTGCCTATGTTACGACAGCAGCCCTTTCTAGTCCAAGGTTAGTGTATCAATCTATGTGTGACAGATTGCATGTAGAATCATTGCATGTTCATTAAGACTGTGTAAATATACCAATGTTTTGATACTACGCCGTTTGTTTTATCACTCCTATGGTGCACGTCTGATTATTTTGAGACCCATAAGAACTTTTACATCGGTATTAACAACAAACAAAGCGGGTCAAGGAAATTATAATTCTAGAATGTAGTCCCCGAAGTGAGAATTTTGTATCTGTACACACAATTTGGTTGCTAAATGACATATTGTAATTAAAAGATGAAAACATGAGAAGTTCGAGTATGACAAGCAAAACCTTTATTCTCATAATCGTATTGACAGTGTCCTTAAAAGAAAGAAATTGTTCGTCTCGTTATTTGACTCTTTGGTTGCTTTTATATTATCATTATTGAAATACAGTATACGGTTATAGCTTTGCAAATACCAAAACCTTATTGCTTAAAAGATTACACATAGCCATTAACTGTTTTAGAATGCATAGAAAGCATAAGCGCGAAGCAAAATCAAATTGCCTCATTAAGAAATTAATGAGTATTATTGACACTCTCATAAACCGTTTCTTAATCGGATTATCAGCTTCTTAACATTGGAAATCAATGCTAGGTCGATTATTATTTACTGAATCATTATTCAACGATTAAGTCACGTGACAAGGCTAGAACGACTATCTTGATTCTGAGAAAACAGAAATCACAGAAAGAAAAGCTTGCCGTAGATAACTAGCCAAATGATCGTTAACCCTGTCAGATATAGAAAGTCATGTCATTTATGGAATCTAATTTTAATTTTGCCAAGCCCACATTATAAAAATTCTCACCGGAATACCCATTCTTATCAAACGAATTTGCAAAATGATGGTAACCTTGTTATTAACCTGTCTGGTGTATGATTACATTGAGTGCAAAGTCTCAGGTTAATACAGCAAGGCTGGTACTTCCCCAACTTCTTCTTTCACCCTTTGTGTTTTACTTCCGATTAATCAAGAGTCTTGCTATAGAAAGGATTAAATATATTTCCAGTAACTGAACCTTTAGCAAATACATCTATTGTTGAAATAACTGTACACAACATACCTTAAATCGTACAGTATGTGACCATCTGGGGATATTCGAATATGTTTGTTAGACACAGTGACTTCGTGCAAAGCTCCTTCTTTCACGTTGACAAAGTAAAGGTCCGGCGTCCATACTTTGGATAGTAATTCCGAATTAGATCGCAGGTCAATACCTTCTGTCCCATTGAATGATAGTCTTGGATCTCCCCAATGTAATGACAGGAACAAGGTTACTCCATAATCCTTAAAGACAAGACAAGATCTTTAGAAAGCAGACTTTGACATCGTGTAAAAGCTAGTTCATGCCTTGCCAGTTTAGTGACTTGTGCCTGTCACCACATTTTCATTTTTATCGAATATCTGCTAGTCTTGCTTTGCATGGAAGTTTATAGTATGGTGATGTGTGTCTGTTCCTGTGTCTGTGTCATCGTTTTCTCAAAAACGGCTTTTTCAAACGAAATTTAGAACATATCTTCTTTATGGTAATGTATAATAACTGTGTAGGTTCGGTTCATATAGCGTGAATATTGATTAGGCATTTGCATGAATACTGATTTTCGGTAAGTAGGCAATATTTCAATAGTACATTCTTAAAATGTCAGATAGTATCGTACACACATTGAAGGTAACAGCGCGTATTCGTTGTATAAAGTGTTTTGGTATATAGCTTTTTAATCTAATGAGTAATTTGGATAATTAATGATTTTTTGTAATTAAGTAAGCTTTAAATGTCATATACTGATTATAACTAAGCAAAAATATCATATAAAGCTTGTTGATGTAGCTTAATGTAGAGTAATTTCAGTGCAATTAGGCAATATCGTAAATGAAGAATAGAAGCTTCAAATTTCATATAATTTGGTAGACGCATTGATGATAACAAAATGCACTTGTGATATATATCTTATCAATAGTTTTAACTTTAATGCTGTACTACCTGAAACTGGAATGCTTGGTTTTTTGGGTTTTTTAAAAATGTTTATATAGCAGTATACATAGTATGGTGCAATGTAACCAATCAAATTGATTTTTGGAAATTATACATTACCTTACGAATGCAATCTTCAAATTTCAAACCAAACAATTATATGCATTCATTGATTATACCTGTTTCCTATATATCTTGTTGATGTCGATTTTAATTGCAATGAGACAATTGCACAATTAATGATTTCGGTCATTAGGCAATGTAAGCTTACTCTTTCATATAGTTCGGTACATACGCTGATGATAATGTACACGTGTCCTCTATAGCTTGTTGGACAGGTGTGGCGTTATATTTAATGAGTCATTTGCATAATTAATAACATTTGCAAATTAATATACCATGCTACCCATGAATAATAGCTAAGAATTTCACAATCTTATTGAAAATAAACAACCCTTTTTTTATTTTAAAAACTCTCTTACAGAAAGTTTTCAAATTACATCTTAATATTTCGTGTATATATCACAGTCATACTTATAAATAACATGTTTGTTCAGCCAAAATTCTCTTACATTATTATTCTTTCTCCTGTTTTGTTGCTCTTTTTTTGTCTTGAGACCACCTCAATGTTTTATGTTAATCTAGCAATGTCATCTTTGCTTTCAGTAAGAACGTTATGTTATCGCTTTGTCTGTCAAGTCTGTCTGTCTGTCTGTCTGTCTGTCTGTCTGTCTGTCTGTCTGCATGCATGCATGCATGTATGGCCGGCCGGCCGGCTGGCTACCTGTGTACGTGTGTGTCTGTTTGTTTACATGTGCACACGACATCTTAAAAACCACAGCATCGATTTTAACAAATTTTGAAACACATATTCATTAGGAACGCAAAATATGATAAGGTTTTTGATAAACATTTCAATAACATAAATGAGTCATTAGCATAAATGATGATTTTCACTGGTCGATGGTGACAAAAAACATATGACCAGTAAAACTTGTTGATGTAGCTGTACATTTTTAATTTGCGTATCTAATTTTTATTTGTAATTATGCAATATCTCACAGTAATGCAAGTTTTAAATGTCATAGAACTTGGTACACGCATGGATCATAATAAAGAGTACGTGCAATATGAAAATCGGTGATACAGTTCTTAATTTAAATTTGTTATTTGCATAACTGATTAATTTATTAAGGGATCTATCATGTATGATAGCTCTGAATTTTGCATTCTGGTAGTATGTATAGGAATATCAATAAACATGCTTTCTTTTCACCCTTGCGAAAGGCGTGCGCGTTCATTTTACATCCGGTATGTTTCCTGTTCATGTGTCTTTTCTTTTAATAGATTCTGAATGAGCTAATTGGATGTTTGTCGTGATCATCTTGTTTGAAAATGATTTTCGATCTTCGTTGGTCAAATAGCTGTACTCATTCTGTTTATGGGAAAGATAGGATCTGCAAATTAACAAGTAGTACCCGGCTCGTAATGATGATGATGATGATGATGATGATGATGATGACGACGACGACGACGACGATGGTAGTTGTGTGGTGGTGGTGTAATTGGTGTTTTCCTTGGAATGGCTTCAGTTCGATGTATTTTCCTTAGGCTTGAATACAAATGAAAAAAATAACAGCCAACACAAGTACACACTGCTCATATATACACTTTGAAAGTATTTCAGTCTCGTGTGTTCACTCTCATTTTCCTCTACTCTTGCCGTGTCATGTCAGTATAGGTAAATATATTGTACTTGGACTTGCCCTTCCTAACACTGTTGAATCAAAACAAACGAGGTGTGTTCCCCGTACATATATATTATTTTTATCGAATACAGTTGAGAGCATACTGCACATTGAAGTCCACGATGTTCCAATTTGATTCCGTTTGGAAAAAGCGACGTCCTCCAGAGCAGGTGGAAAGGCCAACTCATTACCGAAACTGTACATCACCTTTCAACCCACGTATCTAAATGGATCCTCGAGGGTTTCCTCAAGGCACCATTTCAAGAGTCGGTCAAACTTTAATGGCAACGAAATGTAGGAGGGTTGCCCTCAGAGAATTCTCAGCCAGTCAAAACCTTATAATTCAATAGGTAAAGGGTAACCACTTTATATAAGACAAACAGATAACAAATTGGAATCGAAAAAAGAAAAATGACTTGAGTTATCTTTTTACCGGCTCGCTAAGGGAAATAAATATACAAAGACGACGTTATGCCTCTGTTTGGTTGTTCGTTACTTAGGTATGCTGGAGGCAGTTTTCTATATCCGCTACTCCGCACTACTAAGTGTCGTCCGTCTGTAGAGGACTTGAGAAAGAAGGACGTAATTTATAACAAGTGCACACCCCTCCCCCCCCCCCTTGCAAACGTTGAAAAGGAATTGCCGCGGGGATTTCGACTAAGACGCTCATTTTGTTTGTATAATTAATGGAAACGCAGGAAACGTTGGAATCGATTTGCCTCCTTTCTTAGTGAAACTTCTAAGTTACTCTTCAATAGTCACGCTCTAGGTTTGTAACTTATGAAGCTGTCAAAAAGCAGACGAGCTGGTGAATATCGTAGTAAAGATTGCTAGAGGAAGTGATTAAAATGCAGTTTGACACAAGTGTTGTAATAATCAATATATGTATGTATGTATGTATGTATGTATGTATGTATGTATGTATGTATGTATGTATGTATGTATGTATGCATGCATGCATGCATGCATGCATGCATTTATGTATGTATGTATGTATGTATGTATGTATGTATGTATGTATGTACGTACGTATGTATGTATGTATGTATGTATGTATTATGTATGTATGTATGTATGTATGTATGTATGTATGTATGTATGTATGTATGTATGTATGTATGTGTGTGTGTGTATGTATGTATGTATGTATGTATGTATGTATGTATGTATGTATGTATGTATGTATACGTGTGTTTGCGAGCGCGCGCGCTATTTACAGACGGTACTCACCGATATCATGTATAATATTCCTGAAAAATTTACGAATTTCGTCCATTTTATGGGTTTTGTTACCTAAATTGTTTCGCGTTATGTTGTTTTACTATTCTATAAATCTCGTGTATTATTATTATTATCATCACTATTTTCTATAATCATTACCATTTCTGCTAATACTGACTGAAAAATAAAATATTACAAAAAGTTTAAAACTAGTAAATATCTACCTAAGTATGTTACGTTGATGCCTTATTTGTCTATCCTTGTGTATCAAATGCCAATCTGCTACACTTACGTAAAATTACCCTTGAGTATATTTAGGTGACACTAGACTATTACAATTGGCATTTAGAATACACAAATGGTTACTGTGTACGTTTTCCCACTACTGTGTTATGGTATAGGTTATAAGAGCCTTCGGTTTTCTCTTTCCCTACGGTATCCAAATAATATCATTACAGTTTGCTATACAGTAACGGTGACGTCAAATTATTGCATTCATTGCAAGGGTTATTTGTAGTTAGTAGACATTTAGATGATGATTTCAACTGATATTTCAGTCAAAGAGGATGTATGTTTGGTTGGAACGTGTGCTTGTTTACACACACACACACACACACACACACACACACACACACACACACACACACACGAACATATATGTGTATGTGTCTGTCTGTCTGTCTGTCTGCCTGTCTGTGTCTGTCTTGTCTGTGTCTGTCTGTCTGTCTGTTTCTGTGTGTCTATGTGTCAGTGAGTGTATTTTCGAATGATATGATGCATGCATGTATGTATGTATGTATGTATGTATGTATGTATGTATGTATGTATGTATGTATGTATGTGTATTGGGCGCGTTTTTTGGGATACATTCAAAATCAAAGTACTGAACGTTAGGTATACATTACGCACATCTATAACGAATGTTGTTTTTTCATTGTCCGAATTTAAAGAGGGTGTAAAAATTTATTTTGGTTGCCTTAATGCATGCTTTGCACATGGTTGTGCATTTCTTAACAGCTGGCTAGATGCAGTTAACGGTTTCCATTTATATTAATTGAGTACAAGTTATAGAGTTGAGCAATTGATTCTCCAGACTTAAGAATAAGTCATGTTGAAAATATACACAAAAAACCACTCCAGATATGAATAACTACTTAGTACACTTCCCTAGTACAAGTCGGTGATATTTACGAATCCTTCAATGTTGATATATTGGCAACGCGCGTATTGGATAGCTAATAAATCGCACGTATTGACCTTGGTTGCATAGCTTTATTCTCTGAGCTATTCAAAATAAAGTTGAGCGTCCAGCTCTAAATTCAATCTTGTACAGTATGCCAGGTGTTTTCAAAAGAATACGAAACAAGATATATTATTTGAGGGGTTTACTATGGTACGATAATCAGATTAGATAGACCGCCACAGCTGTAGGCTTGATTCTTTGAGTGCTGGGCATATAATTGGCACTTTGGCGGGATGTGATCAGGTTATATCTTCACATTTCATATCAATGATCAAACTATGGAATGCCAATTATAGGTTCAATAACGAGACAACTAAAGTGAAAACAACGCTAACGAGACGCGTACCTACTCGTAAAGAAAACATGTAATGTGGGTAACTTAAAGACACTTACATACATACATACATACATACATACATACATACATACATACATACATACATACATACATACATACATACATACATACATACAGACATACATACAGACAGACAGACAGACAGACAGACAGACAGACAGACAGACAGACAGACAGACAGACATACATACATACATACATACATACATACATACATACATATATACATACATACGTACATACGTACATACATGCATGCATCATATCATTCGAAAATACACTCACTGACACATAGACACACAGACAGACAGTCGGACAGACAGACAGACACAGACAGACAGACAGACACAGACACAGACAAGACAGACACAGACACACATATATGTTCGTGTGTGTGTGTGTGTGTAAACAAGCTCACGTTCCCACCAAACATACATCCTCTTTGACTGAAAATATCAGTTGAAATCATCATCTAAATGTCTACTAACTACAAATGATCCTTGCAATGAATGCAATAATTTGACGTCACCGTTACTGTATAGCAAACTGTAATGATATTATTTGGATACCGTAGGGAAAGAGAAAACCGAAGGCTTTTATAACCTATACCATAACAAAGTAGTGGGAAAACGTACACAGTAACCATTTGTGTATTCTAAATGCCAATTGTAATAGTCTAGTGTCACCTAAATATACTCAAGGGTAATTTTACGTAAGTGTAGCAGATTGGCATTTGATACACAAGGATAGACAAATAAGGCATCAACGTAACATACTTAGGTAGATATTTACTAGTTTTAAACCTTTTGTAATATTTTATTTTTCAGTCAGTATTAGCAGAAATGGTAATGATTATAGAAAAACAGACAGACAGACAGACAGACAGACAGACAGACAGACAGACTGACTGACGGACAGACAGACTCAGACAGACAGACAGACAGACAGACAGACAAACAGACAAACAGACAGACAGACAGACAGACAGACAGACAGACAGACAGATATACATTAGTTTTTTAAAGTGTTCATTCTATGTGTACATCAAATCGTTATGTCCTACATGTAATTAGTCTTTTCAAGACGTAATAGGTAACTGGCTTGTAATCACCATACATTTCCTGTACCTGTTATTAGTTGCGAACTATTATCACCGAATGAGACATGTCTTTTATTTTTTTTCCTTTATTTCCAAACATAGCTTGGAGCACGTTTTCACTGATATTACTGATAGATAAAATTGATAAAAGCTGGTCAAAGCCGAACCTCTCTATTGAGAGATACTCATTAAAAGACACGTCACTGTATACGTCTGAATGTTTGAAATTCCATTTTGACGTTGACATTGCTAATTGCCAGCCCGCCATTAGAGAGTTCCGTTAACGCACTGCTATTATCTAGAGTGTAGCTGTTCACTTGATTACAAGGTTTGAGACATTCAGGGGGTACCTGACGTCAAACCTCCCATTTGATCAGAACTTGAAATATCAACTATACTGCTAAATGTAAGGAGCTGACAGTTTTCGCCTGAATGAAGAAATCACGATAATACGTACTCAGTCGAGTTGAACTACTTATGAGTTTCAACTTTATACAGTTGCAAGCCGTTATTTACTCAGCCGATCCTTAATAACATTTGAATAATAAGAATATCGTTATTTTTTCGGTCGATTCTTATACATTGTAGTTTATTTAAATTTGGTAATATTAATCACTATTGCAGCCTGCTGGGTATACATGGTAACATCTCTAATATAGGTTAAACGAGAAAACAGTTAAGTTGTGAAGAGAGCCAAATCAATGACGTAGACTCATTAAATTACACAAGACTCTTGAAATGATTAGATGGCTATTACTGACTTAACATTTATATCACCGAGCGTCTCTCCCATGTTGTCCAAATTGACCATGTCATTTAATAAGACCTGGTGACGTACACACTAGAGGTAAGGGTGCACTCACATACAGCCATATTTTCAATTCCAACGTATTCTTGCATGAGGAATCTGAAAATGTTCGGCCTCGACGATACCAACCACGGCTTTGTTGTAATCATCTAATAATTGAAAAGTTTAATCAGAAGGCTCTTGCTATGTATTAAACTCCGTTCACCTCTTCTACTCAACGAGTATTTTGTCATAAAGTTGACTCCGATTGCTATCAGACATGCACGCTGGAGAACCTCGAAATCTCCACATTGTTAAAAACAGATTGAAAGAAGAAGTATTTGGACATAAAAAGTATGCGATTACCTCTGAACACTATAAAATATCTAGATATCAGGTAAAGAATAGCGATACGAGCGGCAAATGTGTTTACAACCCTGGCTTACCAAACAGTCCTTTACAACAGTTTGTGGTTCTATAAATACATAAGGATGTTACTTTATCGATCTTTTTACTCAGATGTCCTTCGGGAAACGGGTTCCACACAAACAATCTGAACTCTGCGATCAAATCTCATAGTTCTACGGGTTCCACACAAAAAAATCTGAACTTTGCGATCAAATCTCATAGTTCTTACAGGTATCTTTAAATATCACTCAGTACTACGGGTAGATTATGAAACTGGTTTTGTATCCAAAGGTTTCAATCTAACTTTAGTCTACACAAACAAAACATTGTTGATGAACAAATGGTTTGTTGCAAAGATCAGGTCATTTTAATTATTGTTTTAATTGTAAACGAGAATTATGCTGAGAAATGTGTGTAGGAATGTACATGTATTTACAGCACTGACGTCATCACCGTATGCTCCCCAGGGAGTTGAGGAAGTATAAAGGCCTTTGTGCCGGTATATGTCCGTGCCAGGGATAATAATTGTAAGCGCTTCGAGCACAAAGTGGGAAAACGCTATATAAAAACCATTATTGTTTTTATTACTATCATTATAACATCCGGGTAAAAGTACATTTTAAATTTAAAAAAATACGAGTGTTTACTTCTAACTGAAACATACCTAAGCATGATAGTAGGCACTGGCAGAACTCTTATATTATGTAATAATTAGAATCATACCACCATCACAATCTCTTGCTTAAAAACGTATTGACAAAAAAAAGTTTTGAAATCAGTTGTTTTTTCTTGACGGATCCTTCCTTCAGCTCAACCCAAACTTTGTTGCGTGGAAACAACAACAGATTATGTATTTTATGCGGTTCAAGTCATGTACCTTCAGTAAACCATTGATATATTAGTTCTATGTATTACTATGTATGTACCATGTAACCAGTTACGGAAAACGTGTTCCATATTCTAACACGTGTAACTTTAGATTAGTTACTTTTTAACATGATTATACATTTACCACGCACTCCACAAGCTTGGACATCCATTTGTTATTTTATATTGCAAAATATTAACACGCGATTAAGTAATCTTACTTTCTATATTACTGGAATCTGCTACAAATGAATTCATGGATGTGTTATACATTGATCATAAACGAGTTGGACAAGTTCGACAATCAAGTACACCGAAAAGCTGGATAAAGATTGAAGTACATTAAATTATGTGAAGTCACGAATTAACGATGTATAGAGTAGAAGTCATTGAATTCATTGACTGGATCAAATACGCCATTACTTCATGTAATCGGATGTTTTCAGTCAATATACACTCGGGACACAATTTCCTCATTCTTCTTTTTCTAATTTTGCCTAAATCGTTTGTTGAATTTGCAAACGACCCTGGAAACTAATCAGAAATTGAATAGTAGGAAGACGTCGTTATTATCATGGATTGTCGGTTATTGACATTGTTAGTTCACGTCTACAACTTTGTTCGCCACACGTGCTTTTCAGCCACCATTGTTAATCCTGCCTTTGTATCATCCACACTTTCCAAGATATGTTTGTTGTGGTATAATTCACTGAAGCTACCTGAATTTCCTAGCCTTCTCATTGATTTATGGTTGATTTATATGTTTAGGACACTTTTTATTGTAATACTAGGGCTCAGCCCATACGCTCGCGCCAGTTAGAATTGGAAATTTAAGCTTATTATTACACTTTTGTGATACTTCCATGGTACGATGTACAACAGCAATCTGTATTTGAATAACCTTTTCCTCACATTTATTTTCAAACAAAAGACATGCATTCAAAGATCCGTGGAAAGGAAATGAGCAACTTACTGGGGAACTTTAGTTGTTAGATAAGTTAGTTGTCTGTGATACGACGTACCTAGGTACTTGTGAATGGGATAGCCAGTGCACACCTTCCTGGACATAATCAGAACTGTCTTCGCTAATTTTGATATCTGAAATTTAAACGAAACGATCTTACCATGGAAGTACCACCCACGCTTTCTATCTCATTATGTTGACTTGGTTTGCATAAATTCAAATATTCAAAGGAATTTTCTTCATAGATTTGACACCAATAGAATGATCCACATGTACACATGATTTCCTATAAGCATTGATAGATTCAGGAAGTTTCTCAACCTCGGTACGTCATCACCGTGACGTCAGAGCACAAGCGTGTTGCGCTGGACCATCAAACAACAGTCACATGTGCTGAGGGACTAGAACGGTCATGTCAACGGTCAACATAAAGTCGAAATTTCAAATCCCATCATTTCGAGTAAGGTCTCTGATGCCATACAGTAGATTTCGACAGGAATTCAACGTGATGGTAAGGACTGAATGAAGTTGAACGAAAACAAATCTGTAATCGAGTGGTTAGTGAAACACAGCTGACGTCTTAAACATGGCCTACTAACTTTAATATTCAACGGAAGGCTATCCAACATGCATGACATGAGGACGAGTTGCAAGGAAATGTTGTAATGATCGTTTAAAGCCTTTCGTCTATGGCAAGAACTTTGTAGCCAACACATATGTGTGCCTTTTATTAAAAGGCAAGTTTGTGGTTTATGATCAGTATGATGTGTAAATCAGGCGGGAAAAAAATCTTTTCTCTTGGGTCATGTGGCCTAATCCAACATGGCGCACACCACAAATTCAACATGGCGGCGCCCATGAGTTACATGACAGTTCATTGAAGTTTAATGGCATAGTGTAGAGCAGAACTGCACACACACATTACCATTAAGGTCGCTTGGCGCTCGCTATAAATTACGTTTTACTTAAATTCCACGAATCTCGAAAAAAGGACTCACAGTAAAAGTACAAAGGATTGGTACATCAATGTGGATGAACAATATGTTCCAATGACCATCTGTACGGGTTATTTCAAAACTTCTTTGAAAGTATTCCTAAATGAGTTGCATTGGATACATTGTCAGAATGTATTCTGTTTCTGGATGTGTCATCTTTGATTATGTTTCAATTGAACTTTAAATAATTCATGCGCACGTCTAAGAAAAAAATGTGTATTTTGATGACGACTGAACAGCAGACTTTAAGATTGAAAATAGACCCAGATAAAGAAAACTACACAGCTTCCCTAAAGCAATGATATTAATTCCCTTTTTAATTAACTTCCCTCTGATACACATGTGCTAGTAGACGTAGAATGCTTGGTTGCTGTTTATGCCATGTTGTCAATAATGAATACAGGGTACATTATCAGCAGAGAGCAATTGATATTGAATTGTACTTTAAACAATAAGCGAAGAGTAGACTATGTGAAATCTTGCGATTAGTAACATGTGACGTCAATTTAGAGTTCAAACCGTTTAATTACAGTTATGGTCCTTTCCTGATGTTCTCTTCAGGGATGAGCTAGACAGGTCAAATTCACGGATAATCTGGATTATAGTCAGCACCTTTATTTAAATATAGATTAACAATACATGCTAGCAGTCATTCCCTTTTCAAGATTACAGCTCTCCATTCGCAATTGGTCGATTAATTTATTTTTTGTTATTGCTTTTATTGAACTTTATTTCAATCGAAGTATATACGATAACAAGTCTTGTGTGTACCAGCAGATGGCGACACATGCATTGTAAGTCATAGGGACAGTTCATTTTCACAGAGACTCTGATAGAAATGGTATATTCTGTTTTAGCTTGAATTGGAAAGAATATAACACTATATCTAGACACATTTCAATGATACTGATATTTAATAACATCTTCAGAAACAGTCTATTTATTGTCAGAATGCATCCATTCGACATGTTCTACATTATAAACGTGGACGGGTTTCACCCAAGAGAATTATATATATATATATATATATATATATATATATATATATATATATATATATATATATATATATATATATATACAAATATATATATATATATATATATACCTTATTGAAGGATGTTAAAAGTCGTTACTCGGAGTTTCATGATCGCTGAGGAAGCGTGAAACTCAAAGTAACGACTTATAACATTCTTCATTAAGTCTATAATGCTACTGATATTGCATCGAGCACTGTTCTCTCCAGAGAGACAATATATATATATATATATATATATATATATATATATATATATATATATATATATATATATATATATATATATATATATATATATATATATATATATATATATAAACATGTTACACCCAATCCTTGAAACCGTCCAATTCATGAAATGTGCATGTAACTGTGCCCATTTCATAAATTGGGCAATGTCACATATTGGGGTGTAATATATTTTATATATAATAATAATACAATAATACATGACATTTACCAAATCCACCAGTCGAACATTTAATCCATGAAATGACTCTATCAATATAGAAGAAACAAAGACAGGTGATGAGTGCAATAATAACTAAGGAACAGGCAGGTGAACATAAATAGTGCAATTATTCATAAACGTACAAGTTTATTAACGTTTTCAGTCAAATAAACGCTCCTTAATAATATATAAATGAATTCAATTATGCCAGCCACATTGTAAAACACGGCATGTTTTAGATTGACACATCGGTCTAATAGGAATTTACTACAATTACATGAAATTTACTTCGGATTTCGCAGTTTACAAACACAGCGAGTAATGAGAACGTTTGGAAAACTAGAACGCGAGGAATGAAGGATTGATGATGTATCTGACCTAGCATTCTTCAAATGTGGTGTAGTTCGACTAGTTTGTCAATTTTTTTAAAATAACATATTTTTTGTGTTGGTTTTTGTCCGGTTTTCTATTCTAACCTAGTATCAAGGCTCTATAACTACCTACATTTAATTAAGAAAAGGTCAAGATAAACGGACGACAACTTGAAGCTGTGTTTGGTTTTATTTTAAAAACCCAGAAATTCTCATTTATTTATACCATTTAATATGCCTAACCTTTCTAGATAATATTTATAGTGTCCTAGCAAGATATGTTTTAGAATAGGAAAAAAGGTGTGGCATTATGCAGTTTTTTACTTGCCCTGTCTTTCTTCAGAAAAGTAATATTAGAGAAATATTAACATGAAGAATTTTGTGTATATGTGTATGTATGTAATGATAATGCACGTATATTAGAATCCGATAGAAGTCTTTGATAGTCTGTATATTTTAGCATAGCAAAGAGCAGTCTATGGCAATGATATTCGTTTGTCTGTCCATCACAGCCTTAACTCAAATTTGACCAAATGGTGGTCATATTTGTGGTAAAATGTCACTATTTACTGCAATACAGTAATGCAGAGATTATATTTGTGTGTATCCCCATAAGTTTATTATGCGCTACAAGCTTTAAGATATTAACCTTTAACCAACAGAGTCAATTATCAATACCAAGCAATTTCTTGTATACTCGATTTGTTTCAACTCTTGTACAAATGTAATACAGAACAAAGGCATTACCCAACTGCAGATTTTGGTGCTCATAGGAGGTGTTGTTGAATGACGGTCATATCTAGTGTAAACACCCACCATTCGTACAGTAGCTAAGGAAAAAGACACATATACTTATTTTAAAGTGTCTATCCATCTATTATCAGATACATGACCCTTCTCCTGGTATCTTTACATTTGATCTTGTAACTGACCTTCTCAGTAAAACGTTTTAAAGTTCAACCAATTCTATACATTAGTAATACAGGAATAAAGTATTTACTTGTACTTTCTTCTACAGAGACCTGTATACATGTGCATGTCTACTTCGAATGAACCCCATATTATGAAATGCAAATAAATTTAGTCTGCTTAATGGTAATTCCCAATGTCATGTTTTTATTTGTAATAACAAATATAACCCAAGTACAAATTTAACGATGAATTGAAAGTTTTTGAAAAATGTATGAATGAATGAACGATTGAACGAACGAACGAATGAATGAATGAATGAATGAATGAATGAATGAATGAATGAATGAATGGATGGATGGATGGATGGATGGATGTTCCCAACACCACTTCGAAGGAAGTTTGATATGGCATCTTTATATGAAAATAGACAGCTTTTCGTAGTTTTATAGAACTTACATTTGCCTACTGGACTTAATCCAGTTTTTAACGACACATTTTAATAACAAATAATTGTAGAGGTTGGTAACGATACCAACCATATTGAGCAATTTCACCCTACATCTTTATCATTAAAGTATCTAATAAAAGATAAAAAAAAGTCCAGTGAATTGGAAAGAGCAATCATGTTGTCAACAGCGTGTTACACTTAGAAGAAAATGCTGCGATATTAGCGAATGTTTAAGACTAATGGACGACATTTTATCGTACATAGATGAGAGTAATACCCAGGGAAGTTTACAAACCGTGTACTAGAAAACGTTTTTGATTGGTAGGAAAGTGATTAAATCATAGCCTGCCATAGACACTCTAAAAGCCTATCGATTTACAGTTATTACCAAGAAATTGGTTATTACTTTTTGCACTCATTTTCAGGAGCTATGACAGGGCGGGTTGCTTTACCCATTGCTATTGTGATCAGCACACAATAAGTATAGTATTGAAACTTTTAGCAAATGCACAAATCGTATGACATTATGCGTTTTAATAAAGATTTGCTAAGTTGAAATATATTAGGCATTGGTAGAGCCGCTGTCATCACTTTACCAATGATAGCCATTCACGTCACTGATCACTGTACCGGGAAGGATAGCTCCTGTGCTGTCATTGCAAATTACAAAAAATTGAGAGTTTGTATCAGAGAAGAGTGGAAGAAACAGAAGATGAAATCAAAGCTTTTAAAAAACGAATTATTCCTAAAGGAGTGTACAAGAGTGAAAATTCAGTTCTATAAGAATGAATATTTCTTGACAAACTCAAAACCTAAGTTAACCAACAGCAGACACATCTGTACTGTGTTAGGTGATTTCCAACATCTAAGCAGATCTAGAGTCAAACAAATACGAAGAACAGAATTTATTGGGCAGCTTAAGTTATCGCACCTGACTTCTAATCTAAAACTTTTCCATGAAAATAAACTTTTGTAAACGAGGTTTTTGAAAAACAAGATTAATCCTCTTTGAAAGGTTACTATCACTTGTAGTTTGCAGGAGCAAATATGTATTGAAAAGCAACTACAATGTAAACTCTCTCAAACTTTAATCCCGAAATGTTACACTTAGCACATCATGCGGCTATCCATATGAAGATCTCGACAAAACACGTGTCATAGGACCGAGTGAGATTATCTTCAGCTACAGAAATATCCCGTTAGGAAGGAAATCCGTTCTTAATTTCTATAATAGCCACACATGTTTGGGATCTATTTTTGATTTTTAAATTAGAGATAAGGATTTGACATTTTGTACAAAGAATCCTAATACAAATGAATTGCTGTAGTGCGTAATTGCCAGAGGCGTGAGAAGTTTCTAACTTCAGGTGTGAAGAAGTATCACGTATTGTCGTTATCGCCTCAACACATTGGAAATAGTTGGCATAGGGTTATGACATTTTTCACTCTCCACATGAAGCCTTGGCGTTTAGCGTTACATGAAAGGAAGCATGTCTTTGATGAAATGTCATTTTCCCATTTCGACTTAACACTACTAAGTTGGATTGATGCTAACAGACGCATGTACAAAACCCGTCAGATATGTGGTAAAAGGGGGTTGTTAGGATTATAGATACTAGATATACATACTAGGTTTAGAATATTTTCAGATGGAGATAAATGTATCAAACTAAGTTAGACAACTTGTTTCAATGCGACACTAATTAAATTCATAATATCTCATAAACATCTGATAAAGAAAAAGGCTAGATTTTCTGTTTATGGTATTTCACATACTGTGTTTGCCCTTTGCCCCTTTTATTATGTTGTATGAGGTATGTAACGAAGATAACAATTGATTTAATCTGCCTTCCGTTAAAGATATATATTACAATGTAATATAAATAATAAATATAAACGTAAAAAACCCAAGAAGTTCGAACCTTCACCTTGATCGGATTTTTGAAATACATATTTAAATATTGAAAACACAGGCAAAAACTGTAAACTGGGGCTTCATTACTGACAACGAAAATGAATGATGATAATATTACTGATTAGATATACTTTCCTGAATATGTTAATAGCTGCCAGGTTTATACAGAAGCTTTTAAGTAAAACGTTACAAGTGAAACAAGCTGAAGTGGTAGTAGGAAGCTAAGAAATTTAAATGGTTTCTAGGTTATTGGTCTAATGGTCTCTTGACCACAAGCAGCGTCCAACTAATGAAAACAGTTCTTGCTAGTTAATGCAGTACTCTATGTTACTAAAGTAGGTTATGAATTGATAAAAGCTGGTTCCTCGATATATAGAGGAAGAGGGGTCAGAAGTATGGAAGTAGAGTTAAAGTAATTGAACATTTTTTGTAGTAGGCTGTAGGCTACGGTGGTAGGTCTGATAAACTAAAGTCATTTTCGGCTAATTGACTTCGGTTCATCTGAAGAGAGTTTGGTCTTCATAATTTGAAGCCGTGCCATTCATTGTATGTGTATGTGTATGTGTATGTGTATGTGCATGTGCATGTGCATGTGTATGTGTATGTGTATATGTATGTGTATGTGCATGTATGTACCCCGGCATATGTGTGTGTGTGTGTGTGTGCGCGCGCGCGCATGCATGCATGTATGCATTTAGGAATGTAATTTCAGGCCACTTTACTCTAGTCTTTACTCTAGTGGTCTGAGGAGAGAGAGAGAGAGAGAGAGAGAGAGAGAGAGAGAGAGAGAGAGAGAGAGAGAGAGAGAGAGAGAGAGAGAGAGAGAGAGAGAGAGAGAGAGAGAGAGAGAGAGAGAGAGAGAGAAAAAAAAAATGTGTGTGTGTGTGTGTCATTAAATATGATGTTTGTTTTAAGATGAATACTACTACATATAGTTTCCAATATGGCACCTTACCCTGTTTTTATGTATCATTTACAAATCTGTGTAGTCAAACCTTTTACCGCAGGCCATTTATTCTTTAAATTGACATATTTACGGTCAATGAAACCCTAAACGTTGGGAAGTCCAACATCTGTCCAACTATAGCGTTTATTGCCATTCCATAAATGTCTTTTGAGCAGTAAGTTTTCAACTTAATTTTGGTACAGAGTTGTACATATCGAAAGGTAACAGGTTGACTATATCCGTTCACAGTCGATATATTTTAACGTAATATGCTGAATTTTTAATAAGAATAGCACGCAATGTCAGCAGCATTAGCACTTCAGAAGACCACTAATTAACACGATTAAATAAATCAGGAAATCTGCTTAAAGAAAAACATCTAACAGCATTTTAGTTTTGAATAGAAATGTGACAACAATTTACGAGCGATAAATTTTTACAACTGCATTAGAATGCTAATAGCCCATCGGTACATACGCTGGCGTCTATAAAGTTGAAAGTACAGCGCTGAGCTTTATGCAACTGTTTTAATTTACAATACTTCCCATACTCGTGTTCAATTCCGAAACCGTTCCAAATGATTAAAGCAGAAGCAGAATGCTAAAGATTTTAAAAGGTCATTTTGATCACACCGTTGTATATGTTTTCCAAGAACACTAATCTAATTACACTCTATTTGAACGGTGCAAGATTCAATATTATATATAGAGTTCCAGACGTTACCACTCAATTCACACAAGTGGGCCACCCATCCATATTTCACAAACACCTGACATTGTTTACAAATGGCGTGTTAAATTCACGATACAAATAAGTAACATCTGCCAGACACATTGTAATCATTGTACTTGCGATAATCACTTGATATTTGTCGTTTGTAATGGTCTGTTGACAAGTTTTCGGTTTTCACGATTTCTAACATAGGTTTGTCATATTAAAGACTATTAATTAAATTGGTCATACGGTTACCAAAGCTAAATGTCAAATAATAGAGTGAGCATATATGAATTATGTGAAAGGCTAATATTGAAATTGTTTTGTTTGTTTTTTAGAATTACCTTTTGTTCAACATATAAGAAATCATCGTGTACAAAATGTCATTTAAATATTACCTATCATCATGTGTTTTGTGAATCCATATGAAATATTC